>NC_056737.1:1470313327-1470480827 GCF_019279795.1 Protopterus annectens
ACACACAAGAAAGGGACATGGCAGAAGGTAATTTACAAGAGCTAGAATTGGATTACAGACCCAGTAGACCTGCAGAGAGATTCCAGACAGGTTTCTTGCCTGTATTCGATCGGAAACTAATCCTTTGATAGTGAATGACATCATATCCGGTGAGACAACAGTCCACATTGATCCTAAGCAGTAGGAGATGCTGAATGAAGCACAGATAAGTTAGAGAGAGATTTTCTGAGCCTGAAACAACTTCAGACTCAGCGACAACATTTCAAAGTCTGTCTTGTCAGGAAAATAGTGCCAAGAGGACTTAGAGTACTGAAGATGCCAATGTATGGCATGCAGCACCGAGAGTTGTTAACCAATTGGCAGCAGCTTAACCTAGAGGTAAGCGCCAAGTATATCTCTTCTGGTTGACTATTTTAGACCAGAGGAGGAACGACTGAGGGGTTCCATTAAAGAATAACAGGTTAAACTTTATACTATATTTTCAACTGTTTTGGTTGACCTTCACTTGAGGGGCTATTTGATGGGATAGTAGTCTTCGAGAGAAGACTGCTGCAACAGAAAAGAGATAAGATTTACAGAGATACACAAGATTTTCAGCATGGACATGTTTTTACATGGCCCAGAGCAGAGATAACAAGGCATGCACGGGAACACAAAGGTTCTAGTGTTCCAGTAAGCTCAAATGTGTCTTGAAGCTGCTAATAATGCTGATATCCCTGTATAAGGTGTCGATGCTGGACTTTTGTCAGTTAATTATAATTCCTTAAGTAAGGCTTCAACGTCTTCAGAGCCTGTCAATACATTTATTCCTAGTAATGACATTTCTGCACCTGAAAGTAATGGGCCTGTGCCCATAGGATATGTAAGGCCCAAAACTACATCTGCTGTACAGAATGGGCCAGTTGCTATGCCATCTACTTTGAGTATGGCCTCCTACCCCCAGTTCCCTTTACCTATAAATGGGGAAAAAGGACCTATAAGAACTCGGTCCATGAGTCGGGGTAGAGGAAAACACAAGCTATCAGCCGAGAGACAGTCAAATCAAACATTGAAAAAGATGTTGAGTCAAGTGGGGACTCTTTAATTTGGAATTTATCAAGGAGAATACTGAGTCATGATGAAATTTCCTTTTTAAATAAGAGATTGACTTTTATTCCTTCTAGGGCCAGTGATCTGACAGAGACTATGACTGATATTAAATGTTTTAGGAGAAATGTTATGCTCAAGTTGGAATTTGGTGATTGTGTGGATGGTACAATGAAATGTTTTAAGAAGCCTAGTTTATATATGACTAACCCACATTCGATGGTGGAAGCATTTACCAAAATGGTGGAAGATGATCTGTACACATTTTATGATGGTAAACAAATAAATTAAATGTAAGATCTAATTTGAATGTGTAGCCTTAAAACATTTGCAGGAGGATGGGTCTATTATGATAAGACCTACGGACAAGGGTGGCCCTGTAGTCCTGATGGACAGAGGTCAATATGTTGATGTTATGCTTAACATGTTAAGGGATGACCACTTTTATGTTCAAATTGATTTAGGGAAAGTACGCTCCTTAGAAAAGTCTATATCCTGTAGGTTGGAGGACCTACTCAAGAGTGGTTTGATCGATTTAGAACTGCATACATTTTTGAAGGTTGATTTTCCATTGTTGCCATGTATACAAGGTCTCCCTAAAATCCATAAGGATGGAAGGAACCCTCCAATGAAACCCATAGTTGCAGGGAGGGGGTGGGCTACTGAACCCTTCTCCTTGTATGAGGAGAAATGGTTACGACCTATTTTGAATAACAATGAATTTGGGAACATACTAGGAATGGATTCAGAGGTATATTTTGTAACAAAGGATGTACAGTCCCTTTTTACTATTATACCTAATATGATGGGGATACAGTCAATAAATGAATATCTATATAGACATAGTGATTATGGAGACAGACAGACTTGATTTGTCTGTTTTTGGAGACATTATTGGAAAATAATGTTTTCACTTTTGATGGCAACATATACTTACAGTGTGATGGTGTAGCTATGTGCATGCCCTGTGCCAATAGCTACGCCAACATGTTTTTGGCATCCTGGGTGGAGGAGGTATTGTTTAAGATGATCTTGTATTCAGAGCATGTTAAGTTCTACTGCCGTTTTGTCAATGACCTTTTCCTCATTTGGGAGGCTGCAGATGTTGAATTGGATATGTTCTTTAGGCAAATAAATGGGACATATGAGTCCTTGAAATTTATCATGATCTGGTCTATTACTAGAATTGAATATCTGGATGTCTATGTTGAGAAGTTATGTGATGGTTCAATTAACGCAGAGGTATATAGAAAGACATGCTACAGGAACACCTATTTACATAGAAGTAGCATACACCCCAATATGTGTTTAAGAATGTTATCAGAGGCCAAGGAATCAGGGCCTCTAGGTTGAATGCATCGGAGGAAGGATTCAACCATGAGATAAATATATTGAGGAACAGGTTATTAGATAGAGGTTATGGTCCCATTGAGGTGGACAGGAATTTAGATGGCGGTGGACAACTAAGGCAATATATAGCCAGACAGTATTACTCCCAACATTCAGAGGTTACTCAGAGCATTAGGAGTACTCAATGTGTTGATACTATCAAAGTCCCGATGTTTTATACCACAGATAGTAACCCGATAATGGACATAGTTAGGAAGAACTGGCGTGTTTTGACCACAGATCCTGGAGTTAAGGGAGTGGTAGGGGATAATCCCAGTTTTCTGTTTGAAAATAAACATAATTTGAAGAGGTTATTATGCCACTCTAGAGACAATGATGGAGGTGATATATGTACTAAGGTTACACACCGCTGTGGCCACTGTAATTTTTGTGAGAACTTGGATACTTTAGGATCTTTTATACAGCCTGATACTAGTCAAACTTTTCATTTTGAAATTAGCACAAATTGTAAGACATCTCATGTGGTCTATCTGGCCAAGTGTGTGATTTGCGGGTCATTTTATGTTGGGAAGACCGACAGACCCTTTAAAGACAGAATAAGGGAACATGTATATCAAATTAGAATCAAAACAACCGCTAATGCCCTATCAAAATATATTATAGCAGAGGGGGGAGAGCATAGGTTTAGGTTTTTAGTGATGGATTTGGTTAAACCCACTGTGCGGGAAGGTGATATATGAAACCTATCTGAAAGTAAAGAAGTTAGGTGGATTTTGAGGCTTAGAGCAGACAGGAGTAGGGACTTCAATGAAAGGGCTTCCATTAAGCCCACCTTGAAGTCTAGGAGATTAATTATCAAGTAGCATCTGCCCCAAACATATGTATTGTGTTATGCATGTATTTATTAAGTCATATTTTTTATGTTATATATATTTCCCATATATATATATATATATATATATATATTATATTTTGATATGTATGCTTTTAGTTTAGAAGCTGCTATGTGGATTATGTGATGTCTCTTTAAATGTATTTCAGCATTGCGATGATTGGTGTTATCTGATTGGTGCACTTATATTATTTAAATGTACTTGACCAGTATTTGACTGTTTGATGGTCTGAAGTAGCTCCTAGGTGAAAGCACTTACCAGTTTTGTAATAAATAGATATTCTATTTTATTTTACTTTATTTCATGGTGGACTCATTTAATGGACTGCATGGTTGCAGTACTGCTTTGCTGCTGATTTAATTTATTATTTGTCTTTACTACTTAAGCAGTACTACGTTTGCCCTGGAAGGTGTGTTATTGTACTTTTTATAAGACTTCCAATGTGATTTTAATTCTGTTAAATGGTTTGTTTCTATGTAAAATACTTGAGCACTTTGATCTTTGTCAGAGCTTTATTTGAAAAGTGCAAGCTTTTAGACAACTACCTTGCAATATGGGTATAAACCAATGAGCTAGCATCCACACTTATCCCTCTAAAAAATAGGATTTTCCTTTCCTTGTCTTTACACTAGAAACCTTGGGTTCTATGACTAGATATAACTGTAGAATGTGGGTATGCCTCTTTCAAATATAACTCATTCCATTAGTCTTGGTTTGTTGCTGATGATCTACTATGGGTATAAAGCACAAAAAATGGTCTTTCTCCTGATTAAGAGACACTTTCTGTTTTAAAGGCTATCTGGTGTTTGCTTAAATTGCTTTAGATGTGACCTATATAGTTAACCTGTCTCAGATAGTGTTGAGTTTTGACTTCAATTCTTCTAGCAAAGGAGTATGTTTATTTTATAATTAGACTGAGTTCATTCAGAAATAGACTAAAAAACAAAACCAGTAAAAAACTTTGGCACGTTACTTTTGATATTTTAGAACAGCAGGAAAAAAAAAAGATTTGCATTTCAGATTAAATTGTATTTTTGTTCATTATAATACTGAAATTATGTTTGTTACAGGACATCTCCCTCACATAGCTGTAATGAATAAATTATAAAAGTTCCTTAAATTAGAAATTATTTTATTGGGGATCTCATTTACCTAGAGTCATTTGAGCAAAAAAAAAAAATGTTAGGATCTTCAGGAAAGTGATTGTGGTTGATTTTTGAAGCCTGGAAAACATACAGGCTTGTTGTCATTTTAAGTTTGAACAAGAGAGAGAGAGAGAGACACACACACACATGCACACATGCACACACACACACACACACACACACACACACACACACACACACACACACACACACACACACACACACACACACGCACACACGCACACACACACACACACACACACAGACACACACAAAGTGTAATTTTTTGGGGTCAGAATTTGCCCATGCTGCCCACACTCAGCCCCAGTATATCAGAAGCACTCCATACCAAATATAGAATTGGGGGTGGAGGTACATTTTCAAGGATTGGTTTTGTATAAACTAACATCCATTGCATGCAGAAAGACTGGGGGCAGAGCCCAACATTGTTTAAAAAGTATATCAGGAGATAGGTAGCAGAAACTGTTAATAAACATTAATCACAATAATTTCAGCCATTTTCTTCTGTAGGAACAGTGAGGAATACATTTGCAGGACATATCTTCTCACTTGTTATACACTCCTGACGTTCTCTTTGAATACTAGAGTTGTATTCATCTGAATGCATAGCTGAACCTGAAGATGTGATGGGCCAACAAGGTCCAATGCAAGAGCAGGAATAAGAATCAAGATCAACGCTGGGCATCCGTACTGACATAGTGCCAAGTACTAGACATTTTTATAGCCATCAAGCTGCCGAATGACACATTTAAACAAAACCTTGATGTATGCATAGACCTCACTGTTTTCCTGGCATCCATACTCAACAAACAAGTCTCCGAGTGCCAAAGTGCATTGGGCAGTTAAAGCAAGAACACTGCCAGAGATTCACAGGAAGCTAGAATATTTTAGAACCAGCATATAAGGAATAATCTGCAAATGTTTAGTTTGCATGAAATCTGCAAAAAGGGAACAGATTTAGTTTTGTAGAATTTCAGGACCCTAAGGTACTGAAACTGGTACCTACCTCAGTAATAGCCACCAAACAATTTTTGATAATTAAAATTTTCCATAAGGATCACATCTTGGGGCTAACTGGGAATGAATTTTATTCCTAATTTGCCATCTTGAGGTTAGGCCTTTCCAAGACTTTGAAACTGACACTTTGAAACAGCAGAGAGCTTTTGTTTTTTGTTCATGTAGGTATGTATGCCATACAAATGCTATCCCTTACTCTTTGACATTTATTACTGACTGATCCTCAAGCTGAAAGGTGACATGGAAGTATTTATGCTCTGAACTTACAGAAAAGTAATGCCACTGTCAAAATAGTTTCAAACGAGTCTAAAGGCATTATGGTATATCAGTACTCTGAAGACCCTGTTGTAATTGAAAGTCAGGGTTTTACTTCAATATAGCAGTCTAAGTAAAAGTTTGTGGCTTCATCAGCATCTATCAACTATCCTATCTTCTCCTCACCGATGGCATATCATTTAGATTAGGGGGGATGCAGAGATGTCAACCTTGAAAAGCCATGGACTGGTAGTTGTTTACTTCAGCAGTGGAAGTCTCTAGCAAGTTTGGGTCATTACAACAAGAAAGGCAAAGACTGCATGGAAGTTGGACTAGTCATAAAGCCCAGTCAGAATCAAAGGACATGACAATAGGCTCTGATACTATCAGAGGCATTTAGCAGATTCTGAGAATGAGCAAGGGCAGATAGACTTGAAATGTCTGATGAAAAACAAGGGCCTGATAATGCGAAGGAATGCTGTCTGTTATGGGTTTAACTTACTAGGCTTGATGCTCAACCCGTTTAACATTTGATGTGCTGATGGAGTAGTATGATGTTGTCACTTTTCTCACAGACTTTTTTAACCCTGGAAGCTGGTAAGCTTCCTGTTAATGGCAGTGGTCTAGTGCTCACCTTTAGAAATTAATTTAACTGTTAGCTGTCACAATGGTTATTTTTATTTCTTTGAAGGTATGGTCGTTAACATCACAAGTAAAATATATATAGTATTTTGTTGGTTTAAAATGTTAAGACAGCCATCATATAAATATGAGTGTAAAACAGCTAAAATATTTGTTTGGCTATTTATGTCTGCTGAGATGGGGATGGAAATCAAAGGCTGGTGATCACATTATGATAAGAATGTAAATGTCTGATTGTAGACTGTCTCTTGAATATAATCTTTAGAGACATAAATCATTTTGTGTCAAATAGTTTTTATTCTGAACAGGATAGCAGCATGTTTAGTTATAGAGCATGTAAGAAAAACAAGATAATAACAAATGATGATTTATTCATCTGTCTCTACAATATTTTTAGCTCTGACAATGTCTTTTCTTAACACAGCAGCTTAACAAGCAATGCAGAGCTATCTCGCCTCATCTTAAATTGCAGCATGATGTTTGAAATAATTTTACAGAACACAATTATGTTTCCTTTCCTAGCATGCATAGAAACTATCCATGAAATTCACAGAGCACAATTATATTTTCTGCCATAGCCTGCATACTAACAACATCTGAAATAATTCCACATAAAAAAAATAGATCCTAACATTTGTGCTTTAGCAACCCAATTAGCAAAAGTGTTCACTTGGATGAAAGTTAGTAAAGTCTCTCACTGATGCAAATGTATCATAGCACGGGTGACTTTCAAACTGAGGTCTTGGAAGCTGACAGTTGACAATGTGTATGGTTATAATAATGACTCCATTTATCTATTTGTCAACCGTTTTTCAAGCTATAAATCATGTACTGATCTCAAACACAAGATCTTTTTTAAATGTGGTCTATAATGTTGTGGTGGATTCATTTCATGGTTCACAGAAGACAATTTGTCAAGCTATGCATCACTTACTGCTTTGCGATGTCTGAAGGGGTCTCATTCTGGAAGACACCAAGTTCTTTTTTGCCCATATGGAAAGACTTAAAATAATCTTTACTACTGTTTAGCCTCTTGTCAATTTTATATGGTTTTCTTTTTCAATTGAGCTCCACCCAGTACCACTCACACATCACTCAGCTGCCTCTTTTAGAGATTTATTGCCAAGAATTTACTGTGGTCTGAAGTCTTGGAGAATGGACCCCATTATACAAAAACAAACCTGTCTGAAGGAGGGAATACTTCTCAGTGTTATCGCACACATGCAATAATATCCCATTAAGTACCACCTCCATGGAGTGGTTGGAATCATTTATGTGTTTGCTTCAAGACATGTTTGAAGGCAAAGGAACAATAATTTGAGGAAAAAGACTAAGGCATATGGAAACTTCAGCATGAAACTGATAGGTTTCACAAACTGCACGCCACCACTATTTATTTATTTCTTGGGGAGGGGTCCTCTTTTTTTTTTCTCTCCCCGCTGCTTTACTCTTTTGGCACTCTACCCAGTGCCCCACATCAGTTGCTAATTCTCCAGCCAATGACTACCAGACAACCCCTTCATATTGGGCTGGGGCAAGCACAGAGCTTATGGGCATCCTCAAGTCTGGATGACTACATCCACTGTGGGAAGCTTCTTTATGACTTACTCCATTACATTCTCCCCCACAGCATTCCAATGGAACTTCTGGGCAGCAGGTGCGCAATGGGGACAGCCATCTTTTTGCCGTACCTGCACAGTGGTTCAGCCATGTCTTCACACTATCCCTCCTTAGGCTATGCCTCCCAGCAGTAATGATGCCAGCCTCCACCAGGGGTTGTCACAGGGAATACCCACAAAACTGCCCTTCCCCTCCAGAATTGGTTATACCCATCCCTCCTTGCAGCTCCATCAGTCACCTGAGCAAATAATTGAACCTAGATTGCCTGGAGTGTAGTCAGGGTTTATACTTGTATTCCATCCAAATGCTGTAGTACCATTAGTTTCATGAAACAGGATATTTTTACAAATGCAAAGCTGTGCAAAAGTATACTTTTCTAACTGTGAACAAGAAATGCCTTTATATCTAGGAAGGGTACTCACCAGGTACTAGGCCAATGGTTGTCATTCTCATAGAACATTGCTTTACAAACTGAAAAATATATGGAAGCTAATGACCCTCACTTCCAATGGGGGGGGGGGGGTGATTATATTGCCACAAGTGCTTCAGCAATATACAATACTTTTTTTTCCCTTTTCTTTCTAAGCTGTCTACAGTTCCCAAGGATTAGCTAAAAGAGTGGGAGAGGAAGGTTAGAGATTTAGTAGAAGGAATAATCTTCCAGTACTAATTAAAGTGCAGTGTGATCTGCTTGCTTCACAAATAAACTGCACTTTGATTAGTAAAGAGACTCATGTGTCCTTTTGCAGAACACCTGGCCCTTGTAATCTCAAAATGAACATATTCCTGCTCTATAGTCATTATTGTAAGTCCACTGAACAACTTTAATACCACATTCATTGCACTGGAAAGGATTAACTTCCTTCAACAAGTCTACCATCACTATTCTCACTTGTTTAGGGAATGGTCCTTCGATGGTCCCTGATATAGACATATTTATTGTTGAGATTGTGGTTTGCTCTGAGATCATGGATGTCTGGCTGAAACAGCTTTTTCCTTCTCTTCTGCATTTTGTGTAATTCCGGTGCAGCACAGCCACCTTAAGACTGTTCTTATATATATGCATGGACAGTGGTCACCTGGTAGCAATCATGATCAACTTTAAGAAGGTTTTTGATTCAGTTGTCTCATCATTTCTGGTAAAAGTTCTGAAACGTATGGAGTTTCCATCATTCTTTTGCACAATGGACAAGGCATTCTGTAATGAGACAGCTGAGTCAGCCCTCACTAACAACAGGAAGCCAATTAGCCCAAACCTTGTTTATAAAAATAAATTAAACCTTAAATATGATTTTGGACAGTGATAATGACATATCATGCTGGTTCATGCATGGTACAGATTTGGACTGCTTAGTTCTTATACTGGATCCATGGAAAGAAACTGAAAATGTTGTGGCCCCTGTGGTGAAGTATGCAGAATTGTCTAGACTTCCAACTAATCCACCAAATAATGTTGTTCAGTGTAGTGGAAAAAACTTCCATTTTAGTGCTTAGATGAGTGATGTAACTATATAGGGCTCCTACTTTATTGTGTTGTGAACAAAATAATACATAGAAATTCTGAAGTCCTCTGAGTATGATTTCTTTTAATTTAATCTAATCCAATATGCCCACAGATAAGTGAGAGTCCACACAAACAGTAGCGATAAAACACATTCTTTAATACACACTTTTTAATGATAAAACACGTTCTTTAATACACAAACAGGCAAACAAGAACAATTATGCAACAGGGGGCACTCTAAATTTTCGGCAACATGCCCCAATGTGCAATCTGCGGCACTGGACTACTAAGACATATTACTACAGCAAGAACAAATGGGGATGATAAGTAATACTCCAGTAAGTGGCTCTCTTGCTTGTGAAACTATTTATAATACCGAAAAGGATTTCAAAGTATTTAATTTTTCTAATCTATGTATTGACTTAATGCTGGTTGATTTACTAGCTAAGGGGAACACCTTTGTCTCTACTCATAGAGCAGATTTGTCTAACACACTGATTGATTTAAAGTTATTTGTAAGGAAACTTAATTTAGCAGCGTTATTTGTCCAAAACAATCAGGTAATGAATGTGTTCCACATCGCTAGTACTTACAACCCCCCACTACACCCTACATTAGCATTGTATGAGCGGAAATGTGAATTGGATATAACCAATACTGATAGGTATTTGAATAGTTTTCCATGTAACATTACTAAGGCAGAAAAGCAAGCATTGTCTTTATTTAAACAAGGGTAATGCAGTCCGATAAAGGGGGCAGGCTAGTGATTATGAACAATGAAGACTATATAACTAGAATATGTAGGATTTTGAATAGCAATGTATACACTGAAGTTTCAAGAAGTGAACTTAATACAGCTTATGGGATGATACGAGCGTTACTTAATGATATGTTCATTGAAGGAAAAATAGACTTAGACCAACTGAACTACTTAAATATGCCAGCACAAAAAATTCCAATATTGTTTGGAATACCCAAAATACACAAGAGTCTGTGTGATCCACCTATGAGGCCCTTAGTGGATGGTAGAAACAGCATCACACACTCTTGCGACAAATTTGTGGATCACCTTTTAAAGAAGTATGTCAAGAAAGAGGGATAAATTTGTAAGGACTTTTAGGGTTTTTTGGCTAATATTAATAAATTAGAGTTTAATAAGGATTTGAACTTCCTGACAGTGGACATCAAGGACTTGTAATCCTCAATTCCCCATTTAGAGGGAGTAGAATGGGTCAGCAGTACATTACGGAGAAAGGGGGCTCGAGTGGCGGAGATTTCATTGATTGAGGAAATATTAGAAATTATTCTGTCCTATAAACTCATTACTTTTAATGATAAATTCTACCTCTAAAAATATGGCTGGCAATCCGCTCCACTTGTGGAGCCAGTGTAGCAAACTCGTAATGGCATATTGGGAGGAAGAGTACGTAAAGAAACCAAGACAGGCCCCCGTCGGATCCATTTCTACACCCCATTTTTGGATGATATTTTTATGTTAATTGAAGGGAATGAAGCCCAAACTAATGAATTAGCAACATAGTTTAATAATAATTTAATAATACCACACATTTATTGTTTTTCACCTTTAATTTTGGGAAAAACAATATAGCATACCTAGATGTGAATTTAAATAAGGACTATTTAAATGTTTGCTATTCAGTGACAAATTACAGGAAAGAGATGTACTCAAATGCATTTCTGCATTTTAGTAGTTGCCACCCCCTTCACCAAAAAAGATCTGTGGTGAAGGGGCAACTAGTAAGGGCCGCACAGATGATAACCATGGATGCTGAATTTGTTATTGAATGTGATAAACTGAAAGAAATGTTCTCTAACAGGGGTTACACCAATTACCTGTTGAATCAATTATTAAAGGAGATCCAGGATAAAAGATTAAAAGGTTTTTATAAACCAATACTGGAGAGAAAAAATCTACCTGAAATCATAGTGACAGAACTAAAATATGACCCAGGAATGAATAGTTTTGTCCAGTATAGTTTGATTACACCCTTTAGCTCAAATGGATATGAGATTATAGGCATTATTAACAAAAACTGGGACATTATTAGAAATGACTCAACTACTAGGTATAAACTCCAGGGTCCACCTAGACTGGTGTTCAAACAGGACCAGAATTTGAAAAACTTACTGGAATCTAAGGGTGTAGCATTTCATTCTGGAAAAAGAGATGGCATGTTCAAATGTAATATGTGCCACTGCTCATATATGGCAATAGGGCCATCGGTGACCATCAGAGGCAGAGAATATAGGATTAGATATAAACTAAACTGTCAGTCTAGGGCTGTGTTTTATGTGGCCCAATGCCAGCAATGCCCGGCATTCTACAGAGGGAAAACTGACAGGAAATGAATGGAAAGATTTTATGAACACTTGTATCAAATAAGGAAGGGTAAGTTAGAGAACGCTTTGGCCAGGCATATACAAGAACAGGTGGATCATGCATTTAAGTTTAGGGCAATAGACAATATTATACCTGATGGGAAAGGAAGTCCAGAATTCCTGTATTTGGAAAGATTAGAATTGATTTGGCAGCTTTGAACAAAAGCTTGTCAATTTCCTGGACTGAATGAAGTTTATTCCATCACATGTATATTGAAATTAAAAACTTTACTGAGGTAGTAAACTGGTTGGTAAGCACACAGGATGGACACTATTCATTATTGTTATTAATATATTTATTTATTTTGCATTTACCCAATTTTAGTATAAGTGTATATACATGTATGGGTACAACTTTTTGAACCTAATTAGCTGTATGGTATTGATCTATTATATTATTAGTTTGAACCAACTAGTGAGTGTTTATGGCTTATTTTTGGATGCATGTATTTATGTATGTATTCATTTATTTCTATATACATACAATCATTTGCATTTCTAATACACATTTTAATGTAAATTCCCTATACTTCCATGTATAGAGGTTTTCATACACACACACACACACATATATATATATATATATATATATATATATATATATATATATATATATATATATATATATATATATATATATATATATATATATATATATATATATATACATATATATATATATATATATATATATATATATATATATATATATATATATATATATATATATATATATGGATTCACTTCATAACACTGAAACTTCAAAATACTGAAAATGACAAAACTTCATAATACTTCAGACCAAAATACTGAAAGCTCAAAATACTGAATACTCAAAATACTGAAACTCAAAATACTGAAAACACATATTATGCATAAACTCAGCTTAAACAACATAAATCATAACAATTTCTACCAAATATATGCAGGAGGGCAAGCCCCCCTGCACCCCCCACACCCCCTGCTAATTATATATATCTACTCCAAGATTGCACTTAACTACACTATGTGCAATCTTGGAGTTGATATATTTAATTAGCAGGGGGTGGGAGGTGCAGGGGGGCTTGCCCCCCTGCATATATTTGGTAGAAATTGTTATGATTTATGTTGTTTAAGCTGAGTTTATGCATAATATGTGTTTTCAGTATTTTGAGTTTCAGTATTTTGAGTATTCAGTATTTTCAGTATTTTGGTTTTAGTGTTTTGAGTTTCAGTATTTTGATATTTCAATGTTATGAAGTGAATCCATATATATATATATATATATATATATATATATATATATATATATATATATATATATATATATATATGTTTGTTTGTCTTTTCGGCTTTTCCTGGTTAGGGGTCACCACAGCGGAACTCTGGTCCACTAATGATTGGCAGTAGATTTTTATGGTGCCGAGTTCCCAGCCCGACGCCCAACCTTCAGTGAAGGCACGCCCATTTACGCATGTCTTTTGAATGCAACTCCACAGCGTGGTGGACATGCAGACTCCATACAGAAGGCACTCCAGCCGACAATCGAACAGGAAAACCTCTTGCTGTGAGACAACAATGCTACCACTGTACCACCGCGACATAGTTTTATATATATATATATATATATATATATATATATATATATATATATTTTGTAACTGTATGGAATGTTTCTAAAATATAAGTCATTCTACAAGACACACATTATTGTAATGGCAGTAACTTATTCGTATTGTTATTTTTATTTTTAATTTATTATATGTATATGTTTACTTGTAATTTAAGAGATTTATAGTATGTCTATGAAAAGGAGGGTTTTAATTACATAATTAATTAATTGGGTAGCCTTCACTTATTGGTTGTTAGGAGTAATGACCAGACTGATGAGTATGTATATGTTTTAATTTTTTTAATGTCTTTACCCGGAGAAATCTCACAACTTGTTGAGACAAAAAGTGCTTTGTGTGTATCAAAGAAAGTGTTTTATCGTTAAAAAGTGTGGATTAAAGAATGTGTTTTATCGTTACTCTTGGTGTGTTCTCTCACTTCTCTATGGGCGTATTGGATTAGTTTGCTGTTCATCCATTTCCTAGTTGAGTGTCCTATTTTTTTTAATGTCTCCATAACTGGAAATACCTTACATTATCCCTTATGTGTGCATAAAATATACAAGACTTTTTTCCCCACATATGCTTCATTTATTTTGGCATCTTATGGTGCCTGATATAAGAAATTGTGAACTCAAAATATTTATATTAAACATGCCCTTTGCTTGGACCGCAGGAGAATGAGAGTATCCATATAGCTACCATATGCAGTAGACATGTGTACAGGTTTAAGATTCACAAGGAGGCTAACTATGTCAAAGCTTTTGCCCTTAACTTATTTTTAATGTGAACCATGTAGGTATAAGATCAAAAAAATATTGTCTGAGCAAATAAAACGACAATGCCAGTCCAAAAATGCTCACAGAAACACAGTATATCAACAAAATGTTACTAATTTTCCAAATGTTTTGCACTTTCATCCCCTAAAGTGGGAACTTCATCAGAACAAAGTTAAAACCAATTAATGCCATACTAACAACTTTTCTAAAGCAAACATTTAATCACACAGCACCCAAAGAAATCACTCCTTGTCACTCTTTAACATTTTAAAGGGCCAGATACTTTAACAACCTTTGTAGTTAGTTATATTTCTAGTACTAAGTTAAAACATAATACGCATGCATAAATCACAACTAACTATTATGAAAAATATTGCTTTAAAATATATGAAATAATGAAAATATATAAGTCGGGACCAATGCATAAAATAAACTACTCCTAAATGTTACTAATAATTCATAAGATCATAACTTCAAAATACAATGAACTGATCGCTCAATCCAGGAGAACTATCAGCACAACAATTATTTTTTTTCAATAATTTTGGACCATGCACCAACGCTAGGGCCCTTTAAATTCTTTCAATGGTAAAAAAGAAAATAAATGTGAGAAGTATTAGTATAAATATGTTTATATAATGTATTATTTATGTTGTCCTTCTCAGTATTTTATGTATTTTATTATTTATTTTACATTTGTTTACCGGGATAGCCCGACTGAATAAAAATGTCCATTTTCAGCGGAGACCCGAGGAGAATAGCTCCAAAAAGACATTCAACAAGCTGTTACATTTTTACAGTTTAAAACACAGAATAAAACACAAATAAAAGGATTTTTACTCAGATGGAATATTCTAGACAGTGTTTTTAAGAATGATAGGGTATTGAATACCTAATATGCTAACCTGGTAGTAGATGCAAAGAGAGCATAGGATTTATAAGTTAAGAAACAATAAAGTGTAAGCAGAAGTCCTCCATGTGCACATGAGTGATGGTTAGAGTTAGTCTGGATTAGGACAAGGACATAGCCATCATTTTTTTAAAGTACTGAATCAGATTTTTCTTGAATTGAGGTAGAGAGTTCAGATGTAAGATTAGCAGGAAGAGAATTCCAAGTTTTGCCAACAGAGTTAGCAAATAGAGATTTACCGGCTGTGTTGTTGGATTTGAGAGTTAGAACTAGTAGTCTTTCAGATGAATGAAGTGCGCTAAGGTTACGGTAGGGGTTGATGATGTTTTTAAGTACGGGTGTATTATCTGGTTGGTACAGGATCTGGTGTGCAACTATTAGTTGGTTAACCTGAAGTAGGTTGGGTATCTCAAGCCATCCTAGTAGATTTAGTTCTGTAGGCTGCATTGGTAGCAAATCTAGCAATGTGATCGTAGCTGCTAGAAAGTTTATTAAGGTCAGTTTTGCTGAGGTTTGTAAATAGAGGGAAGCATAGAGGAGGGTGGAGAGTAGATGTGTATGAGCATTACAGTTCTGGCTAATGGCGTTAGGAAGGGCTTGATCCTGTATAGTGAGCAAAGTTTGTTATTAACTGTTTTAATAGTTTTAAACAAATAAATCCAAACCAGCCCAGAAGTTAAAAAATGCTGAATCACCAGTGGCCAGTAGGAAGGTAGCTGGACTAAAGAAGCTGAACCATGACAAAGTAAAATCTTTTTTAATACAAAATGGTGAGCGCTTTCGCAATGGTAACCATTGCTTCATCAGACAGTTCATTCAAACAGCAACAACACTTAAATACTTTAATTCATTACTAAAACAACCAATCTTACCACTCAAAGTCATTTCAGCACTCAGCAATCAATTAATTACTATGGTTACGTTTTACCCTTGGTTAATTGCTGAAGTCAGAAAAACTCGGTTTAAAAACCACATGCACAAAATGTAAAGACAAGAACATGTGGATAAATATAAATAAAATACATAATTTGAGATGACCTTATACAAATCATTGATGAAAATGGAAAATAACAGTGGACCTAGTATGGAGCCTTGGGATTACTCTGAGAGTGATGGATAAAAGGGTGGATAGTTTGCTCTGCCATAGGACAGCCTGTTGTCTACCACTAAGATATGACTGAAACTATTGGATGGCTTGGTCCTCTAGGGAGATGGATTTCAAAGTGTTTATGAGTATTTGGTGGTTTGCCTTATCAAATGCTTTTGAAAGATCGAGAAAGGTAACAGGGGAAAGTTTATTATTGTTTTGGTGTTGGTTAATGATGTTAGAGAAGGAGAGGAGGGCTCAGGTTGTACTATGGAATGGTCTAAAGCCATGTTGGGTGTTGACTAGAAGATTATTATGGATAAGATACTTCAGGAGTTGATTGTGGATGCATTTTTCCATAATTTTAACCAAGGGTGACAGAATAGCTATGGGTCTGTAGTTTGAATGTTCAGTAGAGCTGCCCTCTTTATAGAGTGGAAGGACATGGGATATCTTCCAGATGGAGGGAATGGACATTTCAGTTATAGTTCTATTGATCAGGATAGTTATGGGGTATGCTGTTGCATCTGCAGCTTTTTGTAGATATTCTGCAGGGAGGAGATCAGCCGACAGGGTGGTAAGCTTTAGTTTTTTAAGTAATTTCTGGACCAAAAATATGCAAACTGGCTTGAAGTTAAAGGGGAGTTGGGAGCAGGGTGTAGTGCTGGAGAATATGGGCATCCAGGGGATAATTGGTTAGCTAGGTTCTGGATGGTTGTTGTAAAGAAGTTGTTAAAGGTATTGGCAATTTCTGCTGAGGGTTTTGGTTAGAATCCAAGGGGGTAGGAGTGGAGGACTGTCCTGGACTAAGGTGTTTGTTTATACTTACCTAAAACTTTTGTGGCTTGTTTTGGTGTTTTTCTTGTAGATGACAGTAATAGTTTTTCTTGTCTAATATGGTGGATTTTTTTTTGTTTCATTTCTTAACTGTCTGTATCTAAGTTGATCCATAGTTTTTTTTTGTGGTCCTTGATGTGGCCCATGCCCTATTTCTAAGTAGCATTTTATGTCTGGATTCTTTTGAGAGCCAAGGTGCAACTTTTGTTTTGGTTCTAATAGTCCATGCTAGTGCATGGGTGTCAAGCATGCATAGGAATTTGGTATTAAAGTAATTTACTGCTTCTTCAAGTGCTAATTGTTTCAGATCTGACGAATTGCAAGATTTGAGTTAATTTTGTAAATTTGTGCAGTTGAAAATTTTATTGTTACTTATTGTTTTTAAATTGGACTGGCTGTGGATATCATCTTTTTGTCTGATTAAATAGGTGAGGAGGTGATCACTTACATCATCAGGTAGGGCCCCACTCTTGTATTTGAGGTGATGGGTGTTAACAAGAATCCAGTCCAGAATACTTGCTTTATTGTTGTGTTTACTGATCCTAGTGAGGGAAGATATGACATGTGAAAATCCATAAAGGTTTATGGAGGGGTTCTGAGGAACACACATTCCACTCTATGTTGAAGTCTCCAAGTACAATGGTTTCTTAGTGATAAGAATTTCAACATTGCGAAACAAGGATGTTTGCAGGGCATTATTGGACACTAAAAGCATGGATTTGTACAGAACAGCTACTCCACATCCCTTTCTATTGGTTCAATCAAGCCTTAGGATGTTATAGTCTGGTGGTATAATTTCTTTATCTGAAGTAGAAGGTTTTAGCCAGGTTTCAGTAAGACCTAGTATGCCTGGGGAAAGAGCATTTAAGAGGGCATGTAGGTGTGGAATCTTATTGTTTACACTTCTGATATTTAGGTGATTGATCAAGAGTGAGTTGGGGGTTTGTCTAAGATTTGTGTAGTAGTTGGACAGTCAGTAAAGGACCTAGAGACAGTGGATGAGGATGGGCCAGGATTTGGGTAGAAATTTCCATCCATTGTCAAGTTGCATAGTATCATATATATGGTCATAAATCCTGTCTTTAAATTTCTACTGAGTCTTCCTCAAATAAAACCCTGAGCATTGCTGACAAAGGGCCACATAAACACCACTTCAGAAACAATTAATATACCTCTAGATGATATCACACATTTATCTACCAATATATTATTTTTGCTTACCATGTATTGGCATTATTTACAATGGTCACACTTAAAAGTGCCCAATTTCGTATTATTCAAGTCAATCGTGCAACCAGTTTCATTCTTATCCATATTATCAAAATAATTCCTAAAACACTTACCTGTTTTGGAAATAATTCTGGGGTTAACACCCAATACATCTCTAAGTTCCTGAATGGCATGAAAGAATTTCCAATTCTTGCATAAAAATCTAATAGCCCAGCAATAGAGGATGCTACATGGTTTATTATAGTCAATGTTTACCTTCTTGCCATCATTCATGATATTATGAACTGCTCCTTCACCATAATGGGGGCAGTATGTCCCAAATTCCCATTATAACCAACTATAACCAACCTCATCTAGAATTGTATCCAAAAAGCTTTTTGGATAAATAACATTTTCTAACAAACATCTCACATTCTGCCTCCCCCAAAAAACAATGTCAAAGTCTGCAACAATTCTTGCTAATCTAACTAATTGTTGTACTTCATATCTTTGCTAATCTAAATAATTAACACTATTTGAATTGATAAAATGTTTAAATAGTAGTCAAATTATTATAATCCAGATATACTTTTATATTAGACACATAATCTATCAGCAAAATAAAAATATCATCAGTGTCTTCTCTCTCAGCTCATCCATTCTATCATATACCAGCCTTCCTACTGCCCAGCTCTATCCCTTCTTATCTCCTATTATTCTTCCTCCAGAACTCTCCGAAGCTCTAACCAAGACCTACTACAAATCTACAAATCCAAGTCTAAATTTGGACACAACATGTACAGCTATCACCCCATTATTTCCTGGAATGGCTCCCACTATAAATCAGGACCCTTACACATCCTAAACAATTTACAACAGCCACCAAAGAGCACTTTAAAAGTTACTGGTCCTGCCACTGCAGTCTCCCTCCTTAAACATCCCCTAGTTCCCATACCTTAATCTACTTTCTGCCCTTAACTCAGTCTTCTCACTAGCTCTCTCTAATCTTCCTTGAATACTCTTTCTACTGTCTTCTAAAATCTATTAAGCAAATTGCCTCAGAGAAACATTATATTGTAATCTATACGTCTATTCCTCATGCCACAGGGATAGACTGGGTCACTGACCGTTTATTGCATCACAATGCTAGCAGTGTAGAAATCAGATTGGTGCAGGAACTGTTAGATGTCATTTTGAGGTACAACTTTGTAACATTTGGGGGAGAGATATATTTACAGAAGACTGGTGTAGCCAAGGGCTCACCAGTAGGGGCCAGTTTTGCCAACATTGTTATGGCTGAATGGGAACACAGATATGTGCTTGGCAATTGCAACGGTCAGTTCAAAATCGATTTTTACACCAGATTTTTGGATGACATCTTTATACTGACGGAAGGTTCAATTAATGATGTGAGAACCTTCATGGACTATCTCAACTCCAGCACGTCGTTTTTGAACTTCACATTTGTAGAGTCTGATTCTAGAATTTCTTATCTGGATGTAGACTTATATAAAGACATTTCTGCTGGTAGCTTTAAGGCTAAAATATTTCGGAAGAGTTCCTACTCTAACACCATGTTACACTTCACCAGTGCCCATCCTGGGCACCAGAAAAGAGGGGTAGTAAAGGGGCAAATTGTGCGCGCTGCTCGAATGGTAACTGACAATGAATCCTTTTTAGAAGAATGTGAGTTTATTAAGGGATTGTTTCTACATAGAGTTTACCCAGACAAGTTTATTCATGACCTGGTTACTGAGGTCCAGATTAAAAGGTATGGGGGTGTTTATAAACCTATTTTACAAAGCAGTTCATTCACAAGTTGTTCACTAGAACATCTATCTCCAGTTATGCCTGAAGTCTTTTTAGACAGCATGAAAGTTGACACTTCTATCTCTTTCATCACCAATTACAGTGCTGAGATTCACCTAATTAAGGAGGTGGTTGTCAAGAACTGGAGTATTTTCTTGTGTGATGATGCCTTACAAGCCAGGTTTGGTACTTTGCCTAGGTTTATATATAGGAGGGGTGACAACCACAAATGGATATTAGAAACAAAAAAGGACACTCGTGTTAGAATAGAGGGCACTTTCAAATGTGAGAGTTGTAACATGTATAGGCATATTGCCACTGGTTCGAGCTTTAAAATTGCTGGGTCTTCTTTCTCCACTGTTGGTAGATTCAACTGTAAATCTCGATCGGTTGTTTATTTGGATTGCTGACAATCTTGCCCAGCGTTTTATGTGGGCAAGACTGACAGAGGTTTTAATGAAAGAATCTATGAACATTTATACTGTATTAGGAAAAACAAGTGTGAAAATGCTTTGGCGAAACATGTTAATGACCACCCTCAGCAAAGTTTTACTTTTAGGGTGTTAGGACAGGTTTCCTTTGACATCAGGGGGGTCCTTTCCAACTATTATTAGAGCACCTAGAAGTGATTTGGCAGCTGAAACTCTGTTCATATAGACTTCCAGGTCTCAATGACAGAGTAAGATTAGCCTGCATTTTGAAACTTAGAAGTATGCAGAGGTAATTTTATTATTACTACTTTTCATTTATTATTTTTTACTTTTTACCTTTTGTCATTAAAAAGGTTTTATATACTATGTTTTTTGGTTTCAAACATTTTAAACATTTTATGTTTATATATATTTCCATTTTGTTTTGTTTTTAAAACACATTTTTCATAGATTCGACTTTTGTATGCAGTAGTACTTTAAGAAGTTTTGAGATCAGCTTTTTCCCACACATTGATGTCAGTGAGTTTTAACCAGTTGATTGGTCCATTCAAATGTATCATGTGTTGTTAATTGTGTATTTAAGGAGTTTTTTTACATTTGCTACCTTTTGATGTCTGTTTGAAGTTGTTCAGTCTTTTTGAACGAAAAGTGGATGTTAATAAAACACTTAACATTGGATTTTTTGCTGCTGGTTCTGCAGCGTGGATTTTGTTTTATTTATTTCAGTCTGTTTCAATTTTTCTGTTGCTTCAATTTGTTTGTTTTGCATCCATTACCAGCAGTTTCAACCGGTAGCAATTATGGAATTGGAAGAAGGTGCTTGTTTGGACAATTCTGCACTGGTTTCTTTCACTAATATGGTCAAAAAGCTTAATGAAAGGATGGATGTGCTTTCTCAATGTTTGGATGGGCTAGTAGCATTCAAGGGAAGTACTGACAATTTGGCAGAAGACGTTCCTGGAGCTGGTTCGGCTTCTTTGGCGACAGCTGACACCAGTGATGGGTCGAATGACCACGAGGGCAGTGGAAGTTCCACCTCAACTGTTTCAAGGGTTCCTGTACATCCTAGACCTACCGGTAAATGTTCCAGGACCAGTTCATCTCTGAGCCGAACTGGAGACCCACTTAATGTTACATCTTGGTTGAATGAGCAACTCCCAGTTTTTGAGAACAGGAACGGGTTTGCGTCCAGTCACACACTGACACCAGAAGCTCCTTTAGTGGACTTTTTGAAGACATTGGACCACAAATCTTTAAAGGTAAAGAAGCTTCAGTTAGAGATTTCCTATTTTAATGAATGTAAAAAAGTGGGGGTTGTGCCAAAGGGCTTGCGCTCTTAGCAGTACCTCACTGGACCGATAGCTGGTTCAGAGTTCCACAGTGAGCTGATCAGTTTGTTTGATAGACATGGACATGAGTTAATGGGCTTAATGGCGAAATTTTATCAGAAATTTATAGATCAGTTGAGTGCTGAAATTGAAATTTTGGACACTAATATCAAGTCACATGTAGATTTCAACAGGTATAATTATGAGTATAAACAAATTTTCTCGACTATAGACCAACAGATATCTCGTAACATGGAGATGAAAATGAAAAAACTGAAAAGAAACATTGATGGATATAACAAACTAACTGCATATCCCCCCTCCCCCATTCTCAGAGTGTTGGCGACAGTCTAGGTGCTCCTATTAACCTAACTAATGGGGTTATGAGGCAGACAGCTAGTTCCAGTAGGCCGGCCACTGGAGAGGGTGTGGAGGATGTTGTTCCTACAGAAAATTTTGTAACTGATGTTGGTAGGGATGAGGAGATTTCTCGTCCTACACCGTCTTTTTCCTCAAACCGGGGACAGAGCCACCAGAGGTTTTACAACACGAGGAGCCATTACAGGAATAACAGCAAGAAGCCTTTTCAGAAGTAACAAGAAGGACAAATCCTGACATTATCAGTAACAGTTTTGGAGACTTTTTTGTTTATAACTATTTGAGTTTTACAATCACTATGGAGATGTCTGATTTATTTTCAAAAGGTCTTACTTTTGCTCCATGGAGACATTTTAACCTAGCATACACACTACTTGATTTGTAGTTGTTTATACGCAGGTGGAATTTATTGTTAATTTTTGATAATACTGCTTTAGACAAAAAAACTTTGAGAGTCCCAAGTACATTCAACCCCCCCTATCCACCCTTTACTTTTTTTATTTGAACATTTGTGTGAAATTGAAATTAGAAACTTGGTCAACTGTTCTAGGACACTTTTGAACAAAAACTTGACTGATGACGAAGTAGACTTGTTGGACACTTTAAAAAGTTTACCTGTCAGGATCCTTAAACCGGACAAGGGGGGAGGTTTAGTACTAATGGACACTTGTCATTATGAAAATTGCCTCATCCACATGTTATTGCAGGATGCTTATACACTATCTAGCATTAATGAATTGAATGCAGCGTATAGGTGCATCCATGTTTTCTTGAATGATTTGTTTTTAGAAAATGTTATAAAACAAGATGTGTTGAAATGTTTGACTGTTTCGTTTCCTAAGATTCCAACAGTTTTTGGATTGCCCAAGATCCATAAAGATGTGTACAACCCCCCCATGAGGCTATTGGTTAACGCTAGGGGTTCAATCACTTACCCGATAGCCAAGTATGTGGACAACATACTGAAAAAATATGTTGAAAAGGAAACACACATTTGTAAAGATTCTTGAGCTTTTTTGAAAGCCATAGGTGCTTTAGAATTCAAGAGAGGTCAAAGATTTTTGACAATAGACGTAAAAGACCTCTATACGTCTATTCCTCATGCCACAGGGATACACTGGGTCACTGACCGTTTATTGCATCACAATGCTAGCAGTGTAGAAATCAGATTGGTGCAGGAACTGTTAGATGTCATTTTGAGGTACAACTTTGTAACATTTGGGGGAGAGATATATTTACAGAAGACTGGTGTAGCCATGGGCTCACCAGTAGGGGCCAGTTTTGCCAACATTGTTATGGCTGAATGGGAACACAGATATGTGCTTGGCAATTACAACGGTCAGTTCAAAATCGATTTTTACACCAGATTTTTGGATGACATCTTTATACTGATGGAAGGTTCAATTAAAGATGTGAGAACCTTCATGGACTATCTCAACTCCAGCACGTCTTTTTTGAACTTCACATTTGTAGAGTCTGATTCTAGAATTTCTTATCTGGAAGTAGACTTATATAAAGACATTTCTGCTGGTAGCTTTAAGGATAAAATATTTTGGAAGAGTTCCTACTCTAACACCATGTTACACTTCACCAGTGCCCATCCTGGGCACCAGAAAAGAGGGGTAGTCAAGGGGCAACTTGTGCACGCTGCTCGAATGGTAACTGATGATGAATCCTTTTTAGAAGAATATGAGTTTATTAAGGGATTGTTTCTACATAGAGGTTACCCAGACAAGTTTATTCATGACCTGGTTACTGAGGTCCAGACTAAAAGGTATGGGGGTGTTTATAAACCTATTTTACAAAGCAGTTCATTCACAAGTTGTTCACTAGAACATCTATCTCCAGTTATGCCTGAAGTCTTTTTAGACAGCATGAAAGTTGACACTTCTATCTCTTTCATCACCAATTACAGTGCTGAGATTCACCTAATTAAGGAGGTGGTTGTCAAGAACTGGAGTATTTTCTTGTGTGATGATGCCTTACAAGCCAGGTTTGGTACTTTGCCTAGGTTTATATATAGGAGGGGTGACAACCTCAAACGGATATTAGAAACAAAAAAGGACACTCGTGTTAGAATAGAGGGCACTTTCAAATGTGAGAGTTGCAACATGTGTAGGCATATTGCCACTGGTTTGAGCTTTAAAATTGCTGGGTCTTCTTTCTCCACTGTTGGTAGATTCAACTGTAAATCTCGATCGGTTGTTTATTTGGCTTGCTGCCAATCTTGCCCAGCGTTTTATGTGGGCAAGACTGACAGAGGTTTTAATGAAAGAATCTATGAGCATTTATACTGTATTAGGAAAAACAAGTGTGAAAATGCTTTGGCGAAACATGTTAATGACCACCCTCAGCACAGTTTTACTTTTAGGGTGTTAGGACAAGTTTCCTTTGACATCAGGGGGGGTCCTTTCCAACTATTATTAGAGCGCCTAGAAGTGATTTGGCAGCTGAAACTCTGCTCATATAGACTTTCAGGTCTCAAAGAAAGAGTAAGTTTAGCCTGCATTTTGAAACTTAGAAGTATGCAGAGGTAATTTTATTATTACTACTTTTCATTTATTATTTTTTACTTTTTACCTTTTGTCATTAAAAAGGTTTTATATACTATGTTTTTTGGTTTCAAACATTTTAAACATTTTATGTTTATATATATTTCCATTTTGTTTTGTTTTAAAACACATTTTCATAGATTCGACTTTTGTATGCAGTAGTACTTTAAGAAGTTTTGAGATCAGCTTTTTCCCACACATTGATGTCAGTGAGTTTTAACCAGCTGGTTGGTCCATTCAAATGTATCATGTGTTGTTAATTGTGTATTTAAGGAGTTTTTTTACATTTGCTACCTTTTGATGTCTGTCTGAAGAAGTTCAGTCTTTTTGAACGAAAAGTGGATGTTAATAAAACACTTAACATTGGATTTTTTGCTGCTGGTTCTGCTGACGTGGATTTTGTTTTATTTATTTCAGTTTGTTTCAATTTTTCTGTTGCTTCAATTTGTTTGTTTTGCATCCACTACCAGCAGTTTCAACCGGTAGCAATTATGGAATTGGAAGAAGGTGCTTGTTTGGACAATTCTGCACTGGTTTCTTTCACTAATATGGTCAAAAAGCTTAATGAAAGGATGGATGTGCTTTCTCAATGTTTGGATGGGCTAGTAGCAGTCAAGGGAAGTGCTGACAATTTGGCAGAAGACGTTCCTGGAGCTGGTTCGGCTTCTGTGGCGACAGCTGACACCAGTGATGGGTCGAATGACCACGAGGGCAGTGGAAGTTCCACCTCAACTGTTTCAAGGGTTCCTGTACATCCTAGACCTACCAGTAAACGTTCCAGGACCAGTTCATCTCTGAGCCGAACTGGAGACCCACTTAATGTTACATCTTGGTTGAATGAGCAACTCCCAGTTTTTGAGAACAGGAACGGGTTTGCGTCCAGTCACACACTGACACCAGAAGCTCCTTTAGTGGACTTTTTGAAGACATTGGACCACAAATCTTTAAAGGTAAAGAAGCTTCAGTTAGAGATTTCCTATTTTAATGAATGTAAAAAAGTGGGGGTTGTGCCAAAGGGCTTGCGCTCTTAGCAGTACCTCACTGGACTGATAGCTGGTTCAGAGTTCCACAGTGAGCTGATCAGTTTGTTTGATAGACATGGACATGAGTTAATGGACTTAATGGCGAAATTTTATCAGAAATTTATAGATCAGTTGAGTGCTGAAATTGAAATTTTGGACACTAATATCAAGTCACATGTAGATTTCAACAGGTATAATTATGAGTATAAACAAATTTTCTTGACTATAGACCAACAGATATCTCATAACATGGAGATGAAAATGAAAAAACTGAAAAGAGACATTGATGGATATAACAAACTAACTGCATATCCCCCCTCCCCCATTCTCAGAGTGTTGGCGACAGTCTAGGTGCTCCTATTAACCTAACTGATGGGGTTATGAGGCAGACAGCTAGTTCCAGTAGGCGGCCACTGGAGAGGGTGTGGAGGATGTTGTTCCTACAGAAAATTTTGTAACTGATGGTGGTAGGGATGAGGAGATTTCTCGTCCTACACCGTCTTTTTCCTCAAACCGGGGACAGAGCCACCAGAGGTTTTACAACACGAGGAGCCATTACAGGAACAACAGCAAGAAGCCTTTTCAGAAGTAACAAGAAGGACAAATCCTGACATTATCAGTAACAGTTTTGGAGACTTTTTTGTTTATAACTATTCGAGTTTTACAATCACTATGGAGATGTCTGATTTATTTTCAAAAGGTCTTACTTTTGCTCCATGGAGACATTTTAACCTAGCATACACACTACTTGATTTGAAGTTGTTTATACGCAGGTGGAATTTATTGTTAATTTTTGATAATACTGCTTTAGACAAAAAAACTTTGAGAGTCCCAAGTACATTCAACCCACCTATCCACCCTTTACTTTTTTTATTTGAACATTTGTGTGAAATTGAAATTAGAAACTTGGTCAACTGTTCTAGGACACTTTTGAACAAAAACTTGACTGATGACAAAGTAGACTTGTTGCACACTTTAAAAAGTTTACCTGTCAGGATCCTTAAACCGGACAAGGGGGGAGGTTTAGTACTAATGGACACTTGTCATTATGAAAACTGCCTCATCCACATGTTATTGCAGGATGCTTATACACTATCTAGCATTAATGAATTGAATGCAGCGTATAGGTGCATCCATGTTTTCTTGAATGATTTGTTTTTAGAAAATGTTATAGAACAAGATGTGTTGAAATGTTTGACTGTTTTGTTTCCTAAGATTCCAACAGTTTTTGGATTGCCCAAGATCCATAAAGATGTGTACAACCCCCCCATGAGGCTATTGGTTAACGCTAGGGGTTCAATCACTTACCCGATAGCCAAGTATGTGGACAACATATTGAAAAAATATGTTGAAAAGGAAACACACATTTGTAAAGATTCTTGGGCTTTTTTGAAAGCCATAGGTGCTTTAGAATTCAAGAGAGGTCACAGATTTTTGACAATAGACGTAAAAGACCTCTATACGTCTATTCCTCATGCCACAGGGATACACTGGGTCACTGACCGTTTATTGCATCACAATGCTAGCAGTGTAGAAATCAGATTGGTGCAGGAACTGTTAGATGTCATTTTGAGGTACAACTTTGTAACATTTGGGGGAGAGATATATTTACAGAAGACTGGTGTAGCCATGGGCTCACCAGTAGGGGCCAGTTTTGCCAACATTGTTATGGCTAAATGGGAACACAGATATGTGCTTGGCAATGACAACTGTCAGTTCAAAATTGATTTTTACACCAGATTTTTGGATGACATCTTTATACTGACGGAAGGTTCAATCAGCCAGACTAGCCCGGTTAACAAATGTAAAATAAAAAAAAATAAAATAAAGATGTGAGAACCTTCATGGACTATCTCAACTCCAGCACGTCTTTTTTGAACTTCACATTTGTAGAGTCTGATTCTAGAATTTCTTATCTGGAAGTAGACTTATATAAAGACATTTCTGCTGGTAGCTTTAAGGATAAAATATTTTGGAAGAGTTCCTACTCTAACACCATGTTACACTTCACCAGTGCCCATCCTGGGCACCAGAAAAGAGGGGTAGTCAAGGGGCAACTTGTGCGCGCTGCTCGAATGGTAACTGACGATGAATCCTTTTTAGAAGAATATGAGTTTATTAAGGGATTGTTTCTACATAGAGGTTACCCAGACAAGTTTATTCATGACCTGGTTACTGAGGTCCAGACTAAAAGGTATGGGGGTGTTTATAAACCTATTTTACAAAGCAGTTCGTTCACAAGTTGTTCACTAGAACATCTATCTCCAGTTATGCCTGAAGTCTTTTTAAACAGCATGAAAGTTGACACTTTTATCTCTTTCATCACCAATTACAGTGCTGAGATTCACCTAATTAAGGAGGTGGTTGTCAAGAACTGGAGTATTTTCTTGTGTGATGATGCCTTACAAGCCAGGTTTGGTACTTTGCCTAGGTTTATATATAGGAGGGGTGACAACCTCAAACTGATATTAGAAACAAAAAAGGACACTCGTGTTAGAATAGAGGGCACTTTCAAATGTGAGAGTTGCAACATGTGTAGGCATATTGCCACTGGTTTGAGCTTTAAAATTGCTGGGTCTTCTTTCTCCACTGTTGGTAGATTCAACTGTAAATCTCGATCGGTTGTTTATTTAGATTGTTGCCAATCTTGTCCAGCATTTTATGTGGGCAAGACTGACAGAGGTTTTAATGAAAGAATCTATGAGCATTTATACTGTATTAGGAAAAACAAGTGTGAAAATGCTTTGGCGAAACATGTTAATGACCACCCTCAGCACAGTTTTACTTTTAGGGTGTTAGGACAGGTTTCCTTTGACATCAGGGGGGGTCCTTTCCAACTATTATTAGAGCACCTAGAAGTGATTTGGCAGCTGAAACTCTGTTCATATAGACTTTCAGGTCTCAATGACAGAGTAAGTTTAGCCTGCATTTTGAAACTTAGAAGTATGCAGAGGTAATTTTATTATTACTACTTTTCATTTATTATTTTTTACTTTTTACCTTTTGTCATTAAAAAGGTTTTATATACTATGTTTTTTGGTTTCAAACATTTTAAACATTTTATGTTTATATATATTTCCATTTTGTTTTGTTTTTAAAACACATTTTTCATAGATTCGACTTTTGTATGCAGTAGTACTTTAAGAAGTTTTGAGATCAGCTTTTTCCCACACATTGATGTCAGTGAGTTTTAACCAGTTGGTTGGTCCATTCAAATGTATCATGTGTTGTTAATTGTGTATTTAAGGAGTTTTTTTACATTTGCTACCTTTTGATGTCTGTCTGAAGAAGTTCAGTCTCTTTGAACGAAAAGTGGATGTTAATAAAACACTTAACATTGGATTTTTTGCTGCTGGTTCTGCTGACGTGGATTTTGTTTTATTTATTTCAGTCTGTTTCAATTTTTCTGTTGCTTCAATTTGTTTGTTTTGCATCCACTACCAGCAGTTTCAACCGGTAGCAATTATGGAATTGGAAGAAGGTGCTTGTTTGGACAATTCTGCACTGGTTTCTTTCACTAATATGGTCAAAAAGCTTAATGAAAGGATGGATGTGCTTTCTCAATGTTTGGGTGGGCTAGTAGCAGTCAACGGAAGTGCTGACAATTTGGCAGAAGACGTTCCTGGAGCTGGTTCGGCTTCTTTGGTGACAGCTGACACCAGTGGTGGGTCGAATGACCGCGAGGGCAGTGGAAGTTCCACCTCAACTGTTTCAAGGGTTCCTGTACATCCTAGACCTACCGGTAAATGTTCCAGGACCAGTTCATCTCTGAGCCGAACTGGAGACCCACTTAATGTTACATCTTGGTTGAATGAGCAACTCCCAGTTTTTGAGAACAGGAACGGGTTTGCGTCCAGTCACACACTGACACCAGAAGCTCCTTTAGTGGACTTTTTGAAGACATTGGACCACAAATCTTTAAAGGTAAAGAAGCTTCAGTTAGAGATTTCCTATTTTAATGAATGTAAAAAAGTGGGGGTTGTGCCAAAGGGCTTGCGCTCTTAGCAGTACCTCACTGGACTGATAGCTGGTTCAGAGTTCCACAGTGAGCTGATCAGTTTGTTTGATAGACATGGACATGAGTTAATGGACTTAATGGCGAAATTTTATCAGAAATTTATAGATCAGTTGAGTGCTGAAATTGAAATTTTGGACACTAATATCAAGTCACATGTAGATTTCAACAGGTATAATTATGAGTATAAACAAATTTTCTCGACTATAGACCAACAGATATCTCGTAACATGGAGATGAAAATGAAAAAACTGAAAAGAGACATTGATGGATATAACAAACTAACTGCATATCCCCCCTCCCCCATTCTCAGAGTGTTGGCGACAGTCTAGGTGCTCCTATTAACCTAACTAATGGGGTTATGAGGCAGACAGCTAGTTCCAGTAGGCCGGCCACTGGAGAGGGTGTGGAGGATGTTGTTCCTACAGAAAATTTTGTAACTGATGGTGGTTGGGATGAGGAGATTTCTCATTCTACACCGTCTTTTTCCTCAAACCGGGGACAGAGCCACCAGAGGTTTTACAACACGAGGAGCCATTACAGGAACAACAGCAAGAAGCCTTTTCAGAAGTAACAAGAAAGACAAATCCTGACATTATCAGTAACAGTTTTGGAAACTTTTTTGTATATAACTATTCGAGTTTTACAATCACTATGGAGATGTCTGATTTATTTTCAAAAGGTCTTACTTTTGCTCCATGGAGACATTTTAACCTAGCATACACACTACTTGATTTGAAGTTGTTTATACGCAGGTTGAATTTATTGTTAATTTTTGATAATACTGCTTTAGACAAAAAAACTTTGAGAGTCCCAAGTACATTCAACCCCCCTATCCACCCTTTACTTTTTTTATTTGAACATTTGTGTGAAATTGAAATTAGAAACTTGGTCAACTGTTCTAGGACACTTTTGAACAAAAACTTGACTGATGACGAAGTAGACTTGTTGGACACTTTAAAAAGTTTACCTGTCAGGATCCTTAAACCGGACAAGGGGGAGGTTTAGTACTAATGGACACTTGTCATTATGAAAACTGCCTCATCCACATGTTATTGCAGGATGCTTATACACTATCTAGCATTAATGAATTGAATGCAGCATATAGGTGCATCCATGTTTTCTTGAATGATTTGTTTTTAGAAAATGTTATAGAACAAGATGTGTTGAAATGTTTGACTGTTTCGTTTCCTAAGATTCCAACAGTTTTTGGATTGCCCAAGATCCATAAAGATGTGTACAACCCCCCCATGAGGCTATTGGTTAACGCTAGGGGTTCAATCACTTACCCGATAGCCAAGTATGTGGACAACATATTGAAAAAATATGTTGAAAAGGAAACACACATTTGTAAAGATTCTTGGGCTTTTTTGAAAGCCATAGGTGCTTTAGAATTCAAGAGAGGTCACAGATTTTTGACAATAGACGTAAAAGACCTCTATACGTCTATTCCTCATGCCACAGGGATACACTGGGTCACTGACCGTTTATTGCATCACAATGCTAACAGTGTAGAAATCAGATTGGTGCAGGAACTGTTAGATGTCATTTTGAGGTACAACTTTGTAACATTTGGGGGAGAGATATATTTACAGAAGACTGGTGTAGCCATGGGCTCACCAGTAGGGGCCAGTTTTGCCAACATTGTTATGGCTGAATGGGAACACAGATATGTGCTTGGCAATGACAACTGTCAGTTCAAAATTGATTTTTACACCAGATTTTTGGATGACATCTTTATACTGATGGAAGGTTCAATTAAAGATGTGAGAACCTTCATGGACTATCTCAACTCCAGCACGTCTTTTTTGAACTTCACATTTGTAGAGTCTGATTCTAGAATTTCTTATCTGGAAGTAGACTTATATAAAGACATTTCTGCTGGTAGCTTTCAGGATAAAATATTTTGGAAGAGTTTCTACTCTAACACCATGTTACACTTCACCAGTGCCCATCCTGGGCACCAGAAAAGAGGGGTAGTCAAGGGGCAACTTGTGCGCGCTGCTCGAATGGTAACTGACGATGAATCCTTTTTAGAAGAATATGAGTTTATTAAGGGATTGTTTCTACATAGAGGTTACCCAGACAAGTTTATTCATGACCTGGTTACTGAGGTCCAGACTAAAAGGTATGGGGTGTTTATAAACCTATTTTACAAAGCAGTTCGTTCACAAGTTGTTCACTAGAACATCTATCTCCAGTTATGCCTGAAGTCTTTTTAGACAGCATGAAAGTTGACACTTCTATCTCTTTCATCACCAATTACAGTGCTGAGATTCACCTAATTAAGGAGGTGGTTGTCAAGAACTGGAGTATTTTCATGTGTGATGATGCCTTACAAGCCAGGTTTGGTACTTTGCCTAGGTTTATATATAGGAGGGGTGACAACCTCAAACGGATATTAGAAACAAAAAAGGACACTCATGTTAGAATAGAGGGCACTTTCAAATGTGAGAGTTGCAACATGTGTAGGCATATTGCCACTGGTTTGAGCTTTAAAATTGCTGGGTCTTCTTTCTCCACTGTTGGTAGATTCAACTGTAAATCTCGATCGGTTGTTTATTTGGCTTGCTGCCAATCTTGCCCAGCGTTTTATGTGGGCAAGACTGACAGAGGTTTTAATGAAAGAATCTATGAGCATTTATACTGTATTAGGAAAAACAAGTGTTAAAATGCTTTGGCGAAACATGTTAATGACCACCCTCAGCACAGTTTTACTTTTAGGGTGTTAGGACAGGTTTCCTTTGACATCAGGGGGTGTCCTTTCCAACTATTATTAGAGCACCTAGAAGTGATTTGGCAGCTGAAACTCTGTTCATATAGACTTTCAGGTCTCAATGACAGAGTAAGTTTAGCCTGCATTTTGAAACTTAGAAGTATGCAGAGGTAATTTTATTATTACTACTTTTCATTTATTATTTTTTACTTTTTACCTTTTGTCATTAAAAAGGTTTTATATACTATGTTTTTTGGTTTCAAACATTTTAAACATTTTATGTTTATATATATTTCCATTTTGTTTTGTTTTTAAAACACATTTTTCATAGATTCGACTTTTGTATGCAGTTGTACTTTAAGAAGTTTTGAGATCAGCTTTTTCCCACACATTGATGTCAGTAAGTTTTAACCAGCTAGTTGGTCCATTCAAATGTATCATGTGTTGTTAATTGTGTATTTAAGGAGTTTTTTTTACATTTGCTACCTTTTGATGTCTGTCTGAAGAAGTTCAGTCTTTTTGAACGAAAAGTGGATGTTAATTAAACACTTAACATTGGATTTTTTGCTGCTGGTTCTGCTAACGTGGATTTTGTTTTATTTATTTCAGTTTGTTTCAATTTTTCTGTTGCTTCAGTATGTCTAAAATGTTGAAGTATTTAGTAGAAAAATTACAGAAAACTAAATCCTGAGTGATGAAAGTCTCAAGAGAGATGGTCTCAACCTCTAACTTATCCATCACTTTTTTATTATGTTTAACAAGTATTTCCATCAAATTATAGCCCTACTGATCAAAAAGGGCTAACCTTTGACCATGTAAATTGGAACCTTGAATCGTCAGTGGGAAATTTCCACATTTTAAACCAATCATGACTTAAAACAAACCTTAAAATATTTATTTTAAATCTGTAATTTCTTTAAGCAATTTCTTTTCAAAATCATTAAGCTGTTTACTCAATGATCCAGTTTCTCACATGATGCATTATAGCCATACTTTAGTATCATAACTCTCTTCATTTATCTGTTTTATATATGTTGAAATAAGTTACTTTGTGGCCAAAAAAGACACAGAAGCATCAGTCTACACTGGAAACTGTTGTGCAGCAGTAATAACATTGCTATCATTAATACATATACAAGACCTTCTGTCTCCTTTCACCTGAGAATCAACAGAAACATCTCAGTGCAGGCTGATGATAACACATACTTCTAATAATAGCTGGTATAGCATGAATATTCATGACTAAGATTTATTGGTGGATATATGTAAGAACCCCCTAGTTATGTGCATGAGTTCATATAAAATATGGTGTGTTGTTCTTATGGACAGAAGTGATTATAGTAACAGAATATGATGTTTATTACTGGATGAGGTATATGAGGAAGTTGGAATAGCATGACTATGCATGACTGGAATTTATTTTGGCATATATGTAAGAACCTTCAGTTATGGGTCATGAAACCAGATAAAGAGGGCTTGTGTTTCTTATGAACAGAAGGGATTGCAGTATCAGAATGTGTTGTTTAATACTGGATGTGTTATATAAAGAATTTGTTTATTTATTTTACATTTGTTGACCAGGATAGTCTGACTGAGTGGAAGCCCATTTTCAGCATAGGCCCAGGGAGAAAAGCTCCAAAAAAGTTACAGTGTAGATTTTACAAAGGATTTACAGAAGTATTTAAGACAAATAAAATAATTGTACATCAGACAATATAATAAGCACATTACATAGGTAAAAGATGATTCTTTCCACATACATTTATATAAGATTTTTCTTTCTTTTTTACATGGCATTTAGACCTTAATGTTGGCATAGGTGTGGCAACAACATAAAGCAGTGGATAATGAACATAGTAGTTGTTGTTTCCTAAGTCTAAATAGCTGGTAGGTGCTGGTAGCTCTGTTGTTCTGGGTTAATAAAGGGAGTTGGATATGTGGGTGATGGTAAAAAAGTGGGAGAGAATTCTGGGTGGTGCCTATTATCAGAAGGGAGGAATGATGTTGTTGGATTGTGTGCTGTTAGCCTGAGTTAGTACAGGAGCTGAGCCATTTGCTAGTGAGGTGGTCTTTGAATAATTTTTTGAATTGGTGTAGGTTGGTAGTATTTAGCTTGTGTTGGGGAATTGAGTTCCAAAGCTTGGAAATGTGGTGGGAGTAAGGGCGTCTCCAGCTTTGTTGTTGCTTTTAGATACTTGGAGGAGTGTTTTGTGTAAGGATTGGAGTTAGTGTGTTTTAATACAGGGTTGGAGTATTTGTTGTAGAGCTGGGATTCTATTTGGATGGTATATTAGCTGGTGGGTGTAAATGAGTTGGGTACAGGTTATTTGTTGTGGGACTTCTAGTCAATTTATTTGATGAAGGGTAGAGCAGTGGTGACATCTATGTTGGGAGCTTGTGGCAAACATGGCTATTTTGCTGTAGCATGACTCAAGTTTAGCAAAGGCACTTTGGTTAAGGTTGGTAAAGATCAGAGCAACATAGAGAAGAGTGGACAACACGTGAGTCCTAGTGATGTTTAGTCTAGATTGGCTTGTTTGGAAAGCTTTGATTCGGTAGAGAGAGCCTAGTTTGATATGTGTTTTTTTATAGTTTGAGATAGGTGTAGGTTGAATTTTAACTTGCTATCAGTTGTAACACCTGGTAATTTAATTTGTGAGATGGGGTTATGGCAGTGTTGTTGGAGGTGTGAATTTGAAAAGTGGGTGGGGTTCGGGTGTCTTGTTGGGGAGAAATAGCATCAGCTTGGTCTTACTTGGGTTAAGTATAAGGTTAGCATTAGTTAGCCAAGCTTTTTCTTTAAGGAACCATTATTGTATTATAGCCTGTAGTTGAATAGACAGGATGCAGTGCATATGAGGGTCAAGTCATTGACATATTGGATGACTGAGGCGAGAGAGGTGGCTTTATGGAGTTGGTTTGTAAAAATGGTAAAAAGCAAGGGGCCTAGTATGGAGCCTTGTGGAACTCCTATCTTTAAAGGAAGCAGAGATGATAACTCTTGCTGCCATCTAGTGCTTGTTTACTTTTGGTTAGATAGCTATGGAACCACGCTTGGAAAGAATGACTGAGATATAGTGTGGCCAGTTCTGATAGTAATTTCTGCTGTGAAACTGTGTTGAAGGCCTTTGAGTGGTCTAGAAAGACAGATGAGACAAATGTATTATGCTTTTTGTGTGATTTATTGTGTTAGTGAAGTTCAGGAGGGTGGTTTTGATGCTATGGTGGGAGCGGAAGCCATGTTGTGTGTTCGATAAGAGGTTGTTAGAGAGAAGGTAGTTTAGGAGCTGGGAGTGATTAGCATTTTTGATAGGGGTGAAAGAATCATGATAGGCCTGTAGTTTGTAAGTTTGGTAGAGTTGATGCCTTTATGCAAAGGAGTGATGTAGGACACTTTCTAGATTAGTGAGACATAGCTTTTGGTGATAGACAGGTTGATGAGGATGAGATGGAGTAGGCTATGACTTTGGAGGCATATTTAAGAATTCTAATGGGAGGTTGTCAGCAGCTAGGCTTGTGGGCTTGAGCTTACTGAGTAGTTTTTGATGGCATGGGTTAGAACGGGGTTAAAGGAGAAGGAGTTAACACTCTCACTTTTACCTATTGGGATTGTAGTAGTAAAGTTTTGGTCATAGTTAACAAGCAAGTGAATTGCGTTTATGAAAAAGGAGTTAAACTGCGTTGTGATGCTGGCAGAAACAAGAGGTTTCTAGAAATTAAATTAATATTGCTTATAAACCTATTGATAATTATATGATCTTCTCACTCAAGTGCAGATTAATGAGGAGGTTTACACGTTTATAATTATTGATAAGACTCTTATACTCTCTATTTTTGGAATAGCTAAAACGTATAAACACCTTTCTAATCCTCCTATCCAGCCAATAGTCAATGTTTGTAAGTTTAAAATATATCATAATTAAAATGCCTCTTAAAATTATAAGGATTCTGGAATTGTTTTAATTAAATTTGGATATGCTGAATGAGAGTGTATCTCAGTTTTCTTCATGACTGACATTAAGGATTTATTTATGGTGATACCTCATAATTTAGGCCTGGGTTTTTCTGTTTATTATTTAAGTGATATTTGTGATATTTGTTCAGATGAGCTCAATACGTTAGTAGTTCTTATGATATTGTAATGACTAATACTTTATAGTTTTTGAAGTTTTATATTATCAGCAAAGAATGAGAGTGTTAATGGGAGCTGCTTTTTGCCCCACTGTTTGCCAATTTAGTTATATCCCAATGGGAAGTGCAGTATCTATTTGATAGTCCTTTTACTAAGTCATGGGCTTTCTATACTAGATTTCCTGATGATATTTTATTTTTTGGATAGATTATGTATCTAATATAGAAATATTTCTGGATTATATTAATTCAGCTACTACATGTTTGAAATGTACACATTTTATCATTTCAAATAGTATTAAATATTTGGATTTGGAGACTAGCAAAGATATGAACAACAGATTTCTAACAAATTTAGGAAGCTCACTTATTTGAATTCTTAATTGCATTTTCAAGTTGCCACACTCTTTATTATAGCTAAGGGCAAATTAGTCAAACTGGCAAGAATAGTTCAAGACTATGATTTTTTTTTTTTTTGTATTTTGGGAGAGTTTAAAACTTTAAATTGAGATGCTTGTTAGAAAATATTGTTCAAAAAGCTTTTTGGACCCAGTTCTAGATGAAGTTGGCTGTAAAAGGGAATTTGGGAGACTTTGCTCTGTTATGGTGGAGGGGGCAGTTCATAATTTTGCGGATGATGGCAAGAAGGTGAATATTGACTATAATAAATGATTACCCTATATAGCTTTCATTGCCTGGTTATTAGACAGATTTTTTTTCAGGAATTGGGTACTATTTCTTACCAATCACATGTATTGGTCTTATCTCCAGAATTATTTTAAAAGGTGTTAAACGTTTTAAGAATTATTTTGATAATATATATAAAAATGGAATTGGTTGCATGAGTGACATGAATAATAAGAAAGTAAGCATGTAGTAAAATCTAGAGAGTATATTCATTGATTCTCAAGGGGTGCTATTTATATAGCCCTTTGTCAACAACGTTCTTAGTTTTATGTAGAATAGGCTTACCGGAGATTTAACAAGAGAATTTATGAGCATATATATATGATGATAAGGACAACGTTAATAATGCATTTTATAGGGGCGTGGCTAGGATGCTGAACTGATAGCTGCACTTCATTTCAGCTCTCTTACCTCAATACAATTCCTGACAGGAATTTTACAAAATAATATTTAATTTGAAGAAATTTTTATTACTAGCTTATTTCTAATAACTCTGAGCATCTATAAGAAAAATTTTATTGTCAGAACTTGAATAATTCCTGTCAAATTAATTACTGGAAAATCAGCACCAATATCAGCTTTACAGCATGAGTCATCTAAGGAATACAGCACAAGACTCTTCTCTCAAAAAAGAACTGCAGTCTCTCATTACAAATATACAGGAACTTACAATAAAAATCGACAAGATGGACAATAAAATAGATACTTTTAAAGAAAAGTGCTCACAACAACTGGAACAGCTTCAAGAAATGTTTACACAGCAGAAAGGACAGATATCACTTATTGAACAGTCATTAAGTGACATTGACACTAGAGTTCAAGTAGAAGAACAACAAACTGAATTCTTACTTCAACAGAATACATATTTACTAGAAAAACTTGATGATATGGAAAACCGAAAAAGAAGAAATAATATTAGAATATATGGTCTACCAGAAAAATCTGAAGGGGACAATATGATAAACTTTCTTACCACCTGGATACCAGATGTAACAAAAATACCTGAAGCTCTTTCATATGGTATAGAACGGGCGCATAGATCACTAGCAACTTCTGGAAATGCTTCTTCTCCGGGTAAGAACAAGCCGAGATCTATAATTGTGAGACTTTTCTACACAAGATAAAGATCTTATATTAAGAAATGCTTGGGCAAATTCTCCCATCAAATACAATGATTCATTAATAAGATTTGACAATGATTATTCTACAAAGGTGGTTTCAAAAGAAAAGAATTTCTACCAATAAAAAAACCTTGAAGAAAAAGCAACTGAAAGTCCATCTTTTATTTCCAGCAAGACTGAAAGTTTTTCTACCAAATGGAATAAAAATCTTTGAAACAGTAGATTCAGCAATAAAATACCTTACCAACAACAACATCCTAACACATGAAGAATCTATGGACTGGACAATAAGTACACCGAAGAGAAATGCTGAAGTAAATAATTGGAAAACTGTTGAGCAAAAGCAAAAAAAAACTAAAGGACAAATAATCTTATATATGTTATATTCTGTAAAAATCTAAATAATAATACTAACAAAAAAAAAGTTCTTACTGTCTTCAAGTTACACCAAAGCAGGTACTGTTTTCAATTATATTTTAAATGTCAAAATTAGCATGAATGTAAATACATTTATCTCAAATCACATCAATATACTAAGCATAATTTAAACATTACTCTATTTTTCATTATTATCCATCTATTATTTTCATATTCTTAATCAGAGTAATCAATGCATAATAATGTTCCCAAATAGTTTATTTATTTATTTATTTTCTCTCTTTGTGTTTTGTTGTTTTATTTTTCTCTTCTTTTATTAAATCTTCATTAACTTATAATACTTTCATCAGTATATGGTTATATTGCTTAATAGGTATAGTAATGGCTGCTGTATAACTTATTATTAGTTACATCCCTGATAGTATTACTTTTTATAAGTTAAAAGTGTCCCTGTTTGGATAAATGCTAATGCTGGGCAGAAATGTGTTGCTTTTGAAATGAAGTATTTCAGTTAGGATGTATTGAAGTCTACTTTAAATAATCTTAAAAGATGTTCTGCCTTTGACCCATATGCACATACTGATATAGTCCAGTGAAAAAATATGTTTTAAGTGATATTTTGAGGCTATAAGTCATATGTGTTGTGGCTCCAGACATCCGGAGTTGAAAGATGCTTGTGACTAGCTTAGATATCCTGTTGTCTTTTCTTTTGTAGAGAAATAAAGCATAGCATGTTTAAAATGCAAAGTTTGACAGTTGTGAACACTACTCCGTAAACTAGAGTGCTTGCACACTACATGAGTTTGTCACCAAATAAGAGGAGGGAAAAGAAAAAGAAAAACACATACCTTTTCCCGCTTGGTTCTCGAGACAATTTAACAGCCACAAACATCACTAGAAACTTGAGTTACTTATTGCTTGTCGCATTTACTTCATCCCTTGACTCTTTCTAATTGGCGTCTAGTCAGAAAATAAGCTAGGTTCACATTTAAAGATACAGAAACCTAAATTCCTTCTAAGGAAACATAAATAATATAAAAGGTTCATATAAATATACACAGATATTTATTTTTGAAGCACTTTCAGTTTATGGCTACTGATGTCTTCTAGCACCTTGATAGATAAGGACATATATCTGCTTGTCTTTCTATCAGTTTAGATTTCCAGACATTTTAGCTATCCTTTACTATGTTTTATACAGCAGAGTTTAAAAAGCAGAAATTAATCATCAGCAAATAAAATCACTGCTGTTTTACAAATTCTCTAAAGAAACTAGTAAATGTCAAGCAACTGACAGGTTTGTTTTGGGGAGGGTTGCCATTTCCCATGCTGGTGCTCCTGCAGAATACTACTGATGTCCTGCTGCCAAGGTATGCCCTCGGGTGGGCAGGTGGGATGCAACAAGAAGGTTGGATGTGCATTTGGCAAATCAAACATTTAGATGGCGGTATGGTATACTACATGGAGAAAGTGGAAGCAATGATTGTATAGGCAACTATAAAGAGTAACATAACAACAGTGGATTTGACCCGATGTGTCAATTATACAATGTTTATATCCCATGTGGCTTTGGGCTTTGTCGAAGCATCTGTGTTCTACACACATATTGTGTTGGATCTGATTTGAGTGGAAGGGGGAGAGGCTTAGCCCACACCCTAATTTGTTACTGGGTTGCCATGCATTATGGGCATGCATTGTGGCAGGTACTCAACGGGCTATCCATCCTTAGATGGCTCGTGCTGTTCCCGTTTGCTCATCTGAATGGTGACTGCAGCTGTGCTCTTCTTGTTATGTTGCCTGGCTGTGGCTTCACCCTTCTTATAATATTGCCTGGCTTTTTACATTATCAAGAATGACACAATACTAGTGTATGCGGGTATATCATGTTACTGTTAGTGTGGACAAGGATGCTTGACAATGCAACTATGATTCTTGGACCTTTCTGCAGACGGGTGTGTTGTCTGGCAGTTGAGAGCCTGGTTGTTCCTGATCAGCGGACCTGTATTTTTGTGTTTCAATGTGACTGCATGAAAGGATGCCAGTATTGGTCTGCAAGTTTGGTGGGCAGTAGATTCGTTGGGGATTGATTTGAGGAGACACTTGTATTATGGCTGGGGCACTTGACATTTGATAAATGTATCCTCTCAATGATGCGTTCTGTCTGGTTATTGGCTGTAAAACAACTTTTCTGAGAAATATTGTTGTGGTGCCAGTTAATGATTTGGATTAAATGTTTCTATATACAGTCGTGAAGCAATTGCCAGGATAAAATGGTACTCTTGCAGTGCATGGATCATCGTGGCTGTCCTCCGATGTTGGAGGAAAAACAAGCTTCTTGGACACCTTTTTGACATGGTAAAGGTGTTACCCCATGGTTTGAATACGTTTTGTCTCTTTGCTGCAAAATGGGTTGGGAATTTTGGCCTGTAATATTTTCGTACATGGTGGTTTGAATCTTGGCAGCTTCTATTGTTTTGATGTGTTCTCCAGTATACTTTTGTTCAGTCATAGGATTGAATTACTGGTGTTGAGTAGGTCAGGATTGTATCTCCAGCACTTGTTGTCAGCAGATAGACGCACTGGTTGGGTGTCAGTCTAAGCTGTGGGAGTTGATGTGTGATATACATAGATGTTTGCTTTGAGGGTGTGGTCAAGTGCACTGCAGTTTTACCTCTGTACTGTGTCAGTTTTCATTGTGCAGGGTCCGTCTGAGGGTTGATGGAAGTGTTGGCAACAAGACACTCAATCAGGTAACAACATTATGAGTGGTCTCTTGGATAAGGGAGCTGTCTAAATTGTGATCTTGTTGTCTCCAGCCATGGGAATTGTCATTGAAAAGCTGAAAAATGCAATCAGAGGAACATATTTAATGTCTACTAAAGAAATATTAATATACTTATACATTGTATCGCATTTCAGTTTATGTTAAACATGAAATATGATGTGGTTTCAGAACTATTCATGTTTTATTCCAATATGACTTTGCAAATATTAATTTAAACACTGGTTTCGGACTTGAGTAGTCTAAAACAATTGCACAACAATGGCACTGTATTATACAGTAATGTCAGTAAATAGTTTTCAACAGATGTATGAAATATACAGTTACAGATTTTAACATGATGTTTATTAATACACTAAATTATTTTGAAATGATACTACCTTAATCTAAATATTTGTACCTTTTTGAAACCTGCTTAGAAGTAAGTATTATTGAATTACAATAAGATGAGTAAAGAATATATGTATATATTTTAGCTGATTAGATTATCTTAATATATTATTCAATTATCTTTATTTAAAACTAAGAGGATAAGAGAAACTGATCCAAATATTATTTGTGAGGGTAGAAAGTTTGTTTGGTTAGATTCACTAACCAAACGAAGAGGTATATTACCTCATAGCAATAGGGAATGGTTTTAAGGTTAAGAATTACAAGTTTGGAAGTTCTTTTTTTTTTTATTCTATCACTTTGGTGTCACTCAGAAACATGCAAAAATCATACAAGAAAAACTTTTTGAATACTGTATCCAAGATGGAACTAAGAATAAACAATATTTACATAAACTCACACATAAAACAAACTCAAAACTAGGAAATGAAATGTTTATCCATAAATGTTAATGGTCTAAATAATAGTAATAAAAGGAGAAGCCTATTCAAGTACATAAACCACAAATAGTCTTTTTACAAGAGACAAACTTATTAGATAGAGATATAAACAACTTAAATACTAATAATTACACAGTACTAATAAACTCTCAATACAAAACAAAAAAAAGAGGAGTAGCTATACTGCTTCGCAACTCAACTATAGCACCTAAAATAATTACTACTCATCAAGATACATCAGGTATGTTTTGTCTAGTTTCAATAGAGTTAAATAAGAGAATCTATACGTTAGTAAATCTATATTGGATCCCAGGACTAGGATTAAAAACAGTCAAACAGCATTTTGAAGAGATAATTCATTTAACTAAGGGTAGCCTGATATTGGCAGGAGACTTCAACTGCATAATGAATGAAAAAGATACAGATTCTAAATCCAAAAGAAGAAAACAACCCATCTCTAAAGCACTATCAAAATTTATAGATACATTGTATTTAAAAGATATAAATGAGTTTGCAGAACCAGACTCACTAATCTACACATGTTATTCTCATAGATATAAAACTAACTCTAGAATTGATAGAATATATGTTGCCAATGACCTAATAACAAAAATTGACAAAGTCAAAATCATAAATTATCCTTTATCTGATCATAATGTCATAGTCTTTGAGATAGAGCTTACACCATTTTATTCAAATCCTATTACTAGGATACCTTCCTATATCACAAAATTGAGAGATTTCAAAGAATTTTATGAAGAAACAATCAAAAACTTTCTAGAAATAAATTACACAGAAGATATTTCAGAAATATATGTCTGGGATTCATTAAAAGCAGTTACATATGGGAAGATATTATCCTGGTACATAAATAAAAGGAAGTTATGGAATAAAGATATGCTAGACTTACAAAACAAAGCAGATAAATTGAAACTGGAAATACAAAAGGGTAATGCTACTCAAGTTCAAGAACTTACACAAATCAATAAGAAGTATACAGAATTGCTACACCATAAGATTATGATTAACTTAGAAAAGATAAAAATAAACTCATACTCTACTAATTCAGCACACCTGAGATACTTAACTAATAGAACAAAAAACAATTAAATCTAAGCAAATAAAAGAAATATTTATTCCCAATACTAACAAAAGAGTTACGGAACTAAATGATATTTTAGAAGCATTCAGACTCCAATTTAACATTGATAATTCCATAAATACTCAAGATACACCTACTAAGGATATAAAAATACTTAGAAAACAATATTCATATTAAATTAACACAAGAACAAATAGACATTATAAACAAACCAATCAATATGACAGAATTAAAATCACAAATTAAAAAGCTCAAGACAAATAAAGCACCTGGCCCAGACAATATGCTACCAGAAATGTATAAATTAATACCCAATCAAGCCATATCTTTATTATTAAAAGTATATGATATAGCCAATAAAGATTTGAATATACCACCCTCTTGGAAATATTCATTGATATCCCCAATTATCAAACCAGATAAAGATGAAAAACAGTGTTCCTCATATAGGCCAATATCATTACTCAATATAGACTACAAGATGTTTATGGCTATATACAGATAGGATCAAACACTTTCTTCCTTTCTTAATTCACAAAGATCAAACAGGTTTTATTAAAGGAAGAAATACTTCAGATAATATTAAAAGAATACTAACATTAATAGATTATAGCAAACATAAAGTCCTAAATTTAAATGTAATCTCATTAGATATTAATAAAGCTTTTGATTCGGTTAACTGGAACTTTCTTTCACTAGTTTTAAAAGAATATAACTTTCCTTCTAATTTTAATAATCTTATCCAAATACTATATGAAAAATCTACTGCATATGTTAAACTGGGATCATATAGATCAGGCCCTATAACAATAAAAAGGGAACTAAACAAGGTTGCCCTTTATCACCATTGTTGTTTGCATTACTCATAGAACCCTTTGCAAATCAAATCAGATCAAACAATAACATAAAGGGCATTTGTATTAATAAAATGTTAAACCTTAAAATCCAACTCTTTGCTGATGACATACTATTAACTCTCTCAGATGCAAATGAGTCTTTGAATGCTCTATTTAACTCCATGAATAAATTTCAAAATATTTCAGGCTTAAAATTTAATGAAAACAAAACTAAAATTATGCCCTGTAATTGTAAAAAAAAAAATAATATAAACAAAAGATTTTCCAAATATATAGTAACAGAAAGTAAATTATTATATCTGGGAATAAATCTACTCAATGAATTAACAGATTCTCTAATATTTAACTATAATAAAATACTAGACAAAATAGAACAAACAATTGGTTACTGGAATAAATATATCTTTTCAACAGCAGACAGATTATATCTTATTAAAATAAACATATTTCCCAAAATATTATACTTAATACAAAATTTTTCATTGCCACCTCCCAAATATATTATTCAAAGATACAATAAACTAATTTTAAATTTTCTGTGGTTTCCAAATAAACCCGTATAGCCTTAAATAAACATTTGCCAGATTGGGAAGATGGTGGAATTAATTTACCGGATATTGATTTATATATTACCTCATCTGTTATTAAAAACATAACACTATGGTTAAATAATTCATACACACCTATATGGAAACAAGCCCATGAGCAGATTAACATAGAAATCAATTATAATCACATACAATACAACTTAACAGTAATACCATCACCCCTTATATGGATGTTAAAAGATTATCTTTAGGGAAAAGAAATAATATTAATAAATTGCCATCAAACTATGTAAGCTCTACACTTTCAGTGTTCAGAACATATATAAACAAAATACCAAATATTAATTCTTGGATTTTTCTTATTTTCCCTATAGCTTTTACACCAAATATTCTAGATACATTCCAAATATCTAAAATAAATATACTTAAAGAAGAAACATTACTCTTTTGGCATCAACTTATAGAGAAAGGGAAAATTCTAACAAAGGAACAGATAATTTATAATTATAATATAAATAAAGACAATTGGCTGTTTTTACAAAATCTAAGGCATTTTCTTATAAATAAAATAGAACAAATGCAACCTTCAGTTAGACATGAAGCTCCAAAACTCATTGAATACCTTATTCTTATCACAAAACAGCCTTATCAGGGTACAGGTTATTTGTCTAATATCTATAAAATTGTTAATAAAACAAAAAACTATCATGAAAAATCATACTGGGATTATTATACTTTAATAAACAAACATCCTCCAGTTGAAGAAGAAAAAAGTAATATTCTAAAATCTTCCAAATTTTCTACATTATCAAAATATTGGCAATTATTCACTTGGGGATATCTACATAGAAGTTTCTATACACCACATAGGTTAGCCAAAATGTATTCTATTGAAGATCAATGTTGGAGATGCCATACCAAGATAAAAGCAGATTGGCAGCATGCTTTTTATGAATGTATATGTCTCAATATGTACTGGAAATCCATTAATTATTTTTTTCAGACTGTTTATAATGATAATTTTCAATTAACAAAGTCTTTAATTTTATTCAACTCTCCTATTCCAAACTGTGTACCAAAAAAAGACACTAAAATTCTATGGTCACTATTGGCTATTTCACGTAAAATCATAACTATACACTGGAAAAATGAGGCTTCACCGACGTTCAAGGAATTTGAGACTTTAACAACAACAGTTGCTCACATGGAAATATTAACAGTGAAGAACAGAACTAAAAGATCTACTTCTTACTATTACTCTTGGATGAAAGTACTGGAAATACTTGAAAATATCGAAGAAGATATATCATCTTATGTTTCTAACTTTACATAATATAGAATTTCAATGTTATTTGCATAGACACCAATGTAAATAGTTATATAATGGTTTGAAGTTAGTAATGTTTTAGAATTGTAAATATGTTATTTATCTTTATTTCATGTAATGTTTAAGACATCTTATTTGAAATAATAAAAAAAATATTAGTGAAAAAAAAAATAATGCATTATATAAACATATTTATACTAATACTTCTCACAATTTTTTGTCATTGAAAACATTCCTAAGGATCCTAAGGGTAGTCCATTGTTCGAAATTATCAAGAAAAAAGAACTGTGGTGGCCATTATTTTTTGAATGCTTATAATTTTCCTGGATTGAGCAATACAGCATAATTTAACTCTAAGTTACAATCTTATAAATTATAAGTAATATTTAGGAGTACTTTATTATATGTATTGGACCTGACATATATTGCTATTATTTCACATATTTTTAAAACAAATATTTTTCATAATAGTTAGTTGTAAAATATGTATGTGTAGTGTGCTTTAAATTAAGTGCAGAAATATAACAAAATACAAAGACTTTTAAGGTATCAGTCACCTTAAAATTTTAAAGGGTGACAAAGTGATTTAATTTTTGTTGTCTGATTGACTTTTGCTTTAGAAGTTTTATTAATATGCCATTTATTGGTTATAAACTTGTTCTGATGGACATCTGGAAGGGTAATGAAAGTTGCTGGTATGCTATGCTCCATGAGTGTTTTTGGACTAACCACGTAGGTGTCCCAGTATTGGCTGTTCACGAGTTGAAGATGTTTAATGCTGCTTCTCTATGCAAATGCTCTGTTTCACTAAATCCTTGTCAGGTTTCTTCAACAACTGATACACCCTCAAAGACATCTTTTTTGGCTCTCAAAAATATACAGAACTATCCCTTCCAAGCAGGTGTCAGCTCTGGCTATTCCATTGTGGGGCTGTCCATTCCTTACTGTTGATAGCTCTTTCTTGATGACAGTGTAGAAGAAAATAAGTATAAATGAACGACTGATTTAAGACAATCAGTAAGAGACCTGTGCAGCTTTGTTTTTTTTCATCATTTGCAGGGTACTCTCACTGACCCTAGAACGTCCTTTTCACTAAACTCATGCAGCTAAATGTACCTAACCAGTAGACTGGTGTTGTAATTAGAACATGGTGCAGAATTTATAATTGTTCATAACCTAAAGAGTGATATAATAACATATACATTATGTTGCCTTATGCTTAGCTGAATATCTGAGAATGTTTCTGACTGATTTTTTTACCTTAACTGCATATACATATTACTGCTCAGTAATGTGATAATAAACTTTGTTATGCTTAGCTGATTATCTGAAAATGTTTTGACTGTAATTATTCTTTGTTATGACTGTAACCCTGCTTATTTCAGTTGCATGATATTACCGACTTACCTGTGAATGTAATGTTTTGAATTTTACTGCATACCATTCCATTATCACTGCTATAGTTGATGCCTACCAATGTTTGTTTTTTGCTTAATTGTCATTGCTTACTGCTTTCTAGTACTTACACTTACCTGAAGCCCTCCATCATTTTCCTGTAGTGTCCTCACTCACCCCTACACTCACTACATGCCTGCACTTCTCCACCCTGAACTCATACCTGCACTCTCTCTCTTACACCCAGCACACACAGAGTCCACTCCTTGCTCTAGTCTTCCCACTCACATAACAGTCCTACCTGCAACCATCACATACAGACTTACTACCTAATTACACACACTAATGCCCTACTCCCCCACCCCCATTTACACTAACAACTGGTCTACTTGTTTCACTAATAGTACCTACCATTGTTCCTCTTTCTCAACCCCTAACCCCTATCCTCTTTATTTTCATTTTTTTCTAGGATAGCAATAGTCTCTGCAGTATCCAAGTCTTGTGATAGACCCAGCCTGACCCTCCTACAGTCAATTGCCCTGTGCAGGTATTCTCCTCTAGAATATCAAGAAAATAATTTATGTACGTGGAGCCTAATGTGTTAAATGCTGTATTTAATACCTGTACTGATGCTCCTGTCCTGGCTGTAAGTTTGCACATCTCTGGACCACTCCATGTTGGCTGCCTCTGCTCTTTACATATTACCCTTCACCCTGATTTATCTAGCTCTCTCAAGCTCTGTGGCCACAGTGCCCACCTCTGGACATTTCACTGGTCTCTCCTCCTGACAACTGCACTCCTCTATTTGAGTGCCTGGCCCCTGGTTTGGTACTGTAATCTTTTGCTGTACATCCCTACTGACCTACTCTGACTTTTTCTCCCTGTACCTCTGCCCTCCGGCCTTTTCAATCTCACATGTATCTAACTTACCTGATTTCCTGATTATTTGTGGAATCTTCTCCGGGGGGTGTAGCCTTGGTCCATTCGCTCCCCTAACCTACCCCCATTCCCACCCACCCCATATCTATTACACTTATAGTCTCCATTCCCTCCCCTTCCTGTCAACTCAGCCTCACACAACACACTTCCTGCTTGTTCTCCACTCCATCTACCTCACTTCCTGCCCTACTCAATTTCACTCCCTATACAAACTCTCAGTCATCCCCCTAACAATGCAACTGTTCTTCCTTGCCACTACACTACTCTTTTGCCTTTCAGCTTTAACCTCATTTCACTCACATCAGTCCTACCTCCCTAGCTCACTTAAAGGCTCCCCCACTTCTACCTCCCACACTAATCTACTAACTACTTCATACTCAGCTATCTCTCCATCTCTCTTTAATTTTTCTTCCTCCGGTTTTCACAAATGTACCCTCTTTCATAACCAAACGGTTACTCACAAATCCAAACCAAAAATCATCTTCCTCCTTTTATCGTATACTCCATTCACATGTCTTACAAATAACCTTCAACTCTCTGGTGACATCCACCCTAACCCAGGCCCTCAGTCCTTTCATCATCCCTCCTCTCCAACCCCTTCTGCTCACACCCTTAACAATACCCATTCTCAGATACAACAGACTTCAGCTCACAAGCATCTATCCATAAATTCTATAAATATGCAAAGTCTAACTAACAAGATCTTGGCTCAAGTCACACATCACTAACAGTGAAATACTGCCAACTGGTTACAACATCTATCGTGCTGATAGATCCCCCCAAAAAAGTGGTGGTGTAACCATACTCCACTCAGATAGCCTAAACCTCTCTCCTGTCACTATCCCCATCCCTACCTTCCATCCTGCTGAACTTCTCATCCTAAACTGCCATCTAAATCCACACAAGAAATTTGCTGTCACCTCCCTCTACACCCCCCTGGAAATAATAGACCTAGACTCAAAAATATCCTATCCTGGTTTAGCCACAACTTAGACTATGAAACTCTCATTCTTGGTGATGCCAATATAGACTGGTCCAACCTTACTAGTAACTCTCCTCAATCTAGTATCAATTTACATGGTTTCCATCAACTGATTACATCCCCCAACCATTTCAATAAAGATGTATCTTCTGGTTCCATCATTGACTGGATGCTCACTAACTCCCCCATCTCTACCATGGCCCAAGTACCCTACCTGACTCCTTAATTGATCACCTCTTCACCTCTATCCTCAGACACACCTCCCATGCACACAAACCCCACCTATATAGAGACAGTTGCAAGCTCTCTAACTTCAATAATACCCAGTTTAACTCCATACTATCTAGTTTTAATTGCTCCATCCTTAAACACATACATCTTGATGATGCAGTCAGTAAATTTAACAACATTTTCCTAGATACCCTTAATTCCTTTGCTGACTCCAGGAAAATTAGAATTAAATCAAACTATGCTACATGGCTCTTCCAAGGATACTAGAGTACTGATGCATAAAAGGAGTACGACCTAGAAGGCATGGCTTAAAACTATGCATACTCCCCTTCTATATAAATACAGACAACTACGCAACCTAGTCAAGAAATTAGTCACTAAAGACAAAAAATCTTTCTACAACTCTTTTCAACTAGACAACAGATCCAACACTTGCAAATTCTGGGCTACTCTTAACAAAATACTCTACCCTGGCAGCCCTTCTAACCCCTCACCTTACCCCAATGAATCTCCTCTGGAAATTGCTACCCTACTCAACAAACACTTCATTGATACTATCCAAAACCTCACTCCCTCTAACACTAACACTGCAATCACCACTACCCCCATCAACCCCCATAACCAGAATCTCTTCTCATTTACACCTGTGTCAACTTCTTACATTAAATCTCTTCTTCTAAAACTTAAATCACGTTCTCCCTCTACCGTTTAACCTACCTCTTACATTCATCAAACTTGCAGCTGAATCTATAGCCTATCCTATAGCCATTCTCATTAACAGATCTATACAAGAAGCTACAGTTCCTGCTATCTGGAAATCCTTCTTTACTATCCCACTACATAAGGGTGGCAACTCTTCTGATCCATCTAACTATCGTCCCATTGCTATTCTTTTTCCCCTCTCTTGAGAAATGGATTCACTCACAACTTCTCAACCACCTCCTCCAACACAAACTTCTCACTCCCACTCAGCATGGGTTCTGTCCCTACCACAGCATTTCTACTACCCTCCTATCTTTCACTCATACCATAGCCAAATCCCTTGATAACAATCAACTCTTATCCTGCCTCTTCCTTGACCTTTCCAAAGCCTTCAATACAGTCTCTCACTCTATCATCCTTACTAAGCTATCTAACCTCAACCTATCTTCTACCTCCCTTGCCTGGTTTTCCAGCTATCTCTCTGGTAGGCAGCAATCTGTCAAATGGCTCTCCTCTTGCTCTCCCTATATATCTGTTCCAACTGGTGTTTCACAAGGCTCTATCTTGGGTCCCCTTCTATTTAACATCTTTACAAATTAACTCTTTACCTCTTGCAGACAATCTTCTCTTATACAATCTGCAGATGACTCTGCACTCATCTCCAACTCTAGTAGTATTACAGACCTTTACATCCATACTCAAAACTCCTTTCTATCCACAGAGACATGGCTATCTGACAATCTACTTATCCTCAACCCCAAGAAGACCAAGCTCTTGCTCTTTCTTTCCCGTTCACTTTCAAACCGTAAATTCACATTTACTATAACATCCTCCAACAACACTATCGTAAAACCTGAACCACACACAAAACTGTTAGGCGTCATTATTGATGACAAACTCAAATTCAACTTACACTTATTGCAAGGAATTAAAAAAACACACCAGAAACTTGGCCTGCTTTATTGCAACAAAGATTTCTTACTCCAAATGCTAGACTCTCCCTAGCATAGTCCTTCCTCCTTCCCACACTTCTCTACGTAGCCCCATTACTAACCAATATACAAGCTACTACCTTGAACAAACTGCAACAAATGTACCAAAAAATTGCAAGATTCATTACTAACTTCCCCTCCAACTCCCATCACTGCCTTGCCCTGAACTCATTACAATAGCTCAAATTCCCTCAACTACTGCTACTTTTTCAATTTCAGGTTATACACTCCATTCTGTACAGACCTTCTTCCTATCCAGCTCTCACTACTTTTTTATCTACCTACACCCCTTCTAGAACTCTCCGCACCTCTAACTAGCAACATCTGAATGTAAATCATCCAAAGAAGAACATAGGCAAACTACTATACAACTGCTCAGTAGCCCACACTTGGAACAAACTTCCTCTACATGTAACACTCCATCATACACACTGCACACTTTAAAAAGGAACTCAAACTTTACCTTCTCAATACTAAATCTTGTCCCTGCTTGAACCTACCTAATTCCCCTTTATCTAATGGTGCTTCTTCACTCTGAGATCCTGTAAGCAAATATACCTTCCTAGGAAGCCTAGGCAATAAATCTGATCACTTGTATATAACTTGTTTGTACATATATCAAAAATAGTTCATCTATTTATTTCATTGTGATTATTTCTTAAGGTAATCAAAATATGTTAGATTGTGATCAAATTACTACTGATATGTTTTGGGAGTATCACTTGGTATTGCTACTTGCTATTTTGTTACCTATGTAATCCTTAATTTTTTATGTAACTGGAGCTTTTCTCCTCGGGCCTCCACTGAAAACGGGCCTCTGGCCCAGCTGGACCAACCTGGTTAACAAATGTCAATAAATAAATAAATAAATAAATAAATACATAAATTTGAAGCACACTTGTTACATTTTTAACAGTTCATTCATTTGTAAGTTATAAAAGATAATGTTGAACTTCCTTATTTTCTGGTAGTTGCCAGCACTTGTTTTAAGCTAATGATAAAGTGTGGGAGTTAAAAGATATTACCGTAGACAGTTATAAAGTAATTTTGCCTTGGGGAAGGAATAGTACATTAACAGACTTTATGACAACATTTTTGGTATTCTCATATGAAGAGTAGAGGTGGTCCTTGCAACTCTCTGAAAGGATGTTCTCAAAGTTAAGGGAAGCCCTTACATTTTGAAAAGACTGTTTTGATTTTCCAAAGCTATTACTGCTCTCCAGAGAAAATGTATAGTCACAGGATTTCTTACAAAGTATAGATGCTAAATGCTTGTTAATGCGAGCACTTTGTAATTACACAAGCTCTGCTCATGTTAGTATTCTGTGTCACTAACATGCTAGGCAAGTGAACTAATATAAGTATTCCTTACATTCATGGATATTTCTGTACAGATTTTCTATTGCATGCAGCAGACAAGAATAACAGTGGAAACAATTGACTTGCAGCTGCTGCAAGATCCTTTATCACTCATTAATAGAAGCATCCACAATTACTGGAAACTTAGGAAGTGAGACACTTTATTGTGTTTAATCAATGGTATGACAGGATCACAGAAATCTTACTGCAGTCCAATCATTGTGGTCTTCTTTCAGTGTTTGCTTGGCTTGTTTAGAAGTGATGTGACAAACTGAGACTGATGCATATACTAGGAATTATATTGCTCTATAGAAAGCCTATTTTTATTGTTGATAGATTAAAAACAATTGCTGAAACATCTTTTGGTAAACCCTGGAAGCAATTTAATTTTGCAGAAGGGGCAAGTCTCTTTATACCACCCATGCCTCCCAACACACAAACCTACAGATACCTAATCCACGGTCAACAGTGGGGAAAAAGAAAAAACTGCACTACCACAGAAAGGTGTTTTGGAACATTTGTTTTTGATCTAACAGCAGTCAAAAATGGCCTTCCACTTCATAGACATAACTGTGATCTCTGTCAAATACATTTTTCTTCCTTTAGTGCTATATGTACTGTTGTAGAAGCATGCCTGCAATGTAAGATAATGTTTAAGGTATCATGCCTTCTATCAAGTTTATTTGTTCTTAGTAGATGCTTGAATTAGCTGTCATACTGTTGCCCACTTTGAGTGTGAGTTTACATTAATAAAAACAACTCTGAAAAATGAAAGGTCAAACTGGTTTATAGTTGAAAACATATTGTATTCTACTAGGGTTTTGTATACACTGGATGGTTTGAGTTAACAGTGTATAGTATTCTGAGTTGACTTAATGGATGAGAGTTCAGGGCTTTTTAATGACTATTTAGCATTTTAATAATGTGAGAAAGGCCTTAATGTATCTTGGTGACAGTTCTTCTACTTATGAATGTATTTATTCATGAAGTGATATTTCAGAATATTTTCTGGTTTGCCAGGGGTATCTTTTGAGTCAGGAAAGTTCTCAACTTAAGTATACATTTTGAACATTTAAGATACTAGCACTTTACAAACAGTGTGCTAAAGATTTCTCTTACCTTTTCCAGAACCTAAGTAGATTGGGAAATGTTGATAGGTTAGTTAATGGTAGAGGAATGCTGGGAAAGCGCAGTAAAGGGCTAGATGAGGTTAAGGTTGGAGGTGTGCACCATCTTCCCCTCATCCATGGCTTCGGTGATGGTCTCAAAGAGGTCGACCAAGTTTAACAGACATGAACTCCCCTTAACAAAACCAAACTATGTGGGTTCGAGTGTTTGGAAATTGCTAATGTCCTTGTTAATGAGGTCCATGATAATCCATTCCTTGGCCTTGCAAATAAGGCTAGTTAAGCTGAGGATCTATAACTTCCTGGATTGGTGGATTCTCCTCCTTTGTGCAAAGGTTGACAGTGGCTACCCTCCACTTGGCTGGGACTAAGCTGGTACACAGGCTTTGGTTAAATAGGGTGCCTAATGATCCTGCAGGTTCCTGTCTGAGTTCATGTAGGATGCAGCCTGTGATGTTATCAGGTCCTGTGAAGGGTGTATATTTTGCCTTTGAGAGAGTGGCGATAATTTGCTCCCTAGAGATAAGGGTAGGGGGCAGGTATTGGGGATATCCTGATTTACTGATGGGGGGATAAAGGGGTAAAGTTTTCACTGAACCTGTTTGTCGGCATGTTGGGTATATCTATGGCATTTGTGTATGTGGTGTCATTGACCACCAATTCTGAGCAGATATGAGTGCTTCCTTTGAAATTGTGGACATATGTGAAGAAGGCATTATGACTTTCTTTAGGAGATGTGGCCAGTTTGAACTTAAAGTTTGCTTTGGAGATTTTCACTAGTGCTCTTATTTGCTTGTTCAGGATAAGAAGAAATTGCTTCCAATTAGGCACCTGCTCCTTCTTGGTCCTGTACAGCATTTTTTTTTCCTTTTATTATAGTTTATTTATTGCAGATGTCCACCAGACAGGTTTATTCTTCCTTGAGGAGGAGGATTTTTTCTCGTCGGGTATTTCTGATTCCATGCAGCTGTATAAATGCTAACTTTGGTGTAGGTTTGGACATTTGTGCCAGTTTGTTTCTATGGAGGGGAAGGGAGCTGTGAAGCTATATATACCTTCCATGTAATCAGTTTGGAGAAGATTTTTTGTTTGACCCTAGCTTGGGGGGGGGGGGGTCGGGGGAGATGATGATTTCAAAAGTCACCTCTTTGTGGTTGGATCTTTCCAGGCAGGATGATACTGTAGGGATGCTGCAGTGGTTACTCATGTTAGTTATTACCAAGTCCAAGGTATTATCACCTTTTGTGGGATGTCAACCAGCTGTTCTAAGGTATTTGCATTGACAAAATCAAGCAATTTCAGGGCATTTGTGTTTTGGCATGAGTAGTTATTCCAATCTATGGTTGGATAGTTAAAGTTGCCCAGGATCAGGGTAAAGGGTTAAATCTTGATAGATATGAAGAGGTCCAGATAGGTGGAGTGGGCATCTTATGTCAAAGTTGGAGGCCTGTAGCTAGCTATGATTTGAACAGGGGTTTTGTCAATGGCTAAATGCAGCTGGAGTGTCTCCTTTGAGTCATACTGTTTGACCAGTGTGGAGGTGTCCATGACTTTAATATACATTGAAACTCCACTCTTTTTGCTTTGCTGCCCATGGTTTAGTGTCTGAATGTATGATAGGATGAGCAGCCTGGCATGGCTAGGGTGCTCTTTGCAGCTTTGAACCAGGTTTCTGTGACTGCACAAATGTCAGCATCTTCCAGGGGTTAACAATGCTTTCAATGAGTGCAATTTCATGTTTAGACTCCTAGCATTAAGCAGTATTTGTGTTTTGATGAAATTTTCATGTTGGTAGTTTTGACCTTATCGCACTGCATAAAAAACGAACTGTGGGGAGGAAAGACCCTTTGCCAGAAGTCTGAAGCCCAAGGGAGAAAGATGCAGGCCATCTCTGGCAAAGCACTGTAGTCTATCGATTATGTTTTCCAAGCTGTCAGGAAATGGATCACCTTGAAAAGACACCAGAAACTAAGCTAATTGTTAAAGTCAGTCATTTTCTGTTTGTATTGAGGCATCATTCTGGGTGATGGCAGAATGCTGCTTAAGGCTAGGGGCATACCGGCTTGGAGACATATTTAGCAACCTTCATCATGTCTTTCTTCATATAGTCTAGGGAGGTATGTCTCAAGTTATTCAGGCTAACATGGATTATGACAGAGTCATAACAGTACCTGTTGTTGAGAGACTTTAGTTGATGTGTGATATAGCGGATTCTGACAGCTGACAAACAACTAACCATGACATTCTCTTTATCCAGCCTGGTGAGGAACACATATGTGTGTCTCACAATGGAGTTTCCTATAACTAATATGCTGGGTTTGTGGTTGTGAGACACAGGTGTGTGGATTATGTGTGGTGTGTGGTGTAGTGGACTGTGGAGTTTGCGAGTGTTTTTGCCTCGGAGGTCTCTTTTGTATGGGTATGTTTTTGTTAAGGATCTCCACATATGTGGGTGTGTTGTGTAGGTGTGGGTGGTGTTTGATGTGTGGTGTTTGTGTTGACAACCTTCTCAGTGCCAGATATACTGACTTGTGAGGGAGAGAGCATGGACTCTAGGTTCTTAATGTAATTGCATCTCTCACAAATTGTGTTCCCAGGTGGTAGTAGTAGAGTGTTGTCCATGTACACAAGGCAGCTGTTACACTGTCTCAGGATGCCCATATCAACCAGAATGGCAGGAGTAACTGTAGGAAATTGTACATCCATTTTTGTCAGAAACTGAGGGAGAAAGGCCAGAGAGAGCTAAAGGGATAAAGAGTAGAAGGTCTAAGATGAGTACTATTAGGTGATCACACAAGTGCTACTTTGGCAAAATTTGTAGCTGGAATACCTTGCAATGGGTTAAAACCATTGTAGCTGCAGTGTGCAATGCACAAACATGCCCAAACCACCTCAGACATGTAGTTTAAAATACCACAAAAAATACAAAATTCTAGTAACACAGACATCTAGCCAATCTTGCTAGCTCCTGCTCTCTTTACCAATCAGCCTGTGCCAGACAAGGTCCAGGCAGCCCTACTACTCTCACTAGCAAAGAAGATAGGGCCCTACCAATATAACATGGCTGCCAGAAACACAGAAGGCAAACACAAGATGGCTGCCAGAAACACAGACGGCAAAAACAAACAGCTCTGGATGCAGCAAACCTGTATCCAGAATATGCTACTCAATTAAAGGGTTAAGAGCACAGTAAAACTCACAGAAAAGCACTTATTAACCACATACAGACAAAACAGAACTTGCAGTATGAAAAATACATTTAAACAGTAATGAAATACAGTAAAGTACAGTTAAACAGTAATGAATTGCAGTAAATATCGAAATATACTTAAAGAGTAAAGAAATGCAGTTAATCAGTACATTGCTTTAAAACAGTGTAAATGTGATACATTAGCTGTATGGCACAAATAAAAATCATAGTCAAGTGCAAATGCAATAAAATAAGTGAAAATAAATGAAAAAGCACATAGATTGGTCTTGGAGCCTCAGGAATTTTGTATATGGTTTTGCAAATGAACAAGGACTGTACAATGATATATAGGTTTCAATAAATAGTATATACAATGGAGAAGTTTCATGAACTCAGTACATTAGAATTGCCTCTTAATATGCACATTATGCCACAATATTTCCACTTTCTAATATAAATAAAACATACCAGGGAGGACAGTAGCAATCTGACAATAAGGCAGCTTTGTTTAACCTATGCTTATAAGTGCCTATAAATATGTAGATTATTTGTATGGAGGGCGCACTATAATTCTTGGATATCATGTATTGGAAGAGTGTTTGTATGTCTGATATTTGTCGGAAAGAGATATGAAGAAGGATAAACATGAATGAAGAGAAGTGCCACAGAAATGTTAATAACAGAGTAAAGGGCATATGGAAAGCTTAGGCTAATGAAAGATATTAGTCAAATGGGGGATACGGCAGTAGCCGAGCTAGGAGTCCTTAAACTATTGTTTAATTTGCAATTTCAAGATGTTATGGTTCTGGGTTCATTTGAGAGCCAGAGGCTTGGTGCTCCACATTATCTAGACATATAATAAGTCTTTGAAAATATTGTATTATTTGGTAATTTGAAGGAGAACCTGGTCTGTGGATTTTTTAGGAGTAGTTGTAATATATTAGATAAGACTGGTCATGCATTAGGCCTGTTGAGAAGATTATGTGCAAATCCTAGCTGGGAAAGATATAAGGAATGTATAAATTCTAACCAAGAGAGTTATTTAGGGGCCAGGCAATGGTGGAATTTATTATGCGTATTAGCAGTGAATTTAGCTATTTTATTGCAGCATTTTTTTCTGAGAATAGAGACTGTGGCTTGTATATTGACCAGTAGTGTGGAAGTGTAGAGATGAATTAGGTATAAGAAGGCAGATGTTTTTTTTTTTTTAATTTTTTAATTTTATTTATGTATTTATTTATACATTTATTTTTCTTTTCTGCGAGAGTGAGAGAAGGTTTGATCCAATACAGTGCAATATGTTTTGATATGTTTTTTTAACTGCTTCCCTTACGTGAACATAAAAAAATGCAGGTTTTCATCAACCGTGACACTTAGCAGTTTTGGATGGGATGCAAGGTCAATCTGGGAGTGATTTAATGAGGTCAGTACAAAAAGGGGTTTTAGATCAGTTCACTATTTGGGGGTGAATAGGATTAGTTTTGATTGTTGAGGATTTAGAAAAAGTGGAGAGTTACAGAGCCATGATTCAACACACGTAAAGGATTTCTGTGTAATTTGTTATAGATGGTCTAGGTTACTGACAGAGCCTACAGAGTAATCCGCATTACATCACATTTGTTATCAGCTCCTTCACAACCACATCATTTTGTTACCTTAATATATCCATCTATCTATCCACAACCTGTTTTCCCATTTTTGCAGATGGGCTCTGGGTGTCAGTACAACAGCAACCATAATCTAGAGCCAAGGTTCACACTGTCAAATGGCTAACATACTGTGTGTATCATCCTAATTAATACCATGAAAGAATGTGGACCATCGCTATGTTTGGACAAACTGTATGAAATAACATCTCATCTATGATGGATGTTTATGTTTCTGCTATTTTTCTCACCTAACAAAAAATCTGGGTTAAAAATAAATAAATTGTGTTACAGAAAATTTACAACCTGAAACTTTTAAAATAGTTGATTTGATTGTTGTAAAGTGAGTGCCTGTGCTTAATGTTCCTGATTGGTCTGGTTGCTATTTAAGGCATCTACCAGAAAAAAGGCTACAAGCCTACAGACCCTTGTATCATCTAGGACAAGACTGTGGATCACCAAACAGGCTGTGGCCTGCTTCTCTTCTTGAGATTGTTGCTAAAATGTTACTTCTGGTGAGAGAAGAAGCAAAGGAGCATTGTCTCCCAACAGAGTGAATCTGTGGTGTGACCAGCATTAATAGTAGCCAGGAAGTAGTCATTCATGTGACTCCCCTCTTTTCATCATTCTTGACAAGCTAATTCTTTGTTTTCAGTAAGTACTGCTTGATTTGCTTCTAACTTCATAATATCTGCCTAAACACTTCATCCATAAGTTTTCAGGGTCTTCGTATTAGTTTCCCCTCAAGTGTTTGACAGTGCTCTATACAGACTCAGACACCTTGAGTAACATTTTTCCTGTAAAAGCACAATTGAAATTACTCCAATACCTAGTTGCATACAGGACAACTAGTTTGCAGTAACAAGCACTGCCCACATAGCTGCAAACAAGATACTACTGACACTGATTGATATTCTCACTCCAACTGTCGTCAGATCAATAAAAAGGGCCTGTTGCCATGGATATGAAATTTCCTACTATCTCCGTTACTGGCTTGATGGATACGGGCATCTTGAGGCAATGTAGAAATTGCCTCATGTTTAGTGATAACTAGTTAATTCTGAAACAAACTGATAAGGTATGTGAGAGATGTATTTACACAATGTCACCGGAGGCAAAGCTCTCACACAAACTTATCCTAATATACACACACTGCACCCATCACATACAATTCAAAGCAGACATATCGACCCACATAATGCTGAGGCACTTACATGCAACCTTCCTAAACCACAAAGACCTCCTAGATGAAGTACACAAAACAAATACCCTCAGCAGCCCCAAATGCACTCTTTCAAAACAATACCCACATCAGCACATAGAGCTACATCTCATGGTGCATCTACCTCTAAACCCTTAAGGCAAGCCACCACACAGTCTAACATTCTAGTCATTGGAGACTCCATTGTGAGACACATTGATGTCCCTCTTACCATGCTAAGTAAGGAAAAAGTTATGGTCAATTGCTTATCAGGGGCTAGGATCTGTCATATTATGCATGCACTCATGTCATTGGACCACAGTTACTAATATGACTCAGTCATAGTCCATGTGGGAGGAAATGATCTGAGACATACCTCCCTAGACTATATGAAGAGAGACATCATGGAGCTCTTGGAATGTGTGTCCCGGGCTGGTATGAGCCTAGCATTGACCAGCATTTTACCTTGTCCAAGGATGATGCCACAAAATGAACTAAAGATAACTGACTTTAATAACTGGCTTAGTTTCTGGCATCATTCTAAGGGGGTGCAATATTTGTCAGCATGGAAGGAGATGTTCAAGAGATCATGCTGCTTTGTCAGGGTGGTCTGCACCTCTCTCCTCTAGTCTTTTGAATATTAGCTAAAACATTGTCTTCCCCTATATTGCCTACTTTAAGCAATGCCAAACTGAATGTACTTCCGACCTAGCAAATCGAAACCATGAAAATCTAAAGGTATCACTGCTCAATGCTAGGAGTCTAAACAAAAAACTCCACTTCATATAATCTCTCTTTACCATAGAGAATGCTGATAATCACTGACACATAGTTTAAAGCCATGGAGAGCACAACAGTAGTGCAATGTTATAATGCCTTCCACACATTTAGGTCAGCTACTTCACAGTCAGTGACTAAAGGTGGAGGTGTCTCTATTGACATCAAAAATACTTCAAGGCTGGTAAAACAGGGCAATGCACTTGAGTTGCTCCATGTTCAAATCACCACTTCCTTGCAAGCTATAGGTCCCCCTCTATGACCCAGGAAACCAATTCCATGTATTCAAACTTATTAGAAACTTATTAGAATCACTAACCATGCAACCCAATAGCATATTCATGGGTGACTTTAATTACCCCACTATTTACTGGGAAACTTATATGACTCCAAATGTGCAGGCACAGTGATTCCTGGATTTAGTAAACACAAATTCCCTGGACCAGATAGTCAGTACACCAACCAGGGGTTCGACAATACTGGATCTGGTCCTCACTAATATGGGAGACTGCTGCACACCTCCTACTGTAATGCTTTCCCTGGTAAGGTCAGACCACAAAATGATCTCCTTTGAAGTGAAAATAAAACTTTAACCCTAGCTAAACCTGAAATATTCAGGAACTATTCTAAGGCTAACCTCCTGCTATTAAGTGAGAACCTGGTAAAATTTCAAGCCCCCATAAACCCTAAGAACACTGCTGCCTATGCAGAACTGTTCACAGAAACCCCGTACAAGCATGTTAATAGCTGCATAGAGGTAGCTGTACCCACCAGGAAGAAGTATAGAACTAACTCAAAAACAAGCCACCCTGGTGGAATCACAAAATCAATAGGCTGTATAACAGAAGGAAGAAAATCATCACAAAAAATTAGGAGGTGCATCACTCAGCAGGAAAAAGCACACATCAAACTAAACAAACAACTCAGAGGACAAATAAAGTCTACCAAAGGCAAATTTTAGGTAAGTTTGACCTCCCACGCCAAGGGCATCCACAAAGTATTCTTTAGTTATGTCCACAATTTATTTTATTTTTATTTTATTTTACATTTGTTGACCGGGCTGGCCCAACTGGATATATGTCCATTTTCATCAGAGGCCCGGGGAGAAAAGCTCCACATGAAAAAACATTAAACATTAAAAAAAAAACATCAAACAACATTAAACATTAAAAAAAGTTACAAATCTAGCTCAGAGAAAAAAATAATAGTATCATAATAGTATTTTTATTGTGGCTGCAATAAGCAAAAATAAGAATATCAAAGGGTATTCAAATTGATTAGTAAGTTTTTGAAAACATTTGTAAGCAAGATAAATGAGAGTACTAGGAGCAGAATGTAAGCATGATAAATGAGAGTACTAGGAGCAGAATGTAAGCATGATAAATGAGAGTACTAGGAGCAGAATGTAAGCATGATAAATGAGAGTACTAGGAGCAGAATGTAAACATGATAAATGAGAGTACTAGGAGCAGAATGTAAGCATGATAAATGAGAGTACTAGGAGCAGAATGTAAGCATGATAAATGAGAGTACTAGGAGCAGAATGTATGCATGATAAATGAGAGTACTAGGAGCAGAATGTAAGCATGATAAATGAGAGTACTAGGAGCAGAATGTAAGCATGATAAATGAGAGTACTAGGAGCAGAATGTATGCATGATAAATGAGAGTACTAGGAGCAGAAAGTAAGCATGATAAATGAGAGCACTAGGAGCAGAATGTAAGCATGATAAATGAGAGTACTAGGAACAGAAAGTAAGCATGATAAATGAGAGCACTATGAGCAGAATGTAAGCATGATAAATTAGAGCACTAGGAGCAGAATGTAAGCATGATAAATGAGAGTACTAGGAGCAGAATGTAAGCATGACAAATGAGCATACTAGGAGCAGAATGTAAGCATGATAAATGAGAGTACTAGGAGCAGAATGTAAGCATGATAAATGAGAGTACTAGGAGCAGAATGTAAGCATGATAAATGAGAGTACTAGGAGCAGAAAGTAAGCATGATAAATGAGAGCACTATAAGTAGAATGTAAGCATGATAAATGAGAGTACTCGGAGCAGAATGTAAGCATGATAAATGAGAGTACTAGGAGCATAATGTATGCATGATAAATGAGAGTACTAGGAGCAGAATGTATGCATGATAAATGAGAGTAGTAGGAGCAGAAAGTAAGCATGATAAATGAGAGCACTATGAGCAGAATGTTAGCATGATAAATGAGAGTACTAGGAGCAGAATGTAAGCATGATAAATGAGAGCACTATGAGCAGAATGTATGCATGATAAATGAGAGTACTAGGAGCAGAATGTAAGCATGATAAATTAGCATACTAGGAGCAGAATGTAAGCATGATAAATGAGAGCACTAGGAGCAGAATGTAAGCATGATAAATGAGAGTACTAGGAACAGAATGTAAGCATGATAAATGAGAGTACTAGGAACAGAATGTAAGCATGATAAATGAGAGTACTAGGAACAGAATGTAAGCATGATAAATGAGAGTATTAGGAACAGATTGTAAGCATGATAAATGAGAGTACTAGGAGCAGAATGTAAGCATGATAAATGAGAGTACTAGGAGCAGAATGTATGCATGATAAATGAGAGTACTAGGAGCAGAATGTATGCATGATAAATGAGAGTACTAGGAGCAGAATGTAAGCATGATAAATGAGAGTACTAGGAGCAGAATGTAAGCATGATAAATGAGAGTACTAGGAGCAGAATGTAAGCATGATAAATGAGAGTACTAGGAGCAGAATGTAAGCATGATAAATGAGGGTACGAGGAGCAGAATGTAAGCATGATAAATGAGAGTAATAGGAGCAGCATGTATGCATGATAAATGAGAGTACTTGGAGCAGAATGTAAGCATAATAAATGAGAGCACTAGGAGCAGAATATAAGCATGATAAATGAGAGTACTAGGTGCAGAATGTAAACATGATAAATGAGAGTACTAGGAGCAGAATGTATGCATGATAAATGGTAGTACTAGGAGCAGAAAGTAAGCATGATAAATGAGAGCACTAGGAGCAGAATGTAAGGATGATAAATGAGAGTACTAGGTGCAGAATGTAAGCATGATAAATGAGAGTACTAGGAGCAGAATGTATGCATGATAAATGAAAGTACTAGGAGCAGAATGTAATCATGATAAATGAGAGTATGAGGAGCAGAATGTAAGCATGATAAATGAGAGTACTAGGAGCAGAATGTATGCATGATAAATGAGAGTACTAGGAGCAGAATGTAAGCATGATAAATGAGAGTACTAGGAGCAGAATGTATGCATGATAAATGAGAGTACTAGGAGCAGAATGTAAGCATGATAAATGAGAGCACTAGGAGCAGAATGTAAGCATGATAAATGAGAGTACTAGGAGCAGAATGTAAGCATGATAAATGAGAGCACTAGGAGCAGAATGTAAGCATGATAAATGAGAGTACTAGGAGCAGAATGTAAGTATAATAAATGAGAGTACTAGGAACAGAATGTAAGCATGATAAATGAGAGCACTAGGAGCAGAATGTAAGCATGATAAATGAGAGTACTAGGAGCAGAATGTAAGCATGATAAATGAGAGTACTAGGAACAGAATGTAAGCATGATAAATGAGAGTACTAGGAGCAGAATGTAAGCATGATAAATGAGAGTACTAGGAACAGAATGTAAGCATGATAAATGAGAGTACTAGGAGCAGAATGTAAGCATGATAAATGAGAGCACTAGGAGCAGACTGTAAGCATGATAAATGAGAGTACTAGGAGCAGAATGTAAGCATAATAAATGAGAGTAATAGGAGCAGAATGTATGCATGATAAATGAGAGTACTTGGAGCAGAATGTATGCATGATAATTGAGAGTACTAGGAGCAGAATGTAAGCATGATAAATGAGAGTACTAGGAGCAGACTGTAAGCATGATAAATGAGAGTACTAGGAGCAGAATGTAAGCATAATAAATGAGAGCACTAGGAGCAGAATGTATGCATGATAAATGAGAGCACTAGGAGCAGAATGTAAGCATGATAAATGAGAGAACTAGGAGCAGAATGTAAGCATGATAAATGAGAGCACTAGGAGCAGACTGTAAGCATGATAAATGAGAGTACTAGGAGCAGAATGTAAGTATAATAAATGAGAGTACTAGGAACAGAATGTAAGCATGGTAAATGAGAGCACTAGGAGCAGAATGTAAGCATGATAAATGAGAGTACTAGGAGCAGACTGTAAGCATGATAAATGAGAGTACTAGGAGCAGAATATAAGCATAATAAATGAGCGTACTAGGAGCAGAATGTATGCATGATAAATGAGAGCACTAGGAGCAGAATGTAAGCATGATAAATGAGAGTACTAGGAGCAGAATGTAAGCATCATAAATGAGAGTACTAGGAACAGAAAGTAAGCATGATAAATGAGAGTACTAGGAGCAGAATGTAAGCATGATAAATGAGAGCACTAGGAGCAGAATGTAAACATGATAAATGAGAGTACTAGGAGCAGAATGTAAGCATAATAAATGAGAGTACTAGGAGCAGAATGTAAGCATGATAAATGAGAGCACTAGGAGCAGACTGTAAGCATGATAAATGAGAGTACTAGGAGCAGAATGTATGCATGATAAATGAGAGCACTAGGAGCAGAATGTAAGCATGATAAATGAGAGTACTAGGAGCAGAATGTAAGCATGATAAATGAGAGCACTAGGAGCAGAATGTAAACATGATAAATGAGAGTACTAGGAGCAGAATGTAAGTATAATAAATGAGAGTACTAGGAGCAGAATGTATGCATGATAAATGAGAGTACTTGGAGCAGAATGTATGCATGATAAATGAGAGTACTAGGAGCAGAATGTAAGCATGATAAATGAGAGCACTAGGAGCAAATTGCAAGCTTGTCACGGTTAGAATAGGGGCAGAGCCAGTGAGTCACGAGGTGCATTTTTAGTTTGGATTTTCAGCTGGGAAGTGAAGAGATAGCTGTGAGGTTGGAAGGAAGGGAGTTCCAGGCTTTTCCAGTTGTGTTAGAGAACAAGAAGTCACCTGCTAAGTTGTTGGGTTTACAGGTAGATATTAGAAGTTTGTTAGAAGAGCGTAGGCTTTTGAGATTACAATAAGGACTATTGAGGCTAGTAACTATAGGGGTGTTGGTTGGTTTGTAGAGGATTTTATGGGCTAAGGAGAGCTGGTGAAATAAGATCAGATTTTGCAGCTCAAGCCATCCCAACTGCTTTAAGTTTAAGCAGTGGTGTGTTCTAAAGGTAGAGCCAGAGGCAAATCTGGCAATACTGTTGTAGGAAACAGTTCATTTTGGACAAATATGTATAGATGGGGGAGGCATAAAGGAGGGTAGAAATCAGGTGGGTATGGGCAATGGAAGTTCTGGCTAGAGGTGTAAGAAATAATTTAATTTTAAACAGGGAGCCAAGTTTTCTGTTGACTAATTTTATTGTGCTATTAATGTGAGAGTCAAAGCATAGGTTGTTGTCTATCTCTACTCCGAGGAGCCTGGTGGAGGGGTCAGGAGATATATAGGAGTCATTACTAGGGAAGACAGAGAAGTTGCGTGGAGAGGATTTTCAGATGGGGGAGAAAAGTAACAGTTTGGTTTTCTTGGGGTTTAAGATTAAGCATTGTTTTAGGATCCATGTTTCAACGTTTTGGAAAGTCTGTTGGGTGATTGAGTGCAGTTCAGAGGGGGATGATGCATAACAAATCAAAGTAGAATCATCAGCATATTGTATACAGGTAGCAGAGGACAAACTAGTATGTAGATCATAATTGTGTGCAGAGCTCATTGTAAATGGAGCCACCTATACTGAGCCACTGAGCCAGAAGATATAGAAAACCTGCTGGCTGATAAATTCAGCTCCAAACTCTACCTCTTTCCCCACCTCAACCTTCCCTCAGGAAATATTATCAGATGTAACTTCCTCTAATGTCACTAGGGAAGAGGTCCTGAATGCTCTCTCTATGACTAAGAACACTGCATCAATGGGCCCAGACAATATCCCTTGATGCCTTCTAAATAGCATGAAACATGACCTATCAGGACCTCTGGAATTACTGTTTAACTGTAGCCTCCAAACAGGCTTTGTGGCTCATGAATGGAGAAAGGCAATAGTCATCCCTCTGCACAAAGGTTGGCCATCTACAGACCCTGGAAACTACAGATGCATAAGCCTCACTAGTCTTTTATGAAAAGCCATGGAAAGAATTATCATGGAGATGATCAACAGAGATATGAAAAACCTCCATGCACTGTACCCAAAACAGTTTGGTTTCGTCAACGGCAGATCATGCCTACTCAACCTGGTGGACTTCTTTGAGAAGATCACCAAAGTAATGGAAAAGGGCAAATTTACTCACACTGCTTATCTTGACCTGCACAAGGCATTTGACACAACGCTCCACTCAGGCATTGTTAACAAACTCAAGAGATTAGGTGCAAACCCATATGTCACCAAGTGGATAGCCAGCTGGCTCACAGACAGGACCCAGGAAGTTAAATTGGGGAGCCCACCTCTACAAAGTGACCAGTCACAGGTGGAGCCTTTCAGGGATCAGTGCTTGGACTGCTCCTTTTTGGCATTTACTTCTCAGATATCAAGGCCACTGTCAGTGGTATCTGGCTGACTAAATTTGCAGATGATTGCAAATTAGGAGCTTGCAATGAATCTCACAATGAAACAAATATTCTCCACGAGGGGCTGACACAGACAGACAACTGGTGTCAGAGCCATGGTCTAAAACTAAACGCCAAGAAATGCATAATTATATCCTTTGGGAAGTCATCCATCCCTGGTAACTATCATATTGACAACACATCCCTTAGAGGTGACCAAGTAGTCAGGGACTTGGGGACACACATAGATAGTAATCTAGCCGTTGACCATCACATGTCTATAGTGGTGAGGAAATCATTCTATGTTGCACAACTTATAAACAAAGGTATGGCATCTAAGTCCAAGGAAGTCATTGTTCCACTGTATTCGGCATTCATCAGACCTATCATTGAGTGCAATACCCCCTTTGGTATGTACCAGACCAGGTATATCCAATAAATGGAACGGCCACAGAGGTTCCTCACTAAAATAATACATTGCGTAAGTAAAATGTCCTATGCAGACCACCTCAAGGCCCTATCCCTGTATTCTGTCTCCTACATGCTTTTGAGGGGACATCTATTCCTGGCATACAGCACATTGTCAGACTCCACTCTGATGGACCTCCTGCATATCCACAAAACAAAGAGGACCAGAATTACTCAAAGACTTAAACCTTGTCTGTGATTTAAATAGGACTTTCTGGAGAGACTGGTATGTATCCCAGAGACTACCCTGTCTATGGAACAGGCTCCTCATCCATGTGAAGCAGAGTTCCTCCCTAACCCAATTCAAGTGCAACTTGGAAAGTTGGATGGGAAACTGAAAAGTCATCCGTGGTTTGGCACCCATGTCTCTAATGGACACAGGTAACCTGTAAATGGTTCATCTCACAGGCTCATGCTTACACTTATCAAGGGTATCAGAACTTGTCAGAGATTTGGGATGTACGGCTAGGGTTAAAAATGCCCTTGTGCTTGTTAGCCTAGTAAACACCTATGAACCTACGAACTATGAACCTACTGCCATAATCTGCTTTGTAACAAAAATAGCCAAATGGCTTTTCTTTTGACTTTTATTTTTATAAAGTACATACCAAGGTTACTTTACCATCTGAGATACATCTGTAAACATTTGTTTGTAGACATTTAAAGTTGAGAAGCAGCATGAGCAGCCATCAATATGAATGCAGTGCTTTATGTAGGGGGGGCAAGCAAACCTCTACACTATCATCTTGAAAATTATAGCATTGCCTGTAAGCTCACCACACAGTGGTGAATAGCAAACTTTTGGGATTTGGGCAGACTTAACAGGTGAATGGCAGTTTTCAAACAAAGCGATCAGGAATGAGACACCCAAAAGTATAAAACAGATAGAAGTAAAGTAAATACCTGCAGGTATACTTCCAAATCAAGAAAAAATATTTTTTGAGGCTGGATCTTCGAATTACCTCAGTCAACATTTATAAACCACAGGCAGAACATTACATCAAAAACTGCAAGAAGTGACAACACACAAACTACTGCACTTGACCGCAGACTTCAGTAAAAAAAAAATGACATATCCAAACAGGCCACATGAATTTATATGGGTCCATACTGAAATATCATATTTCACTAATTCGATATTCCAGTATATTGACTGACATTATCTAAAATGTAAAATTCCAGAAAGCATCAAATAACTCAAAACAAAACTGTGTTTTTGGAGGAGGAGGCAAGCCTCCCCCTTGCTTTTTCAAAACCCCCCACTAGTAATTAAATATACTAATTCTGAGCTTGCACAACAGTGCAGCATAAGGGAATGTTCCTTACCCCATTGTTGGAGATCTTGCAATAATTACCCAGCAAATCACTCAAGGGTATACATTCGCACAGAAATATATACATCCACACACATACATAAATATTCATACACACGTGCAGATGATCCAGTTTAACTTATTCTACATCCATTGCACTAATAAGTTCAGTGTAATGCAGAACACAGTTAAAATTGACCAACTGCATGGCATTCTTTATATGTTTTTTCTTTTTTTATTTGCTTGTATTAAGCTAAAGCAGAATGCAAACAAATGAAAAATGGGTGCCTGCCTACACCAGATATGTCCTGAGTGTAAGCACTAAAGAGAGCTGAGAAAAGGTCATGCATTCATATTCAGTAAAAACCAGCATTGTTTCAATAACTGCCAAACTGACACTGCCATCAGGTGAAATACTGTACAACCGAAGAAGGACATGCAAGAAAAAAGCCACGAAGAGTCAATATGACCAATTAAGCAAAAATAAATATTCTAAATACAATTTAAAAAAATATCAAAAACAGGTATAGCACCAACTCCCTGAATTCAGAAAAAAATTACTTTTTTTCTTTTTTATAAAAAAGCACCAGCAACTGATTTAACAAAAATCACTGGACACCTTCAGAAAGATGGTCTTACTTGTAACAAATGATTAAATAGTAAGGAAAAATAAAGAAGCAAAAGCCAAGAAGTTCTTGTCCCACTCACTTCTGAGAGCAAGAAACTAATAGCATAGCACATAGTTTGCACTAGCAGTCTTGGCTTTCAACAAGTTGACCAGACCAACAAAGCAACAGCAATGACAATGTATTGCTGTTTACTTTCCCAGGTAAGTACCTGAATAAAAATAAAACACTTTGATTGAAGGATTGACTGTTAATGAATAACCATTACAGTCAGTTTGAGTTTTATGTACTTCTTTTCCTGGCAGGCTCAACCAGATACCTTTAGGTAGATAGGCTTGGCAATATGTTTTTTCGAGCTGTTTGTGGATGATGTTTTTTTCTAATATGACATCCTGGTAGGATCAAACAGACTGTAGGTAGCCATTACCCAGTGTGATTTCGGGGCTTTTTGTGGATGAACTCTGCAAAGGGCTGGCTAGGCAGTATGTTTTCGGATCTTTTTATAGCATAGATTTTTTTTCTAATGTCCTTACACGGTTAACCAGATAATATGTAGGCAATGCGTTTTAGAGGCTGTTTGTGGATCTTTTTTTTTTTTTCTAATAAAATATCTGGCAGGTTCAACCAGGTGTTAATAGGTAGTGTGTTTTGGAGGTAATTTGTGGATGACTTTTGTTTTTCTTTATTTGTAATACCATTTGTAATAACATATCCTGGCAGTTTCAGGCAGATACAAGGTGGGTAATATGTTTTAGAGGCTGTTTGTGGATGATTTTTTTCTAATAATATCCTAGCAGAATCAACCAGATACGAGATAGACAGTATATTTTGGGGACAATTTGTGGATGAAATGTTTTTGGCTAAGCAGTGTGTTTTGGGGAGCTGTTTATGGAAGACTTTATTTTTATTTTTTTAATATCCTGGCAGGGTCATTTGGCTAAAAGGTAGGCAGTGTGTTTTTGGGAATGTTTGTGGATTTTTTTTTTTTTTTATAATATGACATCCTGGCAGGACCAACCATACTCTAGGTAGGCACTAGGTAGGGAGAATTGGGGGATTTTTGTGGATGAAATATGCAATTATCTGGCTAGGCAGAGTGTTTTGGGGACAGTTTGTGGTGACGTGTTCTTGCCTAGGCAGTGTGTTTGGGGTATGTTTGTGAAGGACTTTATTTTTATTTGTTAATATCCTGCCAGGATCAGGTAGCTACTCAGTAAGCAGAGTGTTTTGGGGGCAGTTTGTGGATGACATGTTTGTTTGTTATTAAGCATAATATCTTGACAGGTTCAATCCAGATACATCAGGAAGGAAGGCGTTTGGTATGGGGACTTTTTCCAGATTTTTTTAACCTAATATCCTGGCATGGTCACACCAGATACTTTAGGTAGGTATGTAGGTTGGTAGGTAGGTAGTGGGTGTCTGAGCTATTTAGGGATACAGTGATTGTCCCTGCTGTTTTGTTATTGAAACTGGCTTTGGATGACTGAAGTTTTTATGGGTGGAGAAAGATCAGCTCTTAATTATTGTTATGTGAAAATAAATACATTGATGTAACTTTTGTTTTCTTATTTCATTTTTTAAACCTTATTAAGTCAAACCAGATACTGTGGGTAGGCAGTTGGAAAGGGATGGATATGCCTATGTGCGAATGAAATGACTGGAGCTGCTGTTTACTGTTGCAGTTCTGTCTTTGCAAAACTAATATGCATTTGGATGAGGTAAGATTGACTACAAATTTGAATGTCTAGCTACCATTTACTCACTTATTTTTCACCCTCGCAAGGTCAAACAAGTTACCAGGTAGGCAATGAGGACTGGGGATATCGATAAATGAAACAACTGGCCCTGCTGTTTAATGTTGTTATAATTCAGCTTTGAAAGACTGTAATAGCTGTCTGTAGCTTCATATGAATGTAATCTAATTTGCAAATCTATAAATAATTGTTAATGTATATTATTTAATCTTTGTTCATGTATATACTGAGTGCCTGCTTAAGAATGTTTATAGTATGTTGGAGCTTTTCTCTCTGGTCATCTGCAGAATAGCTTTTTTTGACTAAACCCAGTTGGACAAACCTGGTAAACAAAATTAAAATAAATAAAATAAAATAAAATGTGTATTTTGGATGGGCGAGCTGGCCTACAAGCTATGACTATTGTTTCTGTCAACAAAACTAAATTAATGCATCTCAGTCATCACTAATATTTTATTTTGAATTTAGCAGGGTCTAAGCAGGGCCTAAGCAGATACCTCAGGTAGGTAATGGGGTGGTGTTAGTAACTAAAGTGACTGGTCCTCCTGCTTGCTGTTGTAAGTCTGACTTTCTAAGATGAATGTGTATTTGGGTAAGGTGAACTGGCATACAAGCAAGTAACTACTGCTTCTGTTCTCCAAACTAAATTAATGCAACCGTTACTGATTTTATTTTAATCCTGGCGGGTTCAAAGCAGATACTTTAGGTGGGCAACTGATTTGCTGTCTGTTTGTGAATGAAATGACTGACTCGGCTATCTACTGGTGTGATTCTGGCTTTGGAAGACTTAGTGTAAATTTAGGTGGAGCAAGATGGACTACAAGCTCTAAGCTTTTGCTAATGCTTATGTAAAAAGTGCATTGATACCAGTGCCTTTTTTTACTTCACAATGTCAACCCAGGTACTGTGGGTGGACAATGAGATGCAGATTGTGCATGAGTGGCAGTGTGTGAATGGCTTTCTGTGATTAACATTGTATCATCCTAGAAAAAGCCAAACAGCTACCCGTAAATCAAAGATCTAACCTGGTTCTAGGATCCCATCTCTACAATCTACTACAACTCCACACATTTAATATCCTCCTCATACAACCTAAGGCACTACTCAGAAGACTCACCAACTCCCATTACCCCGAGATCCAAACTCCACAGCACTGCCTATGCTTTCTTCTCTCAAGCACCTACTATTTGGCAAGCTCTGCTCAGTGATATTAAGGAAATTAGCATTTATTCCAAATTGTAATGCATGTCAAGAAGCACTTAATCATACAAGACAATAATGCTCTTGCTTCAGGACAGGACAAGTTACCTGACATTTCTCCATTCTGAGTCTCTTTTCACCTCCTCTCTCAAGATTCACTGAAAGTTGACCCACTTTGAAGCTAAACTGTGCATTCTACATTCCACTGTGCTTCCTCACTAGAATGTATGTACACATTTTTTGTCAATGTAGTTAATCTCAGCTGCTCTGTTATTGTTTACATCTCTGTATTTTGTTTGTTAAATGTTTAGCATCTCACCTGGGCTGAAATTGGTCAGAACTGATCAGTGCACTACCCCTGTAAACAGATAAAAATGAAAAAAATATCAAACAACTATGCTTTCTGATAGCTATGTCATCTGATGCTTGGCAGAGTTCCCTCAAGCCAGTGCCCTCCCCCCTATATTCTCACAAGCTGCTTGCTACAAATATAGCAATTATGAAAAAGTTAAACCACCACACAGTAAAAGCTTCACCGATTCAGGCATGTTGACAAATGCAACTTCATAAGGCAATGCTGGTTCTGCACCCTTGCACCACTGGCACATGTCAATTATACCACTTATTGACTATTTCTCAGAGTAGCTGCCTCTTTAACGCCACCCTAGTTGCTCCTATGATCCTGTAGGAATTGAAGCTTCATTATCTTCTTTAGGGTCTCATACTTGTAATGTTTTACCTTAAATAATTTCTCAATCTGGTGATGCCTTCTGTATAACCAAGACAATGGCAGATCCAATTTAAGGCAACTCCCTATAAACAATAACATATACTTAATCACACTAGCAACTTTGATAGCAGAATTTTCCATAGAAATCATTGCAGCTAAATGTGAGCCTTACCCTTTCAGCATACTTTTACTGAACATCACTGATTTGTTCCGGAAGTGATTATATCAGATCTAGTACATGGTTTGCAATGTTACAGTGCTGTCCAGCATCTAACTTTTGGGAGCCACACACATCCTCTCCAATGATTTCAACTGTCTTTCTTTTGCTGCATCTTTACAGAGTAGTTCATCACTGACAGAAAGCTAGATCTCTCTGAAATGATAAGCCATGTGCACAGATGAGATATAGTTTTCCAGTTCCCTCAGTTTATGGTTACCTACATAGCACATCATGCAGCATTTTGAATGTTCTTTGTGACCTCTTTTGGAAGCTGGACATCAAAGCAAGGCGACTCACAGTGTAGGACATATGGGAGGACTATGAGGCAGACTGCTGTAAAGGGCTCAGGGGCAGGTGCATTCTTTATTCGCTTATCTTTGCCCACACACCTGAACTGCACAGGTTAGGGACTGGACAGTACATGACTGATGAGTCCTGGTACCATATCCCATTTCCATGATGGGATCTCATTTCCCAGATGGAACTAAGGAGTACCATATGTCCAAACCCCCAGTAAGTGACAGGACCCACCTGGCACTAAGGTTACATTTTGGACTGCCTTACATGAACAATGGCGAAATCTGAGTTTGCATGGGTAAAGAAGCAGGAATGCAGCTGAAGGTCTAAGTGGATGGATGGCAGGAAATGTACAGATTTATAGGAATATTTTACAACAATTTTGAAAAACATAATGCAGGATTTACTATATTAACTACCACCCCTAATAGTTCTTCCATTTTTTTTGAATTAATGCAGTACAGACTGAACTTTGGCACATCTTCTTAAATGTAAAGCTCATTGTTAAGTAGTACAGAAAATATCTATATACAAACATTTCATACTCATTCAGATACTCCATATTAAGATTACAGTGAATGGTTAATAATTATTTCCACTTGTTTTACTGCAAATTAAAATTTAGATAAATTAATGAACTGTTACTCCAACCTTTATATTTAGTAGCAGCAAGTAATTCCATGTCTCTTAAAATACAAAGTGCATAGTATTCTGCACTTTAATTTCAGTTTGTTCATTGTAAGCTTTTAGTATTTTTGTCTACTTGAAGATATTTTTTTCAAATATAAGTAGCCCATCTTGCATTTTAAATGCATTTTTTGAGAATGCATTTGACCAATTTAAAACTTATGAAACCACTAACTTCTCTATGTAAATTCAACATTTTATACAAACAAGCCAACCAATCTTCCTAATACACACAAAAAAATCTGTTCAGAACTGAGCATTCATAATAAATAAATGATTCCAGACATCCAAAATAAAAATTGTTGTGGTGACTGTCTTATCAAGGTAATTTGAGACATTTTCATCTGTTTTCATAACTGTTATTTAATTCTCTGTAGAAGTGGAAATGCCATAACTGTTTTCATTCAGAGATAGTTATTCACAAAAGCTCAAAACAAAAATCTAGAATGACAAAACCAAACTTAGAATAAATCACTTGAAAAGTGATTTAATAGAGATCACATTATTATGTACCTTTGCAATTTGTTATACTTTTTATATTCATTTCTTAACCAGATAAGCCCACTCGACACGATATGAACCTATGCAAGAGTGACCAAGCAGCACTGCCTGGTTAAGTGATTTGAATCATTTAATAAGCAAATGGAGGTAGAAAGAATCAATCCCTGTCAAGCTACACGACATGGCTAATTAACAAAATAGAGCCTTCCTCAACTGCTCTAACAGCCATAGACTGCTGATGCTATGCACAACATTTTCTTGAATATGCATACTTTTTCCAAGTATATTAAATTATGTCAGTATCACAAACAGCAACAAAAAATAGATTTGAGTAGACTGGTGAAAAGTGGAAACTGCAAAATATTTCAGTATAATATCCAATGTGTATTTGTGAGTTGCTGGGGTCTAATGAAAAACTACATTATCATAAAACGCCTTGTTGATTAGGTAAGCAAGAACTGCATTATCAGTTTACCTATGACATTTTTACACTTTCCTGATACCTGATTATTTCCTTTAGAATTGTTTTTATATGGCTGTATGTTCTAAACAAGTGTGCATTCTGGCTATGTCAATACCCCTTACATTTATTTCCTTTTTGAAGGTACAATGAGAAATTGTGAACTACATCTTATTATAAAGTCACATTCTACTGTCAGATACAATACCTATGTATTGCTTTGTCTTAGCATTTTTACCAGTTTCTTAGATTTATTAGTTGTTACTATTGATTTGTGAAGCACGTGTGCTTTTTTTCATAACAGACAGCTAACACTGGAAACTTTAGAAAACTAAATGGTTTAATGACGCAAATATCAATTACTTAATACTCTTGTCCTTTCTTTGCTTTATGTGGGTAGTTTATTCTATTCCAAAGCACAGCACTTGGGACATCAAACCTATATATATATATATATATATATATATATATATATATATATATATATATATAATTACCAGACTGGTCCTCTAATAATGCCCACTTTCAAATATTATGTTATACTGTGATCTGCTTTCTTTCCACTTTGGCACTTGCTTTATCACCTTTAGGGTGGTAGGTAAGTCAGTGCTATCCCAGTAGGCAAGACATATATGATATAGAAGCAGTTCTGGACAAGATGTCAGTCATTGCAAGATGTTTACCAACACACACACACACACACACACACACACACACACACACACACACACACACACACACACACACACACACACACACACACACACACACACTCACTGTGATGAACCACCATTTCACCTATTGGTATATCACCAAAACAAGCCTTTGGGAAAGCCAAGTAGAAACAGAAGAATATGCAAGCTCTGCATAGAAGCATTTCCACTGGTATTTCAACCACATTTTTAAGTACTATAAGCAACAATAACAACTGTATCACCTACTTATTTTTCCAAACTGAGATGTACATGCTACACACTTCAGACTACAGTGATATGAGTCCCAGCATTGTAGCAAACGGGTTTGAGACAGTTGCTTCTAGTTTTTTTATATTTAAAATCCTTTATGTTTTTTATTCCAAGTTACTAGGCATTGATATAATTATTTTCTCTGTTTATTATGCAGCAATCGCTAATTTTCTTTAATTTTGTGTGAATAATTCCCATCTCTTCTGCTTGGGAATATGTCTGTGGGCATAGGTATCAGTTTTCCCTTACAATAGATGGGACTTTTGTACATCAAATATTCATGTCGTATAGTAATCACAAAACTTTTAAATCCCCAAAAATTGTGAGAACTTTGTAGAACAATATTCCACTTTCATTGTAATTATGATTTTATGCCAACTATGTTGGTTTCTATTGAACTGTTCACATCCCATCTAGAAGTATGTCTGAGTATTTAATTGCTGCAGCTGTGTAGTTTTTGTTTTGCAGTTTTGCAAAGACGCATAATGTCACCATCATTTATGCTGCACAAAAGACCAAGAACACAAAGAAAAAGCGTGCTAAAATAGAAGAAAAGCAACCTTTGCAAATGCAACATGAATGAACAGCAAAGAGAGAAAAACACAGACTGCAATTCAAAGCTATAATCTAGATTTCAAAATGAAAATACATGCTTTTATATTGAAATTATAATGAAATCTAGATTACATTAGGAAATGATTTGTAATGTCCTCCACCAGAATATTAAAATATTTCATAAATTCTCTATGTCCTAAAGTATGTTTTAACAATTAAAATGTTTACAAGAGTTGAAGTGTGCAAAGTTAAGGATGTATGAACTTTGGGGGGGGTAAGTGCACTATGATACCAGAACTTAAGAACATGTTCATAAATGAAATTGTTGTTCACATATATCCGGTACATGCATAAAATGCACTCATACAAATGATAGTAATCCCTCACAGACACTTTAACACTTAAGCACTTTATATGCATATATGCATATATCCCATGTTACTGGTTGAGCTCAGAGCTTGTGAGTTTACAGTGATAATAAACAGGATGACCTCGTCAAAGAGCAGATAATAGTGAGATGATATTGCGGCTGCATAATATAGCAAACTCCAAAAGGTACTGCCAAATTTATCAGGAAATTCCCCTTTCTGTGAAGCTCTATTCTTATTTTATGATCAGCTAATACTGCTATCTCAGTCAGGTATGACTGACACCACAGGGCTGAGCAAATAAACATTGTCTTTTTGGGTATTATCAGTGAGATGACATTGTGGAATCTGCAGCTTAAATGGGCAAGGCCTCCTTTAAGATCCCACAACAACAGAAGCTATTGAGTTAAAAAAGGAAGATTATCTCTTACTCCTAGCAAGCTCTAACAACTTAGTGTAAAACATTTACAAGAGTACATTATATCACAGATTGAACACAACATGGCCTGAGTTGTCATTTTCTGGAGATTAGCATATTTTTGTTTAGCCATATATTTTCTCACAGTCTATTACATACCCCTGGAATCTTTAAAGGCACTTAAGGTCCTCTAATTACTTATTCAATTATTTTATTTCTCATAGGTTCATAAATAGTTACTTGGCATGCAGTCCAGGAAACCATGAAGGAGCCTCACCCATATTTCTCAATTGCCCCCAAAACACTGTGTGGTTAATTGACTTACTCAAGGTCTCAGTAGGAATTAAGCCTTGTACAACAGGCAGTAATTCATTAACAGCTCATACCCTTAATACTACATGCTAATGCATATTGTTGCATCTTTTTGTTAGGGAAGACCTGATTTTGTATAACTACATAATTATTTTGTGTTCTACATGAAGTTTCTAACAGAAGTGCAGTTTTTGGGCTGACTAAGCTCAGGTATAGCTATTTATTTTTTTTGTATCCATCATTACTGACCTCTTAGTCATCTGCTGTTACATTAGACCATGCTACTCCTCTTTATATTTGTACATTATTGCAAGCCAGTGTGTCCATTTCTGAAATATTCCATTCTTTTGAGGGAACAAACAAACCTGAAGTCAAAGGGGTGGTTTATCTGCTGCACAAAGGTGGCTGGTAGAAACAAAGCGCATTTTCTCTGTGGTGATGGCAAAAATACATCTATCCATATTATTAGTGTTGAACACATTTTAAGGACTTGCAATGCTTAGGATATGCACTGTGTCATTGGAGGATTCTCTTAAGAATGACTTGCCCTTTTGATAGTGAAGAATTTGTGTCTCAGTAAAGGCAGATTGTTTAAAACAAATATTTTTAATTTAGAAGAAAATATTTTACTGACTGATGCTGCCTCAGAAAGATAAAGTAGCATCTAGCTTTGTAGATGTCTGTTGAGTAAGGACACACTGAATTTTACTGCTTATACTAAATTATCTCTTTTAAGGGGCACAAGACCCCTCGCTATTAAAGTCACAAGACACTCACAATAATAGTGTTTGGATTTAAAAGCTGAGGAGATAAAGAATGGAAAGGACTCTACTGATCCTCTATTTTTCAGGCCAGAAAAATATCTGTGTTATCCACTGAATTCTGTATATCTGTGATGTCTATTATTTTGTAGAGTATGGATAATTTAATTATTAAGTAGCAAAGAAAGACTTTTCCAGTGTTGCCATTAAAAATGATTGTTTTGCCGTGATGAGATACAAACAGAAATCTCTGGTATAAACAATGTTTCTTAACATGGTGTTATCTGCATGATGTCCCTAACATGTGCAATAGATTTAATTCAGTACTACTCAATTAAACATTACTTAAAGAATAGTCATAAACAGAGAAATTACAAGGAAAAGATAGAAGATTAATGCAGTCCTTTATTCTGCTTCAAGGACTTGCCGGCCAAAGATACAATAGTATCATGTGTACTTTATCCTCAGAAACTAAGGATATTTTATTTGAGGTTAATATTCAATCAGTTCCTATTAAGATTATGGAATGATGTTCCTTAGCTTGGAAAGAATTTGCTTACCCATTTGTCGGATCTACAACAATTGCTCGAGGATGACACATCTCTCCTGACAAAATAGTTTTTCTGCTTTCAGACGCTTTTTCCAGTCTTGCAACATTGATAGTCTTGGTTTGACCATCATTTGTCCAGAACAGATTATGCCCAATCCAGTCCACTGCAATACCTTCAATGTGACCAAGATCTAGAAAAAAATGTTTGAGAATGTAAATTAGTATAAACATTAAAAATAAGAGTTTTGTAACATTTGGTCATTAACATTTCAACACTTTTTTTTTTTTGGTTTTGCATCAGCTTAGATGGATCTATATGCTTTCCAAATTATTTCATAAATAACATTAATAATATCAAGCGTGGATTGCACTCTGCTAATACTCATGACATTTAACTTTGTACATTCGTGGAGAAAAGAAATTAAACTAAAAATAAAAACAATAAATATCATATATAGAAATCAAAATATCCAGTAGGCTACTACTCCAATATGATTCCTAAATGATGTCTATAAGCATCTTGTTTTTTCACAGTGTGCACATTTCAAGAATGTTAATACTGACAGCAACATTTTTAAGGTATGGTGAGGGAGCATAGTATATTTAGTGGGCTCAATAAAAGAAACAGAGACAAGACAAATTGGGTAAGGTGTGCTGGGTTTCATCTTGTAGCAAGGAAGCAGATGTCACTGTTGTTATTTTTTATTCATTTAGTTGATAAATTTGTAACTAGGAGAAGGCCTGAATCAAATATGCTTTTCAATTAACTAGTGCAGATGATTAAGGATATGAGTTGTCAATGAGTTATTTTCAGTAGTCCACAATTCTATCATGTTAGTCTCTATTTCCCTACTGAGTGAGTCTAAGCTATTGACGTGACCAGATAAGGCTGCTTGTCTGACACTGAGAAAGCTCCATGTGAATCAATGGTCTGCCTGGGTTAACAAATATAAGTATTTAAAAAGATAAAATAAAAATAAATAAAATCATAATCAGTGTACAAGGACATAAAGGATACTGCTGATGGTACGAAAAAGAGTTTTGGTTTGGGGGGATACAGAGGAGTTTATTACAATATCAAAATAATATAAATTTAAAAACATTACACCTTAAAGACTAATGTCAAACGGTCATAGAATAAACTGTATCCATTCTATAATTACTGATATTATAATACATTCATGAGAGCCAGCAATTATAAGTTATCACAGGCATAATGAAAAAGAAGTAAAGAAGTCCTGGGCATAATTTTGAGTAAATCACTAAGGAATTATATCCTAGCAGCACAACTTTCTAACATTATAATGGACAATACTAATAGATTAATGTAACTAGATAATTTTGGACAATAGATTTGTACTTAAGCATTGCAGAAATCCAATTTGCAGTTCTGGAAAATAGAAAATAAAAGCCATAACTATTTAAAAAAAAAGAAAAAAAAAGTTCTAAGCTTGTTTCCTGCCTTTCCTGTACTTAGTCTAGTCCAGATACAGATTTGCTGTATCCAGGACTGTCTGTAAGCTTCTGAGACCCCCCCCCAAGACTTTCTGTGTTGGAGGGAAGCCTTCTAAGAATGAAGTTGGCTTTGGAGAAATTTTTTACTGTGATTTCCTTAATGGGTAGGTGGGGGGTGGGAGCAGGATATGGATATCTAGGGTGATTAGCTTATGGTCAGATCTGACCAACGAAGAGCTGACTTTAGGTGTGGAACACTGGTCACTCATGTTGGGAATAACTAGGTCTAGGATATTGTTGTCCTTGGTGGGGGTGTGGTTAAGTTGATCCAGGGCATTGGAATTTATGAATTCCAGAAAGCATTGAGCAAAGGAGTTGGTACATGAGTAGTTTTCCCAGTTAATAGTGGGGTAGTTGAAATCACCCATTATAAGGGTGTTTGTTTGAACCCTAATATTTCCATTATATAAAGAAAAGAGGAGTGGGAATCCTGGGGTATGGTGGGGGATCTGGGGGGGGGGGATCTGTAGCAACCTACAATTTCAATTGCAGTTTTGCCCAGAGTTAGTTGTACTTGGATAACCTTGGATGCATTATGCTGAGCAACTAGCTTGGAGGTGTGGATATCCTTAATGAATATGGACACACCTCCACCTTTGGTGTTCCGGTCCAGGTTAGGTGGCCAAAAATTGTGGTATGAGTTATAGCCTGGTAATGCAGGGGTTCTCTCTGGAGCCTTGAACCAGTTCAGAGTCACTGCACACATATCGATGTTCTCCATCTTTAGAAGTGCCTCGAGGGAGTGCATTTTGAGTTTTAGACTTCTAGCATTGAGTAGCATTGCCCTCAGTTTTTGCTTGCCTGTTCCTGTTACAGTGGTGAATTTGTCATTTCAACCTTGCCTAAAAAAGGCACTATAGGGGCAACAAGAGCCTTAGCTAGTATCCGGAATCCCAGGGGTGACAGGTGCATGCCATCTCTAGCAAAGCATTGTGGTCTGTCAACCATGTCGTCCCAGGCAGACAGATACTGGATCCCCTTAAAATTACACCAGAAGCTTAGCCAATTGTTGAAGTCAATCATTTTGTCCTTGTACTGCGGTATCATTCTGGGCGATAGCAGGATGCTACTAAGGGCTAGGGTCATTTGCGATTTAATGGAGATGGTCCTTTTGAACAATTTCATCAAATTTGAAGGGGAGACATTTCAGCAGTGTTCGGGCGTGGCTATGGGTGCTAGGTGTGCCCCTATCTTTGCGAACATGGTTCTTTTAACCTGGGAAAGAACTTTTGTTCTCCCAACAAGATTTATGGAGAGCATTATTTTGTACAATAGATTCTTGGACGACCTGCTTATTTTATGGAAGGGAGATGAACTCCAGGCAAAGGAGTTTATTGAGTATTTAAACAATACCACCAGTTTTTTGAAATTTACTTTCCAATGGAAGAAGGATAGTATTAACTATTTGGACATAGCACTGGTCAAGAGTGAAGAAGGTATAACTAGTTCCATATATAGAAAGGAGAGTTATTCCAATTCACTCTTGCATTTTAAAAGTTGCCACCCATTCCATCAGAGAAAAGGGGTGGCAAAAGGGCAGATGGTGCGATTGTCCAGATTGGTGAGTGAGGAAAGTCTATTTAAGCAGGAAATGTTCAAGTTGATAGGTATGTTGATGGATAGGGGTTACCCGCTCAAATTGTTATTAAGATTGAAAAGGGAAGTGTATAAACAGAGATGTTCATTATATTCACCCATTTTACATGGGGAAAATGTGTCAGAGATCAATCAAGAGGGACAAAACAGGACAAATTTAAGTGGAGCATGTTTTGTGTTGAAATTTAATGAGAAAAGTGAGGACATAGTTAAAGTACTACATGGGATGTGGGAGTATTGTTTAAGTGATGCAACGAAGGAGATTTTGGGTGTTCATCCAAGAATTGTTTACAGTAAAGGTAACAATTTGAAAGGTATTTTGGAAAGTGAGGACAAGAGTAGAGCATCCATGATGTCCAAGTGTGGTCATTGTAGAAACTGTAGGTACATAGCAGAAGGGTCTTACGTGTGTGTGAAAGGGTGGGGGTATTCTTTACCTTGCCCTGGAAAATGTAATTGTAACACAAAGAATATAGTTTACGTGGCCTTGTGTGTAACCTGTGAAGCATTCTACATAGGTATGACCACCCGCAAACTACGTGATAGGATTGTGGAGCATGTAAGAGCTATTAAGAACAAGGACTCTCACAATGCACTTTACACTCACAGTATTAATTGTAAGGAATTTAAGAAGTTTTTATTCTTTATTATAGACAGAGTATTGCTAGAACAGGGAGGTGATATAGGTAACAGGGTAGCGTTATTAGAAACTATGTGGCAGTTGAGATTAAACGCCACTAGATACCCTGGTATTAATGATTACATTTCTATAAAACCTGTTTTGAAATTCAAGGCCAGTATTATATAATATAATATAAAATAAAACATTATAAAATAAAATAAAATGAAATAAAATAAAACAAAATAAAACAAAACAAAACAAAGTAAATTAATATACATATACACAAACTAATTCACAGATTAAATGAAATATATTATACAAAGTACTTTAAATTTGGTTAGCTGTATTAAGAATAAGGTACAATCAAGGTGTGGTTCAGAGATTTACATGCATTATGTATACTGAATGGGTTTACTTTGAACTGCTTAAACATAATTATTCTATATATATATTTTTTACATTTTTTATATATCATATTTTTATAAGATATGTATAACTGTTTTGAGAATTTTTAAAATGTTGTTTTGGGAACTGTTTTAGTATTTGTAGTGTGTAACAATTGATCAACTGATTAATTGAAATAGTTTATTGAATTATGAGGTGATGTCATCATGATTGAAGAGTATAAAATGTTTATGTTTTTGTAACACACTGACTCTGAAGAAGCCAACTTTGGTGAAAGCGCTTAGTCGGTGGAATAAAGGAATTTCTTCCAAGGCTTGGTTGTTTGCTGGTGCTCTGAGGCAGTTATCGTATTTTGTCATTTTCATTCACCTGGTTGCCCTGGTTTTGGGAAGTGTTTTCAAGGGCTAGGGTCATACCTGCCTGGGCAACAAGATCAAAGAGCTCTTCCATGTCTCTTTTCATGTAGTCCAGGGAGGTATGTCTTAGGTCATTCACACCAACATGGACAATGACAGAGTCATATTTGTACTTGTTGTGGAGTGACCTTAATGCATGGGTTATGTGGCGAATCCTGGTACCCAACAGGCAGCTGACAGTAACTTTCTTCTTGTTTAGCCTGGTGGGACATCAGAATGCCTGACTATAGAGTCAACTATGACTAGTGTGTTGGGTTTGCCTTATGGGCTGTGGTTGAGTGGCACACTGAGTCTGTGGTCTATGTGTCTTTTGTGTTGTGTTGGGGGGGTGGAGGTTGCTTGCATTTCTGCTTTGGATGTCTCTGTTGCTTGAGCAGATTATTATTGAGAGCCTCCGTGAATGCTTTGTCCGGTTGCAGAGAGGGTATTGAAGAAGTAAATGCTGCCAGATGTCCTTCCCCTCAGTTATTTAGGGTCCCAATAGCTTCCGTTGCATTATATTGAGTAGAGGTGCTTGGTGTAAGATGAATAGATAACTGAGAAAGAGCTGGCTGCTCTAAATGGTCCATTTGATTCATTAGTTGCTGAATTAGCAGAGTTAAATCACTCGTGGTTTCACTCTGCTGGGTATTCACGTACGGCTTTGTGTCACCAGAAAATGACATGTTGCCCTGGGTTTACTATCAAGAATTCAAAGCGAATTCGGTCGACTCCACTTCCGTCGAGAACTGGAAGGTCGAACTCGGCAATGTCAAATGCCGATATTGCCAAACTACAAACCTCACCCCTATCTCGACCCATGTTAAAACCGTCCATATGTCGAATTTGGTTTGTTATTCAGCAATCTCGGTTTTCGACAATGTGAGTTTCGAATTCTTTTGGTCGACCATATGTGAGTCGACTGAGTTCGCTTTGAATATTTGATAGTAAACCGTTGCCTTGTTTTTCCTCCATGCTTGCAGTTACTGCGTCAAAAATGAAACTAAAAGGCAGATAAACCAATAAACCAAAGTGCTGGAAAGTGCAGAATCAAGCAGGACACATACTATTCTCCTTGAAACAACAAATTCTTTATTATTTAAAAACAGATAAGTGCTTTGATCTTGGATTACATTAAAAGAGACTTCATCGGATAAAATATTACAAGCAAGCCTTTGTTTTAAATAAATGTTAGTGATGATTTCATTTCCTCTTGTTAACAAAATGTTAAATGTTAAAGTGGGAGCACCCAGATAAATACATATATATATATATATATATATATATATATATATATATATATATATATATATATATATATATATATATCAGGCTGCTAATGGATACATTGTCATTCAAGCCTGGCCAATATAATGAATTCAGGCAAAGCTGACAGGAGAGTTCCAGCTTCTCCAATAAGTATGGCAAGCCCCCCCCCCCACCCCCACGTACAGCTATTTTTATGGTATCCAAGACAATAAATTTAAATTCATGCTCTGGATATAACATAATGTACTTAGCTAGAGCAGTGCATTCATAACTGTCTCACATATTCCTAAGGTGCTCCCCAATCCTGTTTTTCAATTTGCACTCGGTTTTGCCCACATGGGGCAATTAGATCAGAGTGCACAATATACATCTCTTTCTATTGTACAAGAGAATTTTTCTTTAAACCTGATTTTCACCCCATTAATTTCTAAGAAATAAGCTTCTAAGTTGTTCCTACAAAACTTGCACACCCCACATTTGTGCATATGCTCTTTGTACTGTTTATGTTTATTGTGTTCAAGTAAATTCTTCAAACAATGTCCCTTTCTATAAACACAGATTGGTGCATATCCTAGAATATCTCTCATATCCTTCTCATTACTAGTTAAATTCCAATTTTTAATCAATATATTTTTTACCATGGGTGCATCCCTATTATATGTTGTTAGGAAACTACTTTCATAGGATATCATTCGACTAGGGATGTTATTTTCAGTGGTGTTTGGAATAACATTCTCATGAATAGGTGAATCATAGTCTGTTTCCATTGGACCTATATTTTTCATATTTAATTTCTCCTCTATGCCCCTAGAGTTCAAAATTGGTAAAAAAATTACCATTATGTCTTTGGACAACCAGTTTAATAGGATATCCACGTTAGATAAACATTTGTTTAAGGAAACCAAATTCTTCAATAAAAGTATCCCACAAGGTAGTCATCTGAGCTGCACAAAAAAACTGTCCCTTGACTACTGCTTGTTTTTGCTGGAAGGGATGGCAGCTGCTAAAATGAAGAAAAATATTGGAATATGTGGCCTTATGTAAGATTTTAGCTAGGAATCCTTTATTAACTTCAATATGTTATTAATAATATTTCCAAATAAGGGATTGCCTTTTCTTCTATAGCGTGGGTAAGTTTCAGAAAATCTGTTGTATTATTGATAAATTCCAAAAAGGGTGTTGTCAGCTCCCTTGGATCTTCCCATAAAATAAATATGTTGTCTAAATAATGCACATAGGCTTTACATAGTGGAAAAAACTGGGACTGTTTAAGGTATAGTTTCTCCCATTCTAACGTAATGATGTTGGCATAAATGTCCCTGCATCCTACATCGAGCACCTCTACTCAATATAATGCAACGGAAGATATTGGGACCCTAAATAACCAAGGGGAAGGACATTTGGCAGCATTTACTTCTTTAATTCCCTCTCTGTGACCAGACACAAGACACAATGAGTTAACTGATCATGCTAAAACCAATAATGTGACAAATAGAATGGCTTAGAAATGACTGTAGTCTACTGAAAAATTCTCGGTCCAATACTACTACTTTTAATGACCAACTTAATGAATTGGACCATTATTTTCTTAAAATAAAGAATCTCTAGATGGACAATTTGTTTTTTTACAGAATGCGTGAATCAAAGAAATGTACCAAAGGGCTTGCGCATGTGGCACTATCCAACAGGGTTAGTAGCATGCTCTGATTTCCATAAAGATTTATTAGAAATATTTGACAGATTTGCATTTGAATATATGGAGATGGTAATAAAATATAATGAAAAAATGATTTGAAGCACTGAATGTAGAAGTTATGGCACTTGATAAACAAATTATACAGAATCCTACTTTCTCTAACAATAATTTTTATTATTGACATATTTTTCGTACTATTGATGAACAGATGTTGACTATTAAAAACAAAAAAATCAAGAAATTAGCTAGGGATGAAAAAGACTATTCTAATAACCTAGCTTACCCGCAACCCCCCTCCCCCCGTCACAGGAATGGCAACATAATAGGAGACTGAGCCCCATGTCAATGTTAATTATCAGGACAATGTTGCTACTGACTTAGATTTACATGATGAAGATTTTTTAGATGAAAAGCAATATCCACACCTCAGACAGTCAGAGTGGATTATGAACCAGCAAAGAACCCAACAACAACAATGGAGAGGCCGTTTCAACCCCTATCAACCAGGGAGGGGCAGAACGAACAACAGGGGGACCAACAGGAATACTTGGAGGGGGAGACAGAGACAGTAACCTATGATTTTGGAAATTTGGATACTAATCCAACAAGGAATTGCTATTTGCTACCTCCCCTGAGTGTGAACTTTAACTCTGAGAATGACTTTAAAATTTATAACTTTTCAGATTTAACTTTAGCTGTGACTATATGTGATCTATTATCAAAATGATTTACATTTGTACCTGAATATTCCATTACCTTAGTACGTACCCTAATGGATATAAAGCAGTATATTTGGAAATTGCATCTAAATATCATGTTTAACAAACTTGAACACATAAGGGATCCTTTTAAAATCTCTAGCACATATAACCCGCCCATACATCCCATTCTGGCAACATTTGAAAGAGTTTGTGAACTAGACCTCCGTGAACTTAGTAAAAATTGTAATAGAAAGAAAGCTAACAACAGGATTCCCAAGAATTTAAATTGTGATGAGGAGTTTAAGCTGGATTTTTTGATTTATAACAAAGGGGTTAGAATTATGAAGCCTGATAAGGGGGGCAGGGTAGTTTTTATGAATAAAGTGGATTATAACAACAAGATGCTTGAGATATTAAACACTGATACATATATTAAAAGTTCCCTAAATTAAATTAATGGAGCCCATAGAAAAATTAAGGGGTTCATACAAGACATGTTATTGATGGTTTTATTTCAATTAATGAACTGCACTTACTTTTGGTTGAGTATCCATCTACCCCAGTTATGTTTTGGGCCCCTAGCATTCATAATGATTTAAAGCAACCACCAATGAGGCCAATTGTTGATGCCAGGGGCTCCATAACGTATCCCTAAATACTTGGACAAAGAGTTGAGCAAGTTATTTGGAATGAGCCTAATATATGCATTGACTCATGGGATTTTTTAAGAATGATTAATGTAATTGAATATAAGGATGATAATTTATTCATTACAGTTGATGTAGTTAACCTCTATACCGTTATACCACATGAGCTGGGCATACAATGGTTTTGTGAATGCCTGCAGTCTAAGAATATATCACAGGATAACGTTAATTTATATGAACAAATTCTTGAACTGATAATAAGAAACAACTTTATCCTGTTTTAAGGAGAATATTTCCTTCAAAATGAAGGTGTTGCAATGGGCTCTTCTTGCGGGGGCCTTTATGCCAAAATCATTATGTTATACAGGGAGAAATGATACGTTAAACAGTCCCAGTTTCTTCCACTATGTAAAGCCTATGTGCATTATTTGGACATCATATTTATTCTATGGGAAGGACCAAGAGAGCTGATAACACCCTTTTTGGAATTTATCAATAATACAACAGATTTTCTGAAATTTACCCACACAATAGAAGAATAGGCAATCCCTTATTTGGATACATTATTAAAAAAAGATGAAGTTAATAAAATATTCCTAGCTAAAATCTTTTGTAAGGACACATATATCAATAGTTTCCTTCATTTTAGCAGCTGCCATCCCTTCCAGCAAAAATGAGCAGTAGTCAAGGGACAGTTTGTTCGGGCAGCTCGGATGACTACCCTGTGGGAGACTTTTATTGAAGAATGTGGTTTCCTTAAACTAATGTTTATCAAACGTGGATATCCTATTAAACGGGTTGACCAAATAAGGGAAGAAGTAAAAATAAAGAAAGATAATGGTAATGTTTTACCAATTTTGAACTCTAGGGGCATAGAGGAGCAACTAAATATGAAAAATATAGGTCCAGTCGAAACAGACTATGATTCACCCACACATGAGAATGTTATACCAAACACCACTGAAAATAACACCCCTAGTCAAATGATATCCTATCAAAGTAGTTTCCTAACAATATATAATAGGGATGCACCCATGGTAAAAAATATCTTGATTAAAAATTGGAATTTAATTAGTAATGACAAGGATATGAGAGATATTCTAGGACATGCAATAATTTCTGTTTATAGAAAGGGACGTTGTTTGAAGAATTTACTTGAACACAATAAACATAAACAATACAAAGGGCACATGCACAAATGTGGGATGTGCAAGTTTTGTAGGAGCATCTTAGAAATTGATTTCTTAGAAATTAATGGGGTGAAAATCAGGTTTAAAAAATTCTCTTGTACAAAAAGAGTAGTATATTGTGCACTCTGCTCTAATTGCCCCTGTTTTTTATGTGGGCAAAACCGAATGCAAATTGAAAAACAGGATTGGGGAGCACCTTAGGAATATACGAGACAGTTATGAATGCAATGCCCTAGCTAAGCACATTATGTTATATCCAGAGCATGAATTTAAATTTATTGTCTTGGATACCATAAAAATAGCTGTACATGGGTGGGGGGGGGGGGGGGCTTGCCATACTTATTGGAGAAGCTGGAACGCTCCTGGCAGCTTCGCCTAAATTCATTATATTGGCCAGGCTTGAATGACAATGTATCCATTAGCAGCCTGTTAAAATTAAAGGCACTCAATAGACGTTAGTTGGATATTTACTGTTATCCATTGGATATATTTATTTTTATTTTTATATATTTTTATATATATTCTTAGTAACTAACATATTTTGACTATTTATTCATTTTATGCCTCTTAAGGTTCTTCCATTTATCATATATGTCTGAATTTAAAAAAAAAATGTTTATCTATTTATTTATATATTGTATTAATATGGCTAGTCTATGATTTGTACTTATTTATTCTGTCTATGTGTTGATAGAATCCCTTTGGGAATTTGATATATATATATATATATATATATATATATATATATATATATATATGTATGTATTTATCTGGGTGCTGCCACTTTATCATTTAACATTTTGTTAACAGGAGGAAATGAAGTCATCACTAACATTTATTTAAAACTAAGACTTGCTTGTGATATTTTATCTGATGGAGTCTCTTTTAATTTAATCAGAGATGAAAGCGCCCATCTGTTTTTAAATAATAAAGAATTTATTGTTTCATGGAGAATAGTACATGTCCTGCTTGGTTCTGCATTTTCCAGCACTTTGGATTATTGTTTTAAATGTTTCATACCCTGACATATTTAATAGTTCATGTTTCAGCCATATATGCTACCAGGTTTTTGCCATTTCACCTTTTGTCTTTGGTCTTTTTGCATTTGGTCTTTTTTGCATTTGATATTTAGTAGTTCTCTATTTCAAATAATGTGCATTAAATAAAAAGCCAGTTAGCTAACCTGTCTCCCATTGTGTTTGCGCTATGCTCTGCATATTAGCTGTACTTTGTATAACAATGTCTTATTTGTGCATTGTATTGATTTCCTTGCTGTATCTCATGCATCTCAACTGTCCAGATTTTTGCACAATGCCCAAATTTTTGCCTCATATGTTTGGCATCCTCCTGATAAAATGTGTGGTTATTTGGAGAATCATTGAGAAATGGAGTCACTAAGTAATGAAATACCTGTTTGTACTTACTTCCTTAAGACCCTTCAGACCCTTCAGCAATTACCAGACTTGGCCCTTGAAACAGATTGTGAGACCACAGAATACAGAGAGTGACCGAGAAGTTTTATGCAGACAGTTTCAAAGCTCTAACCATGTATTGATTCTCCTACTGACTGCTGTGCCTTGCCTAGATTTGTTGTGTATATGCAAAAACAAACCGTATCAGAAATTCCCTTTCAAATGATCGAAACCTTGCCTTCAACATAAACAAGACATGTTAGAGAGACAGTATATATCACAAACATTAACCATTCTTGGAAACAGGCTTTCTATTCATGAAAAGCAAAGCTCATCCTTTACCGTATTCAATCATAACTTGGAGCAATGGATGGGAAATCACAAATTTACCTCTGGTTTGGAGCTTATATCCCTAAAGTATAGGAGCAACCTCTGAAAGCTTGATTTGTACAAACCTATATTATAACTTGTTTTTTGGGAAATTACATGTCAGCAATATTTTGGTATATTCAGAATATTTGAGGCTAGTCAAAAAATGGCTCTTTGGCCGATAGCCTAAGTAACTACCTATGAGCCCATGAACCTCTATATTTGGATCTCAAATGTCATATCTATCAGAAAATGCAAGCTAATGCAAACCTTTTGTTCCTGCAACTGTCTAAATCCATGAGAACAATATTTAAAATGTGTCCCTGATGTTAGGCTTTTGTTCTCCCACCCCATTATTTTTGCTTTGTGCAGATTATTTCTTGGACTTCAATGTTGAGAGATATGTTGATATAACTCCATTTCCCTTGAGGTCCAAGCCATTGCTAAAAAAGGATTGTTTTGAAATGTTCTACCTAAATGTTAGCAAATACTAAGTAGGCAAGTAATAAAATAAATCTAGGTCAGGGCAAAGACCCAGTGAGATGAAAATGCATATTTTTCCTGATGCTGACATATATTCCAACATACAGCTGTCAGATGAGAATCTTGAACTACCCTAACCCTGTCCCTTTATGCACTGCAGGTCTAAATTGTGGATACAGTGCATGTTTTAAAAGGGTTTACCTTTAAAACCGTGTATTGCAGAAGGGCGAACAAAACATTTCCGAAAGGCAGTTTGCAAGGTTTGCAAATGCTGAATGGAAAAAGGTTTGAATGTGCAATGAGCGAATGCACATTGAGATTTGCTCATTGCACATTCGACATTCAGGGGCAGATTGCACTATAGTGGGGATCGGGAAATGGTTCCTTTCCCCACTGTAGTGCGATCTCGGAGTTAGAATAATAAAGTTGTGGGGGTGTGGGGTGTGCAGCCCTCCACATGGTGGGTGCAGTGTGGTTTGCCCCCTGCTTTACACTGTTTTTTTTTGTTTCTTCAACTTTCATGTTCAAAAAACAGCAAATCTGCTGTTCGATTTGCTGTTTTTTGAACATGTAGGTTTATTGACATTGTCAGTTTTATGGTTTCGAGTCGCTCATATGAGCACTCGAACCAATGCAATTCGCGTTTTTTAAGGTAAACCTTTTTGAAGTGCTATCTATGGTTGTATATCAGACAAATGTATATTTCCTCTTAATTTTATGACACCTTGCATCACCTATATTTTACATCTTCAAGCTTCCTAGTATTTTTTTTTTGATTAGCTGGTGGTCGACTAAGAGGTATACATGTTCAAGTATCATTTAACATCTTCTGTATGACAATATATGCTGGACAGTGAAGGGACATTTCTAAAGAAGGCAGTGTAATCTGAATACAAAATAATTGTTTTATGTTGGAGATAGGAAGTTAATAAATTGTGTGAAAAGTAGGAGTCCAAGACCCTAACCTATATGAATTCTTAGTAATGTACTTTTTTCAACATTCAATACTTTTGTAGAGGCGGCTTTATGAAACTGGACTGTAAAGGTGAAGTTGTTGTGTTAATTTTAAATGTATAAGGTTTCTGTTTTTTGGATAATTTTTATCTTATGATAGGCTGTCTTGAGAATGCCAAATAGGTGTATGGCTGATTTACAAAAAAGTGATTTTTATTTTTATTTTTTTTTTATTTATCATTTGTTGACCGGGAAAGTCCGACTAGGTTCCACAGAGCCTGTTTTCAGCGGAGGCCCGGGGAGAAATGCTCCAGATGCATGTTTTTGGAATGTGGGAGGAAACCGGAGTACCCGGAGGAAACCCACGCGAACACAGGGAGAACATGCAAACTCCACACAGAAGGCACTCCAGCCGAGAATCGAACCAGAGAACCTCTTGCTGTGAGGTGACAATGTTAACCACTGCACCACTGCGACCTTTTAAATTATTGAGTTATTTTTTAGATGAGCAAAAAACTATTATGCTTTATTTTTGTCTGGTATGGCGGTGAGAGAAGAATTATTATTGGTATCTGTGGCCTAATTATGAAGGAGTAGGAATATTTTGGAAAATATAGATGAATGTTGTCTGTGTGAATTGATCTAGCTCAAGAAAACTCTTGTATAGCATTCTGAGGGACATATTGGACAAGCAGAAGTTAAAGAAATAGAAATTGAGGTTATGAAGCACCTGCAAAGTGAAGGATTTAATGTAGAAGATCTAATGCAGAAAGCACCAGGACATGATAGAGCAGCGGATATCCAAATTAAGGGGAAACCAGTGGAACACGAAGGAATTGGTCAAGTGCCATAGCAAGATATTTTGCAGCGTTCCACAGGAAACCAGTATAAATGTCCACTTGATGACCGCCTTAAAAAAAACAGCTACTCTGTCACATATAATGCCTACAGAGGCGATCTCTGCTTAACATACAAGGCCATGTCAAACCCAGAGCTGTTGGACATGCTACACTTAAGAAATCCCAATCCCCTAGCTACACACACACCCAGGGATCTAAAATGTCATCACAAAACACAAAAAACAAAAGGGAATAGGTGAGGAGACTAGAGACCCACCCAGAGGAATAGCCAATTGCCCATACATGTCAAGCAGAGTGCCTCTTCTTCTCTTCTTCAAGAGGAACGAGAGATGGGATGGGAGAAAGGAACCCAGGGATCACGTTCACAGTCGCCCCAAGCTAACAGGGGTCCGTGAAAGTAAAATATGGGAAGAAATATAATGGAAAGGTTTGTATAGGTTGTAGGGTATTAGGGGGCTGATAGCCAAGTACCAACCTATGAGCCTACCTAACCCTCTAAACTTGAAGATAGACAGCAAGGGAAGGAACAGGAAACTGTGGAAACTCCGAAGTAGTCAATGTTGAGGAGAGGAGTGATAGGCCAGTGAGTTCCCATATGACAGAGAAATGGATGGCACAGGATGAAATGGAAGAGAAGGTGCTACAGGAAGATGCTATAGAACTTTCTATAGAATGCCCACAGGAAATGGAAAACAAGGGATGTGTCCTGAGTTTGGAAGAAAATGAGCTAAGAGAAGAGTTGCGTGATTTAATAGACATAGATAGCTATGTTAAGATCAACAAAAGAAATATACTGTAGAAGGTCAATAAAACCAAAAAGTCAGACGTCTGATAAAACAAATGAACACAGTAATTAGGACTGTACATAGAGATCCAAGTGATTTAACAGAAGTAAACAGGATACATTACTAGGCAGCTAAATTAATAACTGATAAAGTTCTGCCACAAGAACACAGGGTAGTGAGGGAAAGGAAGGGGAGAAATCGAATACCATAATGGAAGTATCATATAGAGAAAACTATAAAGCAATTAAGACAATAAGTGTCACTGTTGGAAGACTATAGAAGAGAGAATAGATCAACAAAAATACAAAGAAAGATAATGTGATAAAAGCAATGTGCAGCATTAGAACAGACCGGGACCTATCATGCACTATCGCAAATAATGAACTAAAAATTTCAGCACAGGTAGAACAACTTAGAAGATACATAGATAAATATAAAAGAAAAGTACAAAATAAGCTATTTATTGATGACCCAAAAAAGTTTTATAGAAGACTGGGAAACAAGGTACATGGAATTGAAAGACCACCAAAAAAAGTAGAATAGATGCATTTTGGAGAAGAATGTATGAAAATCCTGTGGAACACAACAAAGATGCTAAATGGATAGAAGAAGTAAAAGAAAGAATAAGACGTTTAAAGGTACAGGATATGAAATGGGATGAAGTAACAGTCAGAGAGATTGAAATAAAGTTATGAAAAGCTTCTAATTGGAAAACCCCAGGCCCAGACGCAGTACCTAACTTTTGGTTAAAAGTATTAATATCTTTGCACAAAGATTTAGCCATGAGTAAGAACTATTTATACGTGCACCCCGAACAGACACCAACGTGGCTAACAACAGGTAAGACAATGCTCCTACTTAAGAGTGAACCTGCAAGCTACCCCACAAATTATAGACTAATAACTTGCATTCTGATGACAAATAAACTATATATGGGAATTGATGCCGACAGAGTTTCTAGTCATTTAGAAGAAAACTCATTTATGGCAGTAGAACAAAAGGGCAAGAGAAGAAAGTCACATGGAGCAAAGGATCATATGTTGATAAAGTCAAAGTGGAGAACTGTAAACAGGGGAAGAAGCTAACTATGGTATGGATTGACTAGAAAAAAGCATTTGATAGTATCCCACATTCATGGATAAAAGAGTGCTTAAATGTATAAGATACACCCTACACTGATTGACTACATTACAGTGACCATGAAACAGTGGCAGACCACTTTGCAATTAAGCCATGATAAAGGACAAATTATTATCCCAAGGATAAAAATTCAAAGGGGGAAATTCCAGGGTGACTCTGCCACAGTTGCTATTCTGCCTTGCCCTTAACCCATTAAACTGTCTACTTAACAGCTTCGGCCATGGCTATAGCTTGGCTCCTAGAAAACAACAGTCTAAAGACTTCTCATCTTCTCTTTGTTGATGATTTGAAACTGTATGGCTCATTAGAAGAGGAACTCAAAGCACAGTTGCAGGTTGTCAAAACTTTTTCAGATGATATTAGAATGTCATTTCATCTTTATAAATGTGCAATAGCAACCTTTAAAGCAGAAAAACTGCTGCACCAGGAAAACATCAGTTTGGACAAGAATGTGATATAAAAGAACTTGAACAAGAGGGAGTGTATAAATATTTGGGAACTGATGAAGGATAAAACATGAACAAATGTGAATAAAACTTGGTAAGGAATACTTAGAAGACTTAAATGAATCCTGAAAACAGCGTTGAGATCTTGGAACAAAATCCAAGCTATAAACCAGTTTGCTCTTCCTGTCCTAAGTTACAGTTTTGGAGTGATTGGTTGACCCCAAAACATGTTGGATAGATTAGATATTAAAACAAGAAGGATGCTTCATGCTCACCAAGTGATCTATGAAAATCAGTGCATACCAAGATTATATAATTCCCGTTCTGAATGAGGGATGGGCCTCATTGAAATTGATTACATGTATAGATCTGGAATTGTGGGACTCCACACATATCTGCTGACCTCACAAAACCCAAAAGTAATGAAAATGTTAAAACATGAGAATAAATCTACGATGACTTCTCTGCTTAACCTAGCTGCAGGAGTCAAGCAGGAATGGAAATCAAACCAGGAGTAGATAAAAGTCAGGCAGCAACTGAATGTGCCAAAAAACAAATGAAAGAATATAAACTACAGGACCAGATGAAAAGGCAAGAAATGTGAAAAATTCATAAATATGGTTGCAAGTATTGAAAACTTCTGGAAGAACCACATGTTGATCAGGAACAAACACAGGAAAGGTTAAGGAATGGTGAATTTAAACCAAGAGATGAAAGGTTAATATCGGCGGCCCAAGACAGTGGGCTACATACACATTGGTTTACAAAGTCCATTGAACATGTGGGAGAAGCAGACAAATGTAGGTTTTGTAAAACCGAATTGGAAACAGTCACACACCTCATTACTGGTTGTGACATACAAATAGCAGAAGGATTGTACTAAAAGGCATAATAGTGTGGCAAGACTGTTGCACTGGGGATTGTGCAAACATTATGGCATTGAAGTGGCTGAAAAATACTAGAAACATGACCCACAAAGCATCAAAGAAAATGATGAAGTTTACATCACATGGGATCATCCATTACCAACAGTTCAAAAGATAGATGGTAGAAAACCGGATATAGTGGTCCAAGAAATGAAGGCAAAAATAGCATTGATTATTGAAATCATTATACCCAGTGACTATACTGTCCTGTGTACAGAGAGACACAAAGTTATAAAATATCAGGATTTGCAAGCATTAATTAGAGCAATGTGGACGAACAGTATCCAGATAGTTCCAATAGTAGTATGAGCAACGGGTCTTATAAAAGAGTCTACAATCATATTTAGATATGTTACCAATAGATGTAACTCCATACGAACTGCAGGAGCAGACATTACTGGGCATGTTGCGGGTGCTGCAAAGACCACTTTTGGCTGACACAAAAGAGAGAAGCAATACTAATTTCATGAACTTTAATCGTACTTTGACTTAGGAATGGGGTCCATTCCCATCATGGTATTGGAAACCCAAAAGATTTGGAGAAATTGAAAAGGGACAGTCAAATAAGACAAGAGTGTTTGATTCATTGTACCTGAAATAAATATGGCAGTGCAGAATGTTAAGTTTCTGAGTTGTTATTGAGATGCTTCTTGTAATAAAAGGAACAAGGTTCGAAACATTCTACCTCCATTTGACAACTGTATGGCTCTAAGTAAGTCAGTTAATCAGCCAGTGCTCCCATATTACCCCTGAAAAGGGTGACTTTGTCTAATGGGCTTACCTGGTTAACATATTAAAATAATGAAAAAGTCACTGGCTCAGTACATTTTGTAGTAGCTGCAGGTCATGACACATTACTCTGAGAAATAGTAGCTGAGGGTCATTGCAGATTACTCTGAGAAATAGTAGCTGAGGGTCATGGCACATTTCTCTGAGAAATAGTAGCTGAGGGTCATGACACATTACTCTGAGAAATATTAGCTGAGGGTCATGGCACATTACTCTGAGAAATAGTAGCTGAGGGTCATGGCACATTACACCGAGAAATAGTAGCTGAGGGTCATGGCACATTACTCTGAGAAAAAGTAACTGAGGGTCATGGCATATTACTCTGAGACAGCTACTGCTATATTTCATTTGATTACAGGGCTGGATGACTGTGAAGAAATTCACATTTCACTTCCCTTAGCTAGTACAGACGCAGAGAATATGCAGACCACATTTTCTATTTAGTATAGCTTTTTCTCAATATCACTGATTAATACTTTATCATATTTCATACTCTGTATTAAGCATCATACAACTTCTTTTAACTTCATCTTCATTGTTATAGTCAACAGTGTCCACAAAAATACTTCACAACTATATTGGTTTCTTCTATTTCCATGGTATTATGATTACTTTTGCTTCTTTTATCAATTCTCTGTAAAACTTTTTTCGGTCATCAATGAATTGACTGTTTTTACAATATTCTGTATTATTTGTCATAGGTCCATAGGTACTTACAAGACTATTGATCACAGAGGATCTTAAAAACCTAGCCTATCATTTCCATTGTAATAATTAGCTCTTGTATTTTACAATCAAAATAAACCAAAGATGAGCCAAATGTGTAGTTACCTAGTCATTCATCCAGACTGTGTACTATATATTATGGGGAGTGCAACGCTACTTCTTAGAAGTAAGTGATATTCTTCGTTACACAGACCCATTCTTCTAGCATGTTCTGTTAATTCTGAAAAAGAGATTGAGGTCAGTTGAGCAGGTGTTTATTTTTACCTACACACGAAAAGCTCACTTTTAGATATCGCTTCAGAGAAGGAGTTTGATTGTTATTATTATTATTATTATTAATATTATTTTTATTTTTACTTTGGTAAGCTGAAACCAGTAGCCAACAGGACCTTGGAAAATTTAATAGGTGCCTAATTAAACATAGATATGGAGTGTTGTTTTTTTTTCCTTTGGTTAAACAAACACTTATGCTTGTATTATACCAGGAGCTATTCTTCATTAAATCAGTCATTGTTGACCTTCTGTGGAACTGGCTAAATTTAGGTCAGCAGGTCAGCATGAAGATGACAACAGTTAATTTCAAAATGTATTTGACATCCTCTCAAGACCAGTAAACTATCCAATAGGTAAATTTAATCCCCTCAATGTGCATCAGTTTAGCTTTGTATAAGGCATATTACGCCTGTTCACTGCAGCTGAGTTCTACAAAAGGGTTACCAAAGGAATGGATAAAAGACACAGGGCTCATATTGCCTAGCTGGACCTTGCCAAACCCTTCAATTTTATTACTGATTACTTACAATCTCTTTCATCTGAATCCATCACTCAAAGTTAGTTCAAAGGGTAGCTAAATGGTTATCTGGCAGGACCCATATCTTTAATAATATGTGTGTGTGTGTGTATGTGTGTGTGTGTGTGTGTGTGTGTGTGTGTGTGTGTGTGTGTGTGTGTATGCACAAGACAGAATGATATTAACAGAAGTATCTCAGAGAACTATGTCCTGGGCGCTGACAATGATGGACAACTGTGAAAAAGTGTAATCCTGTAATTGTTGCCATCGATACATGTAATTGTACTGGAACCATCAATATTGGGTTTTACTTCAGTGCTGGTGCCTGTTAATGTACAAGGCACAATTGTTCATAAAGGTCTATGGTAAATGTGCACTGCTGTATTGGATGAGATCCAAGTCCTGCAACATCTCATAAGCCCCATGTTACAGATCAGACCTACATCACCAGCCCACTAGAATTTTAACCACCTTATATTTAGTCCAGTGCCTTGTTTACACACACATACACACACACACACACACACACACACACACACACACACACACACACACACACACACACACACACACACACACACACACACACACACACACACACACATGCATACATGTATACATGCACACAGACACATACACACACACACACACACACGCATACATGTATACATGCACACAGACACACACACACACACACACACACACACACACACACACACACACGGACACACACAAACATGCACACACAGACACACAGACACACACACACACACACACACGTACACAGACACACACACACATGCACACACATGCACACACACACACACACACACACACACACACACACACACACATGCACACACACAGAGACACACACACACACATGCATGCACACACGCGCGCACACACACACACACACACACACACACAGAAATTCTATAATGAGAGATAAGAAGTAATTGCCAGCACAAACTCCCCTTTTCACAAACATAAAATGTATACTGCCACCTTTTAGTTAAAACAAAGAAACCAAACCCAGAACATGCCTTATTCTTTATTTTTACAATAATTACGAAACACTTCTAAAATATGTATTTTGAATTAATTTCTTTACAAAAAATAAAGTCTTTCTAACAGGTTAGCTGGTACACTTGAAGGAGTCTAGGAAACATACTTTGAGTTTGGAAGGAAATAGGCCAATCATAGTTCAGGAGAGAAGAATTCAAGAATATGAGAAAAATAAAGAACAGAAAACAATTACCATGTGACTAAGTTTACTACTTTATAAGAAATATTCTGTGCAATATTAAGGAAAAAAAATGAACAGTTTGAGAAGAGATATTAATCTTAGAGGAAATTTACCCAAAAGCCTATTTTTTCCAATAAGAATTAAATTTCTTGGAATAGCTTTCATTTCATATTGTCCACTGTATGAACCCAGAAGCTACACTGGGTCATCAAAGTATGAGGTAAAAATTTTAATTCAAAAACATGTAAGGGATATCCAAAAAGGGAATCTTGGTAGTGGAGTTGCTTTACATGCCCACCAATGACATAACAGGAGAATGTCTGATATTAAGTAACTTGCTTTTTGTATATATTACATTTACTCAGAGATTTACTAAGAGGAAGGCATATGGATAATGTTTTGAGATTAAAGACAGGTTTATTTTAAAATTTGATACTCTGGTACCAAATTATATGAATTTGTATATTTAATCACAGATACACTGGTTTAATTTGATGATAAAATAGAAATATTAATCTTAAAAAACATTCCCAGTGGATAATGTTGGAGATATTATTAGGTAAGTAAATTACATTAAACTAGCCAAAGCAGCAGCTCCTCTGCTTTTGTTAAATTCTGTAACTGCGGAAACAGAAAAAGGTAATTTCTAAATACAAAAGTTAGAGGAAATCATGTTTGGGAACTTATGGAGGACATATTCATGGACATATCTGTGAATTCAAATAGTACTAGACACAGAAGGTAATAGAAACCACAAGAACCTCTGCTCTGAATGTTGAATTAAAATACACACTGGAACATTACTAAAAATATAAATTTGCTTCCTGTACTGATTCTGAAATTATATTTAGACTTAATGATGAGAAACAAGAAGGGACAGCACATCTTTCAGGAAGAAACAGACATATTTTAGTTTAACACTGCATAAACTTTTTTGGTCATTAATTGGCTTTTTGAATAGCTAATTTTCAATTTCTTGTGCAAACTTTTTACTGTTTGAATGTTTACTTTCAAGTGTAATACACTGGTTTATCTATATCAAGTAACTATTTTTATTATTCAGCATTAAATGCTTGTGACTGGTGGTGTGCACACTTTTGAGGGGGAAAAAACATAACACCTTACTGTCCAAATGAGGTATCATTGTGTGCCAGAATATTCATGCAGTAAGCTCTACAGTATCATATGCAATTCAGAAACTAGGTTTACTTAAAATATAATGCAAGTCTTCATTAGAAAATTCCAGTTATATTCAATTCTCCATATTTTTGTATGATTTGTTTATTGAATTTAATGTATAGATCAAAAACATTACATTCAAACAAAGTCCAAGTACACATTTTACTTTAAGTAATCTAAATAAAATCCGAAGACACAACCCTCGAACACAACCAGTAACAAAAAACCCAGGGTTGCAAGGAGTCACTGATACCAAACACGGCTCGACAGAATGATTTTAATGTCACTTTACAAGTAGATAAACGCCAACACTGCACATACGTTTTCGTCCTTCTAAAGACTTTTTCAGACAGAAATAATGCATCAAACACTGATTAAAGCTTATATAATAACTAATTACCTAATCAACCAATAAAATCACATACATTGATTGTCTCCGTTATTCTTAAATAACCCTAACTAAAAAAATAGTTAAATACAAACTGTATAGAGATCAATACAAATACATAAATAATGGGATGACAGTACAAATAAACAACTTCCTATATTAAAACATATTAAAGAATCTATTTAAAAACATAAATTAATGTTTTATTTTACAAATTAATATCAAATCTATTGTAAAAATCTATTATAAAAATGCATCCAACTTTTCTGAAGAATGTGCTACCATTTAATGGTCATAATAAATAACTACAATGACTTAATCTCCTAGAATAAGCATATACACATATAAGGTGCATGATTATCAAAAACCTTCACTAATATTCACTTTAAAAGAAAACTCACACTTTTACTGCCCTTAGTTTTAACAATGGGGTAATGGAAACATACTCATTTAGTCTGAGAAATCTACCTGAGTCCAAAGTGACCTACTGTCTCTGCGGAAGGTTCCAAGACAGCCCCTTTGGCCAAGTATGTTGACAAAAAATTAAAGGCCATTTGGGGTATGGAGAATTTTATTTTTAAGGATGCATAGGACTTTCTTAGAAAAATTGATTTGGAGCAACCTGATGACAATTTTATTTTTGTCACAGTTGATGTAAAAGATTTGTTTTCTGTCATTCCCCATGATGTAGGCCTAAATTGGTTGGAAAAGGCCTTGGGGGATAAAGGACGTATACCTAGTGATCAGCTACATGTTATTATGTGTCTTATGGAACTTATATTAAGGAATAATTTTATTTATTTTTGTGGTGAATCTTTTCACCAGACAAAGGCGGTAGCTATGGGGGTCAATTGTGCCCCGACCTATGCAAATATAATTCTTGCCTGGTGGGAAAAGTCTTTTATTTTCAATTCTGAATACAATAATTGGTGGGTCCTATACAAGAGGTTTCTTGATGATATTTGTATCTTTTCGAATGATTCCGAAGAAAAGCTGAGGAATTTTATAAAGTATATCAATGACACCACCTCTTTTCTTAAATTTACTCACAACATAAAACATGATTGAGTTGATTTTTTGGATGTGAGTATTTGTAAAATTCAAGGGGGTACCAAATCCATGATGTTTCGTAAGAAAACTTTTTCAAACTCTTATTTACACTTTCAGAGTGCACATCCCTACCTACAAAAGAAAGACATTTTCAAGGGCCAACTTGTTAGGATCAGCAGGTTGACCTGTTCACGTGAAGATTTTTTAAAGGAATGTGAATATTTGGAAGGATTATTTCTTGAAAGGGGATACCCTAAGGATATGTTGACGGATGTAATGAACTATGTGTTGAGTTTTAGAGATACCAGATATTATCCCATTATGGGGAAAAGGGAGACACTACAACTGCCCACTTGGTAAATGGGAACAATAATGAGTATTAGATGGCCTTTGCCATGGAATACAATGTAGATTCTAGGATTTTTCAGAATGTTTTTTTTAAGGAATGGGATAGGTTTAGGTCCCTAACAGACATTAGAGGTTTGCAAGAACAACCAGCTAAGATCATTTATAGAAAAGGAAACAATTTAAAAAATTTATTTGAAAGACAGAACACATCAACTGGCCATGAGCGAGGCAGAAAACATGGTACTTTTAAATGTGGGGCATGTGGTCAATGTAGTTTTTTTTTTAATGTGAATTTTATGGAGATTAAGGATAGAGACATGGTATTGCACAGTTCTAGCTTCAGTAACTGTAACACCAGTGGAATTGTATTCCTGGCTACCTGTGTTCAGTGCCAGGCTTTTTATGTAGGCAAGATGGAGCGAAAACTAAAAAGACAGATATTTATTTTATTTATTTTATTTTATTTGCAGTTGGTTTACCAGGATAGTCCATTGGGCCAAATGAACCCGTTTTCAATGGAGTCCTGGGGAGAAAAGTTCCAAAAAAAAATTACAATAGGTTAGTTTGTTCTTAATAGTTGCACAAATTTATTATACAATTATACAAAGGTTAAAAATATTTAAAAAATAATTTGCAAGTAATAACTTAATAAATACAGACTAAAAAAAAAAAAAGAATTGAAAATATATCATAATAATATATTACACTTTACGGGTGTGGCTTAGAGAATTATTTCCAATTATATTAGAAATAATATATGTAAGTAATAGTTAGTGAATAGAGGGGAGAGTTGAGAGGAAGGGGAAGGAATAGAGAAGAGGAAGGAATATATAATGCGTAAGAGTTAGGGTGAGATTTTAGCATGGTTATGATATCCAGACAAGAAATGAAAAGAACGCTCTGTTTAAGCATACCCTGGAATGTGTTCAGGCTAAATTTGTATTTTTTGTTATTGAAACAGTACCAAAAGACATCCGAGGGGGTTTATGGGAAGCAGAATTGGAATATCGGGAGGTTTACTGGCAGGTCACTTTGGACTCAGGTAGATTTCCCGGACTAAATGAGTATGTTACCATTGCCCCCTTGTTAAAACTAAGGGAAGCAAAATTATGAGTTTTTTGTAAAGTGAATATTAGTCAAGGTTTTGATAATCATGCACCTTATATGTGTATATGCTTATTATAGATGAAGTCATTGTAATTATTTATTATGACCACTAGATGGTAGCACATTCCTCAGAAAAGTTGGATGAATTTTTATAATAGATTTTTGCAATAGATTTGATATTAATTTTTATAATAAAGCGTTAATTTGTTTTAAAATAGATTCTTTAATATGTTTTAATATAGGAAGTTGTTTATTTGTACTGTCATCCAATTATTTATGTATTTGTATTGATCTCTACACAGTTTGTATTAAACTAAGTATAGGTTCATAGGTTCATAGGTAGATGCTAGGCTATCTGCCCTAGGGCATTTATAAGCCTAGCCAGAGTGTATTTGGCTTCCACCTCCCTATTAGATTAGCCTACTGTGCCTCTGTAAAGTAGGTCACAGAAGGTACCCTTTTAAGATTAGTTTACTGTGCCTCTGTCTAGCAGGGACACAGAAGAGATCCCAGGGGTGAATTTGGGATTTCCCATCCACGCGTCCAAATTTCGCTTGAAGAGGGTCAGCGAGGGGCTATGTCTAACATGAATTGGGATTCTATTCCAGAGTGAGGGGAGCCTCTGGGAAATGAATCTGTCCCTCCAGCATGTCCTATTTATTTTTGTGCTGAGGTTTTGGTCCCTAAGCTCTAAGGGACTTGGATTTTTTGAGGTGGAGCATGTCCATTAATTCTGGGTTTGACATGGCTTTGTATGTCAGGCATAGATCGCCTCTGAGTAGGCGGTAAGCAACTGAGTATAGCTGGAGTTTTTTTAGCCGTGCTGAATAGGACATCTGTTTGTAGCCCATGATCCTCTTGGTGAGGTACTTTTGGGGTCTCTCCAGTTGCTGCAGGTGTCGGGTAAGGTACATCCCAAAAGGGGCATTGTATTCAATTATGGGCCTGATGAGTGACGAGTAGAGGGCCACAATGACCTCTCTTGATCTAGATGTGAACCCTTTCGTGATAAGGTGGGCTATATAGAAGGTCTTTCTAACCACTGTGGCAACGGGATTAGCAAAGGAGAGATTACTATCTATGTTGGTCCCCAAATCTCTAATTATTTCTTCCCTACTTAATGGATTACCACCTATGTGGTAATTTGTGGGCACCTTGTTTTTCCCAAAGGGGAAGACTATGCACTTTTTAGCATTTAGCTTGAGGCCGTGGCACTGGCACCAAGCATTCGTCTCTGTGAGACCCTTTTGGAGGATGCTTGTGTCAGCCGGAGATTTGATTATGGCCCCCGGTTTGCAGTCATCTGTGAACTTTGTCAGCCATAATCCCCCCGTGTTAGCCTGAACCTCATAGAAGTATATACCAAACAAGAGAGGTCCCAGAACTGAGCCCTGTGGGACATGGCACCTGCAATTCTGACCATGTGGGTTCTATCTCTGAGCCATTTTGCAACCCATCTTGTGATATAGGGGTTGATATGTAAGCTGGTAAGCTTATTTATGATGCCCAAGTGGGGTATTGTGTCGAAGGCTTTTGTGAGGTCCAGGTAGGCTGTGTGGACTACCTTGCCCTCATCTATGGCTTTGGTAACTGTTTCAAAGAAATCAACTAGGTTTAAGAGGCAAGATCTGCCCTTAACAAAGCTGAATTGGGTAGGGTCCAGTGTCTGGAGGCTCCCAATGTCTTTGTTTATGAGTTCCATGATAATACTCTCCATAGCTTTACAGACCAGACTAGTCAGGCTTATGGGGCAATAGTTTCCGGGGTCCGTTGTGGCACCACCTTTGTGGAGTGGGACCACTGTAGCTGTACGCCATTCTTTGGGTACATATCCTGTAGTAAGGCTAAGTTTGAACAGTGACTTAATGTGAGGGTTCAGTTCTTCTTGGAGCTCATGTAAGACACAGCCTGGGACACCATCCGGTCCCATAGATGCTTGTTTTTTGCTTTGGAGAGGGCAGCTTTCACCTGTTCATCTGTGATGCCAGGGAGGTTACATTCAGTTGGGATAGGCATTTGCTCCTTTGGGGAAGGGGGGGAGAAGTTTGCGCTGAATCTGTCTGCGAGGATGTTGGCTATGTCTGTAGGTTTGGTATATTTTGTACCGTTATGCAACAATTCAGAGCATATCTGGGAGTTTCCGCCAATGTTCGTGACATAACTAAAGAAGGCCTTGTGATTATCTTTAGTGTCTGGGGGAATTTTTCTTTCAAAACTGGCCTTTGATGATTTTATGAGGGATCGAAGTTTCTTGCTAATACTGATCAGAGATGCCTTCCCTTTTTGGGATTTTGCTCTATCATGCAGTAGCTTCCTCCTTCTGTTGTATAGCTTATTTATGGCCAGGGTCCACCAGACTGGTCTCCTGTTTTTGGAGGAGTGAGTCTTGGTTTTATTTGGGATAGCATGATCCATGCATTCCTGCAGGTGCTCATAGAATGCATTTGTAAAGGATTCTGCGGATTGGGCTGTATTATCCTCTGGCCAGGGGCTTTGAAGGATTCCACCTCAGTCTTGAGGAGTGCAAAGTTGGCTTTTGAGTAATTCTTTACAGTGATTTCCTTGGCTGGGGGTGGAGACGGGATATGGATGTCCAGGGAAATTTGTTTATGGTCTGATCTTACCAATGAGGGGTTTACCTCTGGTGTGGAACATAGTTGGTGATGACCAGGTCCAACATGTTGTTCCCTCTTGTGGGAGTGGTGACCAGTTGTTCCATTGTGTTAGAGTTTATAAATTCAAGGAACCGTTGGGTGAGGGTGCTTGGGCTTGAGTAGTTTTCCCAGTCAATGTTTGGGTAGTTGAAGTCACCCAATAGCATAGTGTTTGGAGAGACCTTCATATTCTCCAGTGTTCTCAAGAATGCCAAGTGGGGTTCCTGTAATAGGGAGGGTGTTCTGTAGTAGGCTACAAACTGAAAGGCAGTTTTCCCCACTGTTAGTTGCACATGGATGGTTTCCGATGCTTCGTGCAGTGCCACTAACCTGGAAGTGTAGGTATCTTTCATGAATATAGATACTCCCCCTCCTTTTGTGCTTCGGTCCGAGTTTTGGGGCCAAAACGCATGGTATGAGTTATAACCTGGTAGTGCTGGGGTGCTCTCAGGAGCCTTGAACCAGGTTTCTGTTACTGCACAGACATCAATTTTCTCCATACTGAGGAGAGCCTCGAGTGTGTGCATCTTGAGGTTTAGACTTCTGGCATTGAGCAGCATTACCTTTAGTTTTTTTATCCTTGGGTTGTCTATGGAGGTGGGTTTGTCCTTTGAGCCTTGCCTAAAAAAGGCACTATGGGGGTGGCAAGACTCTTGGCCAGTGTACGAAAACCTAAGGGTGACAGGTGCAAGCTGTTCCTAGTGAAGCAACGTGGCTTGTCGAGCATGTCATCCCAGGCTGACAAACACTGGATCCCCTTTGAATTACACCAATACTTTAGCCAATTGTTGAAACTGATCATTTTGTCTTTATACTGTGGCATCATTCTTGGTCAGGGCAAGACGCTACTCAAGGTCAGGGTCATACCAGCCTGGGCTACATGGTCAGAGAGCTCCCCTATATCTCTTTTCATGTAGTCCAGGGAGGTAAGTCTCAGGTCATTCACACCAGGATGGACAATGATGGAGTCATACTTGTACTTGCTTTGGAGTGACCTGAGTGCTTGCATTATGTGGCGGATCCTGGCACCTGACAGGCAGCTTACAGTGACCTTCTCCTTGTTCAGTCTGGTGAGCGGGACGTCAGTGTGCCGGACAATAGAGTCCCCTATAACAAGTGTATTTGGTGTGTTGTTTGGCCTTAAGGGCTGTGACTGTGAGGCACACTGATTTTGTGAGATATGTGATTTGTGGGTATTGTTGAGGGGTGGCTGTTGCTTGGATATCTGCTTAGGAGGTCTTTGCTGTTTAGGTAGATTTTTATTTAGAGCCTCCGAGTATGTTTTTGTGTGTTTATGTGTTGGGTATGCAGATGCAATAGGTCTGTGTGAGACTGGATTTGTGGTGTGGGCATACCTCTCAACCTCGAAACATCAAAAATCTGGACAAAGGCCCATGAAAAATAGGTACAAATCTGTATGCTCATTAACATAACATTTGCATGCATAATTGTGTAACCCCTTCCACTCCAATGGAATTGTAGGACACCAAATTTCAAGTGCAATCTGAAGAACAGACAATCAAAATATGGCCCCAGAGTCCTCCTGCAGCCATTCCAATATTCCATTACTTGGCTGTTTCACCCCATTTACCATAAACACTGTAATGTGCATACTGCTTTACTTCTACAGTTATTATCTGGATTTTAATTTTACATTTTATAGCACAAATAAGACTAACAGACCAAAAGAATGAGCCAAACATTCAGGTTAAACTGGGACATTCACACACACACACACACACACACACACACACACACACACACACACACACACACACACACACACACACACACACACACACACGCACACACTTCTCTGCAGCTATACACAAAATAAAGCACAAGTTTCTTTGCAGCAGGTTTGTCTGCACCTGTGCACAAAACAAAGCACAAGTTTCTCTGCAGCTTACATTAAACAAAGCACAAGTTTATCTGCAGCCCTTACATAGTATAAATAAAAGCAGCTGTTAAATAAGTAAAGCTCACACACACAGTAATTTAATGCTGTTTGCTTAATATGTAAAGCTCATTCTCCTGCCTGCAGCCATTAAATATGTAAAGCTCATTCAGCTGTTAAATAAAGATCACAGTGCCTCACAAAAACAAAAAGCACAAACTGATTTAAAATATAAAAATGAGCAGGACAGGTACTACTACTAGATCTAGTTCAATTCTTTTCAGCATCTTTCCATAAGCTAAAACATACAAAACGTGCACGTCAGAAAATTACTGCTGACTCTTGGTGCCCTTTGGTCAGGGACCATAAGACACAAAACAATGCTCAATACGTGATTACACAGTTACCCATCATCTGCATCTTGCTTTACTGCACAGACTACATAATAAAAAACATTACACTGCCTTGCCTACACACACAGAAAAAAAAATACACTAAAGGCTTACTATATTCAGCAATAAAACAAAACAATTTGCCCATCTACCAGAAAACGGAAATCTTCAATGATAGTTTCAATGCCATTCTAGTAATAAATTATGGGCTTCAGTTCTTTGATGTAGCATAAGCATCTTAATTGCAGACTAGCTCATAAAAAGACATATAAAACACAAACTTTAGCAGAAGATTATACAAACACAAAGCTAAATTATTATTCGAAATATTTGCTTTCAAACAACTTTCGTGTGTGTGCTAATTACACAGATTTACATTTACTCCAATAAATTATGGTCTAGTCAGCTTATAGCTGTGCTCTTTCAAGGTTACTTCACGTGCCAAACAACTGCTCAATAGGTTTAACAATTAACACATGACAAATATTGTTTACAGTTTGTGGTTCATGTTTGTAATGTGTGAAATTAGACAACTGTAAAAAATAGTATGGTTGAGAGTGAATTACACCTTCAATGCACACAGGTGCTACTACAATTTAACTATAAGAACCATGCTGCATGTTTTTAAAAGTCATAATATGACACACTAAAGCAAGCAAGAAGTTATTTCCCAAAATCCAACAAGACAGGGAAGAAAGCTATGCTGCCGGGCACACAGCATACACGTTTTTTTTTTTCATACCTGACACACACACACACACACACACACACACACACACACACACACACACACACACACACACACACGCCTCTTACCTCTAAATAAAAGTCGTGTGAATGCTTCTATATAACACAGCGAGCGAAGCAAACTGAAATCCCCAAGCTTCATCTAAATAAAATCCCCACAAAGCGAACGAGCGAGCTTCTTCAATCTAAATAAAACCACACTACTCGGTAGGTACTCGTAACTCCTTTCTGGCTCTGGTGACTCTCGCTTGTAAAAGCATTTGAACCAGAGCCAGAAATATGTGCTACATACGAGCTTGGAGCATTCTGACAAGCTGGTGTTGCTGACGTCATTGCGCACGTGATGACGTCAGCACAAGAAGAGCGAAAGTTAAAAAATAAAAATAAAAGTCCGAATAAATCGGAAATGAAGGGGCGCCACTCGGGAATCATGGCACCCCATTATTTGAACCCCAAAACTCGGAAAAAAACTCGGGATTTGGGACAGTTGAGAGGTCTGGGTGTGGGTGGTTACCTTTTCCTCTTGACTGACTGTGCCAGTCTTGGGTTGAGAGAGCTCTGCCTCCAGTTTGGCTGTGTAACTGCATCTCTCACATGTATTAGAGTTTGTTAGAAGAAGGAGAGGGTTGCCTGTGTACATAAGGCAATTGTAACATTGCCTCAAAATTCCCAGATTCACCAGCTGGACTGAAGAGTAACCTTGAAACTGACCCTTGGACATACCAGATTAGTATAGGGAACTGTTTTTTTACTGATCAGATTAGGGAAGGGAACTGATTTTTCACTTGATCAGGAAGGACCAATCAGGAGTCTAATACTTATGAGAGGTCAAGGAGGGTGTGGTGCTTAGTTAGTTAGTGTTTCCTTATAAGAGCTGAGCAAGTGCAGGGCTTTAGAAAGAGAATAGAGTGATTACTTTGAGAGTTTGAACAGTTCTAAGGGAAAAAGTGAAGAGCAGACTTTGTAGAGCCTGGAATAGTTTAAACCTGTTTAGGCGGCGCTGCCCGACACTGCTCAGTGTGCAAAAACGCGCAAAAAGAGAGTTGTAGGGTTTTAAGAGAGAGAGATCAAGGAGTTTAGAATTGACCCAAAATGGCCAATAAAATTACAGCTTCTAGATAGTAACCACTCCTCCAGGGACAGGCAGGCTGTTCAGTGTTAACCACTCCCACTGGTGAACACAGAGACTTCTCTTTAGCCCAAGCAAGCACTGGCCTTCTAGACACTACCAAACAGTTCAGAACAGCAAATCTGTAACTGAACTTTCTTAACTTTCAGAAAGTGGGAAAAAAGCAAGATTTTTTTTTCTTTTTGTTGTAGTTTAAAGGTAGCAGAGATACACAAGCAGCAAAATAATCACAACAGTGCAATAAATGACCCCACTCTTGAGTGCTAGGCCAAAATCAGGTAAAATGCAGTTTTTAGAGACAAAAAACAATTTTAAATTAAGTGCAACACAGGAAATGCAGTAAACAGGCTCTAGATGTGTTCCAAGTACTGTTACTGTTACAGACATAAACTTTAGCAAGCCAGAAAATGCCAAAAAGTGGGCGGCAAAGCAGTAAAACTTAACAAAAAATCAGAAGAAAATACTTAAAATCACAAAAGTGGCTCCTTTTCTTCTCTCAGCGTTTTCTCCCCTTGGTAGGTGCTTCAACAACAACTAGCAAGCCTGAAAAGATGCCAAAACCACGAGGCAGCCTGGTTTTAAGAGAGACAGATCATGGAGTTTAGAATTGACCCAAAATGGCCAATAAAACTACAGCTTCTAGGTAGTAACCACTCCTCCAGGAACAGGCAGGCTGTTCAGTGTTAACCACTCCCACTAGTGAACACAGAGACTTCCCTTTAGCCCAAGCAAGCACTGGCCTTCTAGAAACTTCCAAACAGTTCAGAACAGCAAATCTGTAACTGAACTTTCTTAACTTTCAGAAAATGGGAAAAAAGCAGGATTTTTTTTTTCTTTTTGTTGTAGTTTAAAGGTAGCAGAGATACACAAGCAGCAAAATAATCACAACAGTGCAATAAATGACCCCACTCTTGAGTGCTAGGCCAAAATCAGGTAAAATGCAGTTTTTAGAGAAAAAAATGATTTTAAATTAAGTGCAACACAGGAAATGCAGTAAACAGGCTCTAGATGTGTTCCAAGTACTGTTACTGTTACAAATATAAACTTTAGCAAGCCGGAAAATGCCAAAAAGTAGTATTTTTTAGTTAGAGTTATTTAAGAATAATGGGGACAATCAATGTATGTGATTTTATTAGTTTATTAGGTGATTAGTTATTATATAAGCTTTAATCAGTGTTTGATGCATTATTTCTGTCTGAAGAAGTTTTCAGAAGGATGAAAACGTATGTGCAGTGTTGGCATTTATCTGCTTGTGAAGTGACATTAAAAGCATTCTATCGAGCCGTGTTTGGTATCAGTGATTCCTTGCAACCCTGTATTTTTTGTTACTTATTTTACTTCAAGTATTTTGCCTCAGTAGAAAAGGCAAGTACAATGCAAATGTTTCATGTTTGCCTTTTAAGTAACCACTTGTACATGTTTTTTCTTATATTTGACATAGATGCAGTGCAGCTAATTTATACCTTTCTACAATAAAAAAAAAAAAGTAAAATTAGTGTTTCATAGGTAGGCACTAGGCTATTGGCCCTAGGGCTTATATAAGCCTAGCCAAAATGGTACCCTGGCTTTCACCACCCAAGAAAATTATTTTCCTGTGCCTCTGTCGAGCAGAGCCCCAGAGGTGATCCCTGGGGTGAATTTCCTATTTCCCATCCAATCATCAAGATTTTTCTTGAAGAGTGCTAATGAGGAGTGTTGTTTGATATAGATAGGTAGTTTGTTCCAGAGTATGGAAGTCTCTGGGAAAGGAATCTATCCCTCCAGCATGTTTTGTTTATTGTGGTGACAAGGTTTGGGTCCCGGGAGCATGTAGCTCAGAGGGATTGGGATTTCTTTAAGTGGAGCATGTCCAACAGCTGTGGGTTTGACATAGCTTTGTATGTTAGGCAGAGATCGCCTCTGAGTAGGCGATATGTGAAGGAGTAAAGCTGGAGTTTTTTTGAGACAGTCTGCGTAGGGCATCTGTTTGAGGCCGGTAATCCTCTTTGTGAGGTATTTCTTTGGCCTTTCCGGTTATTGTAGATGTCTTGTGAGGTACATACCAAAAAGGGCATTGTACTCTATAATGGGTCTAATGAGTGACGAGTAGAGGGGAACCATGACCTTTTTTTCCTGGATGAGAAACCTTTTGTGATGAGGTGTGCCATGTAGAAGGATTTCCTGACTACTGTGGCGATGTGATTATCAAAGGAGAGACTACTGTCCACCTGTGTCCCAAGGTCTCTTATCACACTTTCGGTGTTAAGTAGACTACCACCTCATGGGTACAGAATTTTTACCAAAGGGGATGACAATGCACTTTTTGGCATTACACTTGAGGCCATGGCTTTGACACCAGGCATCTGTCTCAATGAGGCCCTTTTGTTGGATGTCCACACCATTAGGAGTTTCGATTATGGCTCCTAGTTTGCAGACATCTGCAAACTTGGTTAGCCAAAGACCTTCTGTGTTAGCCTGTACTTCAGAAAAATAGATGCCAAACAGGAGAGGACCCAGGACTGAACCATGTGGTACTCCACTTGTCACTGGTCTGAAGTTGGATTTGGAGTTTGCTACTTTCACAGTATGGGTTCTGTCAGTGAGCCAGTTGGCAACCCATCTTGTGACATAGGGATTTATACCTAGTTTGGTGAGTTTATCTATAATTCCAGAGTGTGGAATGGTGTCAAAATCCTTGGTGAGATCTAGATAGGCTGTGTGAACCACCTTACCCTTGTCTATGGCTTTGGTGATTGCTTCAAAGAAGTCTATCAGATTTAGGAGACATGATCTTCCTTTTACAAACCCAAACTGGGTGGGGTCCAGAGTTTGGAGATTACCAATGTCTTTGTTTATAAGTTCCATGATGATACGTTCCATGGCCTTACAGAACAGGCTCGTTAGGCTAATGGGGCAGTAGTTCCAGGTGTCCGTGGTGGCTCCAACTTTGTGGAGTGGGATAACCATCTCTGTGCGCCATTCAGTGGGCACAAAGCCTGAGGGGAGGCTATGATTGAACATGGTGCTTAGGTGGGGTGCTAGTTCATTCTGCAGTTCATGTAGAATGCAGCCTGGGATGTTGTCAGGTCTCATGGATGCTGCGTTCTTGGCTTTGAAGAGTGAGGTTTTTACGTGTGCAACCGTGATTACAGGGACTTTGCATTCATCCGGTATAGAGATGGACCCTTTAGGGGGTGAGAGAGGGGTAAAGTTAGCACTGAACCTATCTGCCAGGATGTTGGCAATACCAGTTGTTTCTGTATATTTAGTGCCATTGTGCTTTAACTCAGAGCAGATCTGAGTGTTGCCATTGAGATTCTTGACATAGCTATAGAATGTTTTGTGGTTGTCTTTAGAATCAGTGGCGATTTTGTTCTCATAACTAGCTTTGGAGGATTTTTTGAGGGTTCTCAGATTCTTACTGAGGCTGACCAGGGAGTTCCACCAATCATGGGATTATACTCTTTTTTGCAACAGTTTCTTTCTTTTGTTGTAGATTTTGTTGATGGCAGGGCATCACCAGATTGGCTTCCTTTTTTTGGAGGATAGTATCTTGGTTCTGTTAGGGACAGCATGATCCATGCACTCATGTAAGTGCTTATAAAGTGCACTTGTGTAGGATTCAGCAGTCGTACCTCTATTTTCCATCTGCATGGGTGTCATGAAGTTTGTCACTTCTGTCGCAAGAAGTGTGAAGTTGGTTTTGGGGAATTTTATTTTGGTGGTTTCCTTAATGGGGGGTGGGAGCGGGATGTGGATGTCTAGGGTGATTAGCTTATGGTCGGATGTGACCAATGAGGAATTGACCTCTGGTTTGGAACACCGGTCGCACATGTGGATAATGACCAGGTCTAGGATATTGCTGCCCCTGGTGGGGGTGTGGATACATTGATCCAAGGCTTTGGAATTTATGAATTCCAGAAAACGTTGAGCAAAAGAGTTGGTACATGAGTAGTTTTCCCAGTTAATGGTGGGGTAGTTGACATTTTATGAAGTTTCCACCATTAATGTTTCTAACATTATGTTTTAAACACTTTCCCACACATTGTTTTATTAAATCTGATACATGCAATACAGCTAGTTTACATTTTATAGTGTTCCTTTTAAAAGGTGGTTAACATTCTCTTATTTTTTTATACACACTTTTTAAAATCCTCATTTTTGGTCATTCACTTCATTGATATGAATGCCAAGGAACTATGTCTTAATACATTTGCTGCTGACTGCATATTCTGAAACTCAAATTCTCTAGCATAAGCTGAACTAAGCAATCATAGCATTAGACAATGTGCCAACAAATGTAGCATAGTTGCCTTTGGCAAATCTAGTATCACCATTACATACCATGTAGATATCATGATACTTAAACCTGTCTCACTCATTGTGGATTCAGGCATCAGTGTTGATTTGGGTTTGCTTAGAAAAGCCATCTCTCATGTACAGCTTATCCTGAGGTATATCCTTAAGGTCTACTGCTTGGTAAGTAACTAAATCAACTCAACATACCTCAATATTTCAATATTTCCTCACAAAATTAGTTCATATTTTAGTATCATTAGCTACTAAACTAAAAGCCATATCCTACTCTTCTGTCTAATATGGGATCACAATTGCTAATTTTTGCTTAGCCTTCCATGCAACCAATGACTATGGAATCTATGAACTCTTTCAACTAAGTAGAGCTACCAGCAAGCCAATCATCTGCTCTAGAAAAATCTGTACTACCACATTAATAATGTTATGGGTAGTGCAGTGGTTCAGTGGTTAAAGTTGTCACCTCAGAGCAAGAGGTTATTTGGTTTGATTCTTGGCTAGGGTGCCTTCTTTGCAGAATCTCCATGTCTTCCGTGCCTTTGCGTGGGTGTGCTCTGGTTTCACCCCACATTCCAAATAACTGCATTTGGAGCATTTCTCCCTGGACCTCTGCTGAAAATGGGCTGTATCCCAGTTGGACTTTTTCGGTAGACAAATGTTAAATAATAAATAAATCAGTTGGCATGGCAAGTGCCTAACACAGTATAACGCAATTTCTGGAATATACCTACATTCCTGGCAACCTTTACAACCATTCTGGATGGGTGACCACACATTTTCATCCTGCATAAGGTGAAACTCCTCTTAATAGAGGAATAATAAAGTCTACTACATGTTCATGATATAGATGAGCCTCTAGATGTTGTTCTTGGCTGTAAGCTTAATAGGAAGTGACACTATGAACCTATGCAGATAACTTTATGCAAAATGAGAGGTGGAGGCCCATTTCAGGGTCTTCTAATATATGCCATGACTGATATTCTTATTTATTTCTTTATTTATTTATCTTTTGATGGCTGGGTTATTCCTGCTAGGCAAGTAGTCTCTTTTGAGGGGAGAAACAAGGCAGTGTTTATACTTCTAGAGTAAATTTAAGCAGAGCATTGGGGTACTTCCATACTTTTCTTGATAGTAGATAGGGCCTTAGTTAAATTCCCCCCAAAATGTTAAGGTAACTAGAAATATCCGGTGCTCTTGTGATAATGAGAATAAGTCAGGAGTATGGGAACGCACGAAATCAAAGATGTGTACCAAGTGTAAGCAATCATCCCTCTCATGCCTGCAGTGTTGTAAAGTCTGAGGGGAGGAAGTCTATTTCAGCTTTCTGTTGACATTTCTTTTTATTTGTGGGCTGGATTTCTAGAAAGTAATATTTATATTTCTGAAGTTGGTTAAAGAAATAAAAAAGTCTTTAAAGTACAGAAACTGTATACTATTGTACAAAATATGGTCTGACAGAGCAAACAAATGCAGAAAAAAATCTGAAAGTTCACCTCAGAGTACACAAGACAAGGAAATAAAATAGAATATGAAACTTACTCGATATTTCCTATAGAAGAAGGTGAAAGAGAAATTAAAATTGCAATTAAATATATAGTCATATATTATTACATCAAAGTCTCAAAAAAATATAAACAATATGGGCGTACTTATAACACTGGATGGTTTGAAAGAATCCTTTAAACCTTATAATACAGAATTAAGAAAATCGTTTAATGACCTTACAAATATTAAATATCTGCATTAGTAGAAGAAACACCATAGGTAGAAATCTGGAAATCATCTGATAAATCAGAATTTTGTTTCACTTCAGGACACCACAAGATAAATAATAGGAACTGATACCACCAGTAGTATTATAATAAGAACCTATACGCTAGAAGCAGACTGGGAAAATTTAGGTAAAGAAATACAGTCAGTTTTATTAACATCAGTTACTCCATTCTGTATGTCAACAGAATAGCTAAAAGAAAGTTGCTGTAATGTTTTTCAACAACAGTGATACATAAATTATTAAACAAACCTCTGCAACTATCTAAAAATAAGTCACTGAATGATCAAGAAAAGACGCAGGAAAAGGAAAAAAAATCAGTTATCAAGGGTAGAATAAGCAAATAAAATGGAATGCAGTGAATAATAAATTAAAATAATAAAATTATAACGATTATTTAACTCTGAAGACCATCCTAAGATATTCCTACTTAGACGAGAAAAGGAAAATGGGTACCTGTAAATCAGGAAATCAGTTCATAATTATAAACCCGTATTCACATTTCAAGGACTAAAGAAGCACTGTAAGTACAGACACCTGCTTCCAAAATAATAAATCATTTTCATTTCTTATTAATAAACATATTCTCCTTTACTGTTTACTGGTATAATATCAATGCTATGCAAAATAAATATATCTAATTTCATTTTCTTTTGTTTTTCTGTTGCTGTGTGTATATTATTATACTAAAAAGTTAGAGAACATAAAACATCCGATAGAAACAGACACTCTATGGCTAAATTAGTAATAAAATAGCCTTATTATTGTCCACACATAACAGGTAATTGAGTGGTAATATCTCTATTTATTGTTGAAAATTGGTAATATCAGATACTGTTCACAGCAGCAAAAGTATTGATTTATTAATGCATACACAGATAAGGCACCATCAGATAAATTTAGCTTAGTTAATTAATGTACTGGGTGGTGGCAATGTATTATGGGTGTTTATGCTTTATTTACCACTATCTCTGTTGCAGTTTTCTCTGCTGAGGTATCACAAGCTGTTGAAATAAACAAAGATCAGTCAGCTACATAATTATTGCTGGGAGCAATGTATAAGGAAATAGAATAATTAAATGCTGGGCAGTACCTCACCTTTGTGACTTCACAGTTTCTAGTTTCCCAGAGGATCACGTTAATTTATTTTCAAGTTGATGTTGTTCACACAAGTATATGAGCTAAGTGTTTCTATCATTAAATGAGATCATTTATTAAATTTGATAAAAGTGGTATACATCCCATCTAATTCAAATACCAGATGGTTCATTTTAACAGCCTGCATTACTTTCCATTTTTGCTCTGCTGTTACTGAATTTCTTGCTGTTAGCAAGAATACTTTACAGTCATATCTTTTCCTTTTTATAGGGTTATGCATGGCAAAAAAAAAGATATGAAACATACATTTAGCAATGGGAATGATATACTTTTGATATGTGTCCACCCACATTATAAAATGACATGATCTGAGTGCTCCTGAAGGAGCATTAAAGTCAATAAAGGATGGTTTTAGAAGATAATCATAACTTCTTGTCATAGCGAACTGATGCTACTGTTAAGCCTGTAGTTGGAAGATGCTGGGAACATACAGAAAGAAATGATGTGGATTAATTTTCTTGAGTCTTGTGACTGTGAATATCAGATCATCCAGTCATGATGTGCATATTCTAGTTAAGGCAGTTAAGAGCACTAAATGATGAAAGTACTAAACATTATATATGATTATATATGATTTAATTTAGATATAAAAATAACGTGCACCTATTGGACAGGGGGAGCTTCTAAATGCTCTGCCACCTAAGCACAGCTATATGCCTCTTAAAAAGTCCTCCAAGTGCCATTAACATAGTAATCACCTATAAACCTAAAACACTTTTTATTTAAAGTTTATATAGAGTAGTGTATATGTTCTATATCAATAAGTTAAAACTTTGTTGTATTTAAGTTTTAACATATGGCCACTCCCCAGACAAATCTTGTAACAGCTGCTGGATAAATGTTGCCTTTTGTACATGAATGATGTCGTTTGTACACATTTAAGAGAATTTATAATAGAACATGTGCATGATATTTTGAAAACTTAACTTTAAAAGTGTTAAATACTGAATTATATTTTGAGAAAAATGAAGCCAGGTTTGTTGTTTTATACCTAGCAGTATTATCGTCAATCTCAAGTAACCAATTAAAATAATGTTTATTTTAAAAGAGTATGAATAATGTAAAATGATAGCCATTTTATCTGTGCAGAGTGAAACTACCACTTGTAGATTTAGATCAAAAAAGAAGTTTTTAATGTATAAGTATGAAGGAATGATTGAACCTATGTTTACTGTTAGTGAAAAAAGAACTAACTATTTACGTTAGGTTGTAGTGTATTTTGGTAAGAAAGAATGTAATTTTAATATATGCAAATATTCTTGATTATGGTATGAAGCCTGTATGAATATTAATTACTCCTTAAACTATTTTGTCTTTCTCCTTAGATAGACATTATGAGTAAATTAATGCCAGGGATGTAACTGGCATTGGTAAAGTGAAGTTATCTGGTCATAGACAGATGTGATATAGAGTTTAAAGACTCCATATTGTAGGGAGTCTTTTTTGCTTGATTCATATTTTTTTTAAGGAAGTTGTGTCATGGAGGATAGAGAGAAGTTCTTAACAGCAATTGCACACATTCCGTAAACACACAAGGAAGAAAGGGAACGTATTATTTATTTATTTTATTTGACATTTATTAACCAGATTAGTCCGACTGAGCTGCAGAGCCTTTTTCAGCGAAGACCCAAGGAGAAAAGCCTCACAGATAAAAAAAAAAACAAAACATCATACAATATTAACATACAAGTATATATACACAGGATAAACAGAATACAACTTATAATGAATATATTAGAATACAAGAGTAATATTAATAATATTAATTATAATAACACAATAAAAAAAACTTTTACTTAAGCTAAAACCCTGTACTTTGGCTCTTGAAAACCTACTCCCACACTTCCTGCAGCTAGCTGCAAACTCTATAGCTTATTCCATCAGTATAGCCATTAACAAATCAATTAAAGAATCCAGTGTCCCAGACATCTGGAAAAAAACATTCTTCCATTACACAAAGGCGGCAACAATACAGACACCATAAGCTTTCCACCCATAGCAATTATCTCACCCCTATCTAAAATACTGGAAAAATGCACACATGACCAACTCCTCAAATACCTGCTTGAAAACCAAATTCTATCACCCACTCAGTATGGTTTCAGTCCAGGACACAGCACCACCACTGCCCTCCTCTCCTTCCTTGCTACAGTTAACCGGGCACAGGATTCTGGCAAAATAATCACTTCTTTTTTCCTTGACCTCTCCAAAGCTTTCAATATTATTTCCCACACCATCCTCCTCTGTAAACTATCCTCCTTCCACATTTCCTCACCTACTCTAAAATTGTTCAATAGCTATCTCTCCAATAGGCAGCAATCTACCAAATGGCAACAATCTTACTCTCCCTTCCTCAATACTTCCTCAGGGGTACCCCAAGGCTCCATACTTGGTCCTCTCTTATTTAGCATCTTTATTAACAATTTTCACTCTGTACTCTTCCACAGTGCTCAGTAGTCCAGTATGATGATGACTCTACAATAAAATGCACTGCAAATTCCAGTGCTGAACTCCAGCAAATCACACAGAATGCCCTCATCTCTACTGAATCTCGAATGCTTATCAATCATCTTGCCCTAAATCAAAAAATAAATAAATAAACTAGTACTTTTTACCCCTAAGAAACCATTCCCCTAAATAAAAAAAAAAACTCTTCACTATACAAGCCCAAGACAATAACACTATAGAAGTTGTCCTGCACACTAAATTTCCAGGCATTACTATAGATGAAAACTTTAACTTTGACCTACACATAAACAATAACATCAAAAAAAAAAAAAAAAAAAACCACACACCAAAAGCTCAGTATGCTCTCCAGGCACCAACACTTTCTTAGCCTCTCTACTAGACAAACCCTTGCAACCACCTTTTTATTGCCCTCTCTCCTTTATGGTTCCCCTCTCCTCACTAATATCCAAACTTCTACAAAATCCAAATTTGGTATGTGTTGCAACAGAATAGCCAAATTTGCCACCAAGGCCTAATTGTCTTCTCACCACTGTAACTCACTGAAACAAATAGGCTGGCTGGAACTCTCCAACCATCTCTTATTTACCCAACTATCTAGAGCAAACAAAATAATCTACAGACCCACAGACTGTCCTGCTCCCTTGACTCTACTTGCCAAATACCAACCCAACAGGCAACTAAGATCTGAAAATCATCTACTTCTAAGAGTAGAAAAGCCCACCTTACCTGCTGGGCAACTCCTCTACTCCATTGCCAAACTATGGAACTCACTTCCACCTTCTATAAGAAACACAGGCAGCACCACCACTTTCAAATGAATACTGAAAAGTCATCTCAATTCTTCTTGGCTATGTACCTGCTCTATAACCTAACCTCTTCCTTCTCCTTATGTGATAACTAAATTCCTGTGCTTTTTGCTACTACTGACTGATGATATTTTCTCCATATTAATTATTTTTTCATCACTTGCTGATACTGGTACAATAACAATGATTAATATAGCTCCGTTTATATCTCTCTGAATTCATCAAGCATCCAGCTAAATTCCTGCTTTTATGTATATATTCTGTAGATATTACTGCAATCAAACCAACTAGATTCCTACTTTTATGTATATATTCTGTAGATATTACTGTAATCAAACCAACTAAATCAGACCAAATAGATTCCTGCTTTTATGAATATATTCTGTAGATATTACTGTAATCAAACCAACTAAATATCTGATTTAAGTATATATTCTATATATATTATTGTTGTCACTATGAGTAACACTGATTCTACTTCTGTACAAATTAATGTTTAATTTTTTTCTTTATCTATGGAGCATTTATCCCCGGTCCTCCACTGAAAATGGGTTCCTTTAGGCCTAGTGGACTTTCCTGGTAAACAAATGTAATAAAATAAATAAACAAAAATACATAATTTTGAGGATTTAAACAGCCATGGTATATATTAAGTATAAAATATAATATAAAAACTTAGATGCTATGTAACAATTACCATCAGAGAGAAATGCAAGGTTGGTACAATATCATAAAATATTAAATGAGCAGTTGTGGTAAAGTGTGAGAGCTGAGACAAGAAGGAGAAGAGGAGAGGGAGCAGTTTAGGTGGGAGTGGGACAAGGGCAGGTCCAGGAATTAGCAAATAAGTCCTTTAGAAGTTTGTTGAAGTTAAGGGAGGTGTTGTTTGTTCTTATAGGAAAGGGGAAGTTTGTTCCAGACAGTGGTGATGGAGTGTCTGCATAAAAATTTGCCAATATTTTTATTCGTAAAAAATAATGGAATGTCCATGGTCAGTAGTTACACCATAAGCTCCATATGGCAGGCAAATCCTGGTAGTTGAATGCTGTAAAATCTTTATTCATGTAATCCACAAAACAAGGTTAAGCGCTTTCTTCCCCTGTATAATACTTCAGGGACATCATCAGAACCAAATGAAACATTTCCCTACCTTAGAATCAACTCATTTATACTTTGAAAAAACAATAAATCAATAAATCAATTAACCAATTAATTATAATAAAACATTTTAGAACATTTTGAAGACATTTTAAAGACATTTTAAAAAATGTATGAAAGCACCTTAGACATCATACAGATGAAACCACAGTAAAAAAAATACAATAAAAGATGGCTGGATGTTATAAAAATTGAATGTTGTATGAATTCAGAAAGTTAAAGCCTTTTTCCTTAAAATGGGTACCAAGGAAATGAAATTGTTTAAACTTGCTACTTCCATAGGTTAACAAACAAAGAAATAGCTGCGGGTAAGACCAAGGTGCAAAAAATGGGAATAAATACAAAAAAACAGTGCACCAGGGTGACACACAATAGCGTTTAATAGTACAAAAATAAAAAACTGAACAGAGGTAAGCGCTTTTACAACAGTAGTTGCTTCATCAGACAAAGTTAAAATGCACTTCAGCTCTTAAATAACAGCTTAGTCATCAATTAATATATCTTGTGAGGTACATTCCAAAAAGGGCATTGTACTCTGTAATGGGTCTAATGAGTGTCGAGTAGAGGGGAACAATGATCTATTTTTTACTGGATGAAAACCCTTTTATGATGAGGTGTGCCACGTAGAAGGACTTCCTGACTACTGTGGCAATGTGACTATCAAAGAAGAGGCTACTGTTAACCTGGGTTCCAAGGTCTCTTATCACACATTTGGTGTTAAGCAGATTGCTGCCTATGTGTAGTTAATGGGTACAGAGTTTTTACAAAAGGGGATGACACTGCACTTGTTGGCATTGAGCTTGAGGCCATGGCTCTGACACCAGGCATCTGTCTCAGCGAGGCCCTTCTGTAGGATGTCCCCATCATTTGTGGACTTGACTATGGCTCCTAGTTTGCAAGTCATCTGTGATCTTCATTAGCCAGAGTCCTTCTGTGTTAGCCTGTACTTCAGAGAAGTAGATACCAAACAGAAGCGATCCCAGGACTGAACCCTGTGGTACTCCACTTGCCACCAGGAACCTCAAGAGTCAGGTTTATGAGCACTTATATGCCATCAGTAAGAACAACACTAACAACGCCCTTTATAGGCACACTTTAGTTTGCCTGGGAGACACGACCTTTAAATTTGGGATTTTGGAAGTTGTGCCACACAACTTTAGAGGTGGATGGTGGGAATTACAAGTTGATTTGAGATAATTTTACTGGATTATTAAATTAAATGCCTTGGAAGTACCAAGTTTAAATGATTTCATTTCCCTGGTACCCATTTTAAGGAAAAAGGCTTTAACTTTCTGAATTCATACAACATTCAATTTTTATAACATCCAGTCATCTTTTATTGTATTTTTTACTGTGGTTTCATCTGTATGATGTCTAAGGTGCTTTCATATGTTTTTTGAAATGTCTTTAAAATGTCTTCAAAATGTTCCAAACTGATTTATTGGAGACAATTGACTTTTTAATTAATTGGTTAATTGATTTATTGATTTATTGTTTTTTGAAAGTATAAATGATTCCAGGGTAGGGGAATGTTTCATTTGGTTCTGGTGATGTCCTCGAAGTGTTATAGAGGGGAAGGCAGTACTTAACCTTGTTTTGTGGATTACATGAATAAAGATTTTACAGCATTCAACTACCAGGATTTGACTGCTGTATGGAGCTTACGGTGTAACTACTGGCCACAGACATTCCTTTATTTTTTATTGTTAACCTGTTTGATGTCCTTTACAAACAGATTTCTTTGAAATATTTTTATTAGGTTTGTAGATGTCTAAGAGGTGTAGGTCTGTGCTGCGAAATGTACGCTTAGGGGAGTAGTGAGAGAGAGTGTCCTTGAGGGCAGAACAGCAGGAAGATTGATTTAAGATAGTGCGTGTGAGGTAGAGTTGGAGAACAAGGAGTTGGTTATGGAATTCAAGCCATTGTAGGTTTTTTAAAGCTATGCAGTGGTGAGAGCGATACGGAAGGCTGGCAGCAAATCTGGCTATTTTGTTGTAGGTGGTTTCAAGTTTAGCTAATAGATTGGATTGAATATTGGTGAGAATAGGGGCTGCATAAAGTAAGGCTGGTTGGAGGAAAGTCTGTGTTAGAGAACATTTATCTTTAATAGCAAGATATTTTTTGTGTCTGTATAAGAGACCAAGTAAGTATTTTTGTGTTGCTGTAGCGATTTAGGGAGGAAGAGTAGAAGTTTTGATTTTTAGGATTGAGAAGTAGTTGATTATTGGTTAGCCATGTTTTGACTGAAAGGAGGGAATCTTTAGTAAGAACAAGAATCTGGGAAAGGTTATCAGAGCACAAGATAATACTGGAGTCATCTGCATATTTTATCAGTGAGGATTTTGTACAGGAAGTGTGTAGGTTATCTGTAAAGCTATTAAGGAGAGATTCAAGGGTAGACCCTTGGGGATACCTGTTTGGATTGGGAGGAAGGGGTGGGGACAGAACGCCTTTTGATGGATTAGAATCTGTTGGAGTGGTAATTAGAGAACCATAGTATAGTAGAAGAGGAGAGGTTAATGGAAGAAAGTTTTCGGAAAAGTAGGGTATGGCAAACAGCGTTGAAGGCTTTAGATAGATCAAGGAAGAGGCATGAGACTAGTTTGTTATTATCCCGTGGTGTGGCGATAATCCGTGTAAATTAAATGAGAGTGGTAAAGGTGCTGTGGTGAGGATGGAAGCCGTGTTGGGTGGGAGCTAACAGGTTTTATTCTATAATGTGTTTGAGAAGCTGGTTATGAACACATATTTCTAGAATTTTGGATAAGGGGGATAGTATGGGTATAGGTCTGTAGTTGGTGAGTTCAGTTGAATTGCCACGTATGACATAGGATTTTTTTCCAGATGTCAGGGACTGTGTTCTCTTGAATTGACCTGTTTACTAATATGGAGACTGGATGTGCAATAGAGTTAGCTGAAAGTTTAAGGAATACAGAAGTTAAGTTGTCATCAGAGGGGTAGCAGGTTTTCCATTTGGAAAGAAGAGATTTGATGTATGCAGTAGGGACAGGTTTAAGACAGAACTGGGTGGAATTGGTAAAGGGAAGGGGATCAAAAAAGGCGATGGAGGTCTTGTCAGGTTTAGTTAACATTTTTATAGAGTCGATGAAGAAGGAATTAAGAAAGGAGGCAGTGTCTGTTGATGAGCTGTTAGGCCCTATGATAGGGGCTGGGTTATGAGGGTTGCCTGGATGTAAGAGTATGTTGATACTAGTCCAAAACGTTTTCAGGGTGGAGTCGAGGTTATCTACTGTTTTTTGATAGTATTGTTTTTTTGTTCAGATCGACTTGTTTTTTTTGGTTAGGTTCCTACGTTTTTTAAAGGTTTGCAGATGGAGATGGGAGTTAGTTTTTTTCCCGGTTTTCTAGGTGCTGTCTTGTTTAAGCATTAGTTTACAGGTGGATTGGGTTAACCATGGAGAAAAGATTTTTTTTGTTCTTATTTTTCTAGTGGTGGCTAAGGAGTTTAGGATATTCAGGAAGATGATGGTAAATTTGGAGACAGCTTCATTGAGAGGGAGGACATAAAGAAATGACCAGATATTAGAGGAAAGAAGATTATTGAATGTATCTGGGCAGAAATTAGGGAGATTACAGCTGTCTTTGTATTGGTGAGGTTTTAGCAGATGAGGTGAGTGTCATAATATAAGGGTACGGAGATGGTCATTGAGAGAGTCAAGTAGAGTGGTGGCATTGTGATACAGATTTGGGTTGGAGGTGAGGATCCATTTAAGGGTAGTGCCTTTATTTCTGTTTTTATTGATACAGGTCAGAGAGGAGATTAGTTGTGAGAATCCAAAGAGATTGATGACAGTATTAGGAGAGTAGGAATTAAGGAAGTTCCAGTCAATATTGACATCACCTAGGATGATATTCTCATAGGAGATGTTTGACATGCCCAGGAGAGAAAGTGTTCGAGGGTAGAGATGCTGTTGCCAAGATGGATATAAATTGCTACTATGGCTATGTTTTTGTGATTATTTAATTTACAGTTAGCAATAAGAATTTCAACTGGATGTAAATTGGGAGGAGATGTAGGTAGAGGACAGAGAGAAAGTTTGTCAGAGTGTAGGATCGCTACACTACCACCTTGATTCTTGTGTTGATCAAGGTGGAGGATGTTGTAACCATGGGGGAGGATTTCAGAGTGTAATATGGGGTGGTAGGCATTCTTCTGAGAGGGTGAGACTGTCAGGGTTGTAGAGAGAGAGATAAGGTTATGGAAATAAGTAACTTTGTTACCAATGCTTTGAATATTGAGGCAGAGTATTTTCAAGGTTTTGGGGTGTGAGGTTGAAGAGTTAGGATAGGGGTTATAGGGGGTGAGGAGTGAGAATGGTCAGGGAATGTAGTGGAGGTGTTAGAGGGGTGAGTATGGGTACCTGTGGTTGGGTTGGAGAGTGAACCAGGTTCGGGGTGAATAGCACCGGCCAGCAGAAGGCTTGGAAAGGAGGGTTGTATGCTGTGGCAAAGGGGCTGTAGAAGAGAAGTTTGGGCTTAGATTTTGTGGGGGTAGAGGGAAGGAAAATATTTTAGATTTATGTAAGAGAGTTTAAAACCAAGTAAACAGTGAGTGAGCTACTGAGAAGTTTATAGAGATTAGAGGAATGTAGTGATTGAGAGAGATAGTAGGAGAAGACTCGAATGGTGGAAGTGGGAGTGATAGAAGGTGGAGTAGGAAAGAGTAGAAGGAGGGAGTTAAGTAGAATGAGTAATATATTGCATGTTGAGTGAAAGAAGTGAGAGTAGTTAAGAGTTAATTAGAGTAATAGGATGGAGGAGGTAGTTTTGAGTGATTGGATTAGGACTGGCTGGAAGGAGGAAGTTGAGTGGCTGCTGGGGTGTCATTAATTAAAGTGAGTGTATAAGTTTGAGGAGAGTGGCGGTGTGGGGGAATGGGGGTAGGGTGGGGGAGTGGCGTGAGCCTGAGCGGGTTGAACCAGGACTTGGAGAAAGCTGCATGATGAGAAGAACAATCAGCCAGCTAGCCCAGGTCAGTACCTGAAGGTGTCTTTTTATCTATGTGAACTCAAAAGCAGATTTAGTAGAGTATCAGGGTGGTAGAATATAAAATAAATGCAAAGCTTTGGAAAACTCTACATGTCTGTTGCAATTAATGGGAGGAAAAGGTAGGGGGGTTCAGTAGTGTGGACAGCAGAAGAACCGATGGGAGTATCACAGAGAGAGAAGATTATATTAGACCTATACTGCTCAGAGTCTGTTGATAAAAGTAGGACTTGCAGTAGCTCTTTACTGGTTTGTACGGGGTTCCGGTATCAATATTCTTTTACGCAGGCAGTTGTTTCAGTGTTTCTATTTTTTATTTTTGACTTTTGAATGTGGTTAAGCGACTGCAAGGACAGAAAGAGAGATGTTAATATGAAGCCAGTAAAGGGGGTAGGTAAAGCAGAAAGAATAGAGTCGGAATAAGACACAGGCAAGAAAACACCACGATTTAAGTAGTTTAGCTAAGCAATACTTAATCAAATAAATAAGTTAAGGAACAAGCAGTGATAATTAATAAGACAGTCTCCCTGTTCAATAATATGAAATTCAGTCTATCACCACCTTAATTTCACAGAATGCAGAGGAATTCATTGCCAGTAAACTTTTCCAGCTATTTGTTACTACTAAGTAATGCATGCCGACAGAACTGAGCAGCATGGTGGTAGGGCATAACATTACAGTAAAATCACTCAATAGTCCACACAGTGCAGTAACAGAAGAGGTGTTCAGATAAGATAAGTAGTAAAATCTAACACAGGTTGACACAGCACACCGATGGATTAAACAACATGGTGGATGAACACCGATTAGAGCACTCACTTTCAATTTAAAAGCAGTAACAGCAATGTGTTCTAGTAAGCTGTTTAGCAAACTCAGACTAAGATAAGCTGAAACAGCACATTTTAAACTGTAAACAGTTAAATGCAGCAAGTTTAACGGTAAAAGGTCATTACTTCCTTAAATGAATTAAACCTACAACTGCACACTAAATAGGAAATAACTGATAAAGCATAGATATTTTACGGATGGAGTTATGCACTTAAGCAGTTGCATAGCAGAAGTACTAGCACACCAGTACAGAGCCTCTTGAAATAAATTAAACAAAACCAGATGCCATTGAATTTTTATTTTATTTTATTTTATTTATTTTACATTTGTTGACCGGGCTAGTCCAACTGGATACATGTCCATTTTCAGTAGAGGCCCGAGGAGTTAAGCTCCAAAGCTAGGACAATGAAATTAACAATGCAATTAACATGAGATAGATAAAAAAAAGCTATTTACAGTATGTATAACAGATTATCACCATAAAATTTACAGTGCAGAATACAGGGATAATAAAGGATGCAAGTACAATCTATAGTTTACAATGCAGAAATAGAGGCATAATAAAGGAATGCAAATACAATCAAGGTTTTCAAGAGATAATTAGTAACATTGTTTAATAAGGAAGGAGTTGCTTTTAATGTTTTAATGGGTTTGGAAGATCAGAGTATATAAGGACAGTTAGACCTTCAGGATCTTCTACAACACAAATAGTACTTACAGTTGTGCACACTACTGAGGGATGCCTGTGGGAGAGAGAAACACAGTGTGGTCAGGCAGAGTTTTTTAGTATGTAAAAATGGTGCTGCAGCTCAGGGGAGAAATAAATAAACTCTGAAGAGGAACAAGGGGGAAAATATCGATGGCAGGGCTAGGAAGCTTACAACTGGATTATGTTAGAAAAATAAGAGAATGGGGGGGACTATGAACCAGGACTTGGAGAAAGCTGCATGATGAGAAGAACAATCAGCCAACTAGCCCAGGTCAGTACTTAAAGGTGTCTGTTTATTTATGTGAACTCAAAAGCAGATTTAGTGGAGTATCAAAGAGGTAGAATATAAAATAAATGCAAAGTTTTGAAAACTCTATATTTCTGTTACAATAAATGGGCGGAAAAAGGGAGTAGGGGTCCAATACTGTGCACAGCAGAAGAACCGATGGGAGTATCAGAGAGAGATGATTATATTAGACATACACTGCTCATTAATAAACATTAAAACAATGCAATGACAGTGTAGTTGCATAGTTGCTTTAGGAGGGAGTACCATTAACAAGCAGTGTCCATTATAGTTAAAACGTCTGCGAAGACTATTCCAGGTAAAACTCTCAATGACTGGATTGTAGAATTTTGCCTTCAAGAATTTGGAAAACCATGCATCTTCATATTATCTTATATCAGTAAAACTGACCATTTATGTAGAGTAATATTTATATCTAAACAGTCTAAAAACAATATCATTATACTAGTTGATTTTTTACTACAATTCTTAAAATTCCTACGTAGTCAAGATGTACTCAGCAGAATTTAAGGCTTCTTTACATACATTTTAATTTAGCCTGCTACAGCACTGTTCCTCTTCAGTCTATATTAATATTCATAAACCATAATACAAAAATAGTTCAGTTATTTCCTTCCGTTATATTATGTGCTAATCATGAGATAAACATTTTCCCAAATAACACAATATATTTTTACATATTACCCGTTTCACAAAAGCTTGAAAGATCAAAATATCAAGTTTCTGAGTGTCTTCATTATGCTTCAGGGTGATAATTTGAAAGCCTTTAACTCATTATGAAATACCTTGATATTTATAAACAACAGGTGTTTCCATGTAAAAGGACTTGAAGAGTCTGTTTTTTTTTTTTATTTTTGTTTAAAATCAATCTAATGTATAATGGAATTTACTATATTCTCTGGCACAGAGAGGTTACAGTACTGGGCTGGGAAATGCCTTAATTGTTGGCATCAGTTATGAGGGTGATGATATATTATCTTTCTAAAATGAACAACTAGAAATTAGATTGTCATAATCTGAAATGCTTATATATGTTAGGGAGATTGTGTCATCGAGGAATGATGTCAACCAGAGTACCCTCATTTACTGAAAACAATAAAGGTGCTGCCCCTTTCAGACTATATTGGTGGAATTAAGGAGTAAAGTTCTGATTATGACCCAAGTGAACAAAGTTCCAGTGTGTGGCTTAGGCACTTGGTGGAGCCAGTGAGGCTGGGTGTGCCAGTCCTAGGATAGAAGACGTGCTTGTTCAAGAGACATTCCTGTTGGCTGATTTCCTTGGTGGAGGCCAGACAAATTACCATGTGGTGCAGTCTGTATGTGGACAGTGCAGTCCTGCTGATATCCTAGTAGAAGTGAAGAACAGCACATATCTACTCCCATGGCACACCCCACTTATAACTCGTTATGGGGTGTGCTCAGGGGATAGGGTAGGAAAAAAAGGAAAACTCTTTTTTGCCTGATGACGTTTCATTTTCAGTAGGGCAATTTTATAGTTGCATGAAAACAGATATCTAAATCCTGAAAGCAAGATGTGCCTAAAACAATGTTACAGTATCAGTTTTTAATATTGAAACAGAAACATCTCTAAATACTGCTAAGATAGAAAAACATTTAATAAATCTAAAGCCCCCTTATGTCAATACTGGTTAATATTTAGATATTATAACTTAAAAATGCATTGTTAGAAGACTGCAGCTTTTGAGAATGCCCCAACAGTAGCAAGATGACCAGTCATTTACAAGGACACTCCAAATAGCTAATTCTGCATTTTGTGTGTGTATATGTGTATGTGTGTGTGTGTGTGTGTGTGTGTGTGTGTGTGTGTGTGTGTGTGTGTGTGTGTGTGTGTGTGTGTGTGTGTGTGTGTGTGTGTGTGTGTGTGTGTTGGGGGGTGGTCTCGCAAAAAAAAAAAAAAAAAAATTGTTCTTTTTAGTCATTTTAGATTTGGTCTAAAATGATCGGCCTTTTTGTATTTGCTCATTAGACACTCAGTGATCAGGCAATTAGCCCAATTACTCTTATTAGACAGAGCATTAATGACTGTTAAATGTCTGATACTCATTCATTTGCAAATCTATATTGCAAAATAAAATAATCATTGGCTGCAGTTTGCTTACAGAATGAATAATTCATGTTGAATGCATGCTGTTTGTTGAAGTAAATAATAATACTAATAATAAAGTATGCTTATACACAAGAATCAGTGGAAGATATAGGAAGTGGATTCTGCAGCGATCTTAGTTCTTTAACAGCTGCGACTTTCAGTTCAGGCTAGGCATAACTTTGAGTAATAACAAGGGATCGTTTAAGCAAGACATTTAAGGTTAATATAGGAGCTAGGCATTATAGGCATCTCTGACTGAATAGAGATTGTTAATAATGATGTGCCAATGATGCAAAAGAATATGTGTGCAACCACCGTCTATACTGACATATCTATTGACCTTGTCCTTAATTAGGTAAATACTGAAAGAACAGCTAAATTACATGGAATATGAAGCAGAGACTTACAGCTTTCAAATTAGCATCTTCTTCTTATTTCGACTGCTCCAGTTAGGGGGCACCACAGCAGATCAACTGTCTCCATTTCTTCCTGTCCTCTTGCATCTTGCTCTGTCACACCAACCATCTGCATGCCCTCTCTCACCACATCCATAAACCTTATCTTAGGCCTTCCTCTTTTCCTGTTAACTGGCAGCTTCATCCTTAGCATCTTTTTCCCAATATACTCAGCATCCCTCCTCAGCACATGTCCAAACCAACGTAATCTTGCCTCTCTGGCTTTGTCTCCAACCTTCCAACCTGGGCAGACCCTCTAATATACTTATTCCTAATCCTGTCTATCCTCGTCACACCCAGTGCAAATCTTAACATCTTCAACTCTGCCACGTCAAGCTGTGACTCCTGCCTTATTTTCAATGCCACTGTCTCCAACCCATATAACATAGCTGGTCTCAATACCCTCTTGTCACAAATCACTCCTGACACTCTTCTCCACCCACTCCATCCTGCCTGTACTCTCTTCTTCACCTCTCTTCCATACTCACCATTACTCTGAACTGTTGATCCCAAGTACTTAAGCTCATCCACCTTCGCCACCTCTACTCCCTGCAACCTCACCATTCATCTATCCTCCCTCTCATTCACACACATATATTCTGTCTTAGTCCTGCTGACCTTTATTCCTCTTCTCTCTAGAGCATATCTCCACCTATCCAGGGTCTCCTCCACCTGTTCCCTACTCTCACTACAGATCACAATGTCATCTGCAAACATCATAGTCCACGGGGACTCCTGTCTAATCTCATCTATCAACCTGTCCATCACCATTGCAAATAAGAAAGGGCTCAGAGCTGATCCTTGATGTAATGCCACCTCCACCTTAAATACATCCGTCACTCCCACCGCAGACCTCACTGCTGTCACACTACCCTCGTACATATCCTGTACCACTCTTACATACTTCTCTGACACTCCCGACTTCCTCATACAATACCACGACTCCTCTCTTGGCACACTGTCATATGCTTTCTCTAAATCCAGAAAGACACAATGCAACTCCTTCTGACCTTCTCTGTACTTCTGCATCAACACTCTCAGAGCAAACATCGCATCTGTAGTGCTCTTTCCTGGCATGAAACCATACTGCTGATCACTGATTATCACTTCCCTTCTTAACCTAGCTTCCACTACTCTTTCCCATAACTTCATGCTGTGACTGATCAGTTTAATCCCTCTGTTGTTACTACAGCTCTGCACATCACCCTTAAATTCTTAAAAATTGGTACCAAAACACTTTTTCTCCATTCCTCAGGCATCCTCTCACTTTCCAAGATTTCATTAAACAATCTAGTTAGCATACTGAAGACCAAATTATGGCTGTCAATAAGAGATTTAATATGTTTAACATGGCCTTGAAAAGTGACCAATTTCTGTTTATTTAATCTTATGCATATTTTGCATAATATTTTCGAGTAGTTAGATCTAGAACAGACATGAGACAAATGACAAAAGTAGAAAACATTTATTAACCATTTTGTGGACTGCAGTTATGTTTCCAATTAAAGCTGTACAGTTGTTTCTGAAATAAGAACAAAGATGAAACCCATAGTTGCATATTTATTTATTTTATTTATATGACATTTGTTTACTGGGATGGTCTAACGGGGTCAATAGGGCTGGGGAGAAAAGCTCTAGTTACAGTCTCTATTGTACAAACATTCTAACAGTGAATATAATGAAACAAAGAATAAAAATGAATACAGTGAAATACAAAATAAATGATACATGTGATGAGACAGATAACTTAGCATTTTAGCATAATTTAAGGTAAACTATATATATATATATATATATATATATATATATATATATATATATATATATATATATATATGTAAAACAAATTATTTAAGCTAGACTTAGGATATCAGCATATTTATGATATTCTATGATAAAGTCAATGATGTTGTTTATTTTTTTTTAGGTAGTGTTAGTTGAAGAGGAGGTAAGACAGTTAGATGGGAGAGGAATAGAAAGAGGGAGGGAAAAAGTGGAGGAGATAGTAACCAGGAGCACAGCATGGGTACAGCCAAGAATTGTTTAGATGTTTCTTTAGGGAAGTTTTGAAGGCTATTAGAAATACTTCTATTAGACAATGAAGGCAGGTGCAGCTGCAGAACTACAGTCAAGCAACGCTATTTGCCTAAAATGATAACAGTTCTTAAACTACCCATATGTTTCCCTGAAATGTGTGTTCAGGGGTAAGCTAGAATAAAATAAATGAAATATATACATAAAACATCAGCAGACTGGCCACCTTGCTTTAATATCCAGAATCAGACTTAGTGAAAATATTGTAAAGTGATGAATAAGAAAGACGTAGAAAGCTAAACTGACTGCAACTTTGAGCATGCTAAAATATGTCACTTTATTTTATGGTATGCAATTGAATGTAATCAGTTCTACTTGACATTTTAGAATGTTAATTACTAAAAAAAAAGCTTAAATGCTGCTTTTATATGTTGTCAAACTGTTATTCTTACCGCCTCCCAGTTTCCCCCTCCAAAATCATTCCCTTTCACTTTGGTTTAGTAAAAAAAACTTTTATTAAAAATATATATTTGTTTTCAACAGTCCTGAAATATATGACAGAGGAATTTAGTAGAAGGTGACAATAGTTTGTATTGTGTGGATCACCAAGTTTCAAACCTGGGAAGAAAATAAGCATCTTTCTGCAGCAGAAAGGTGATTAAAAACTTTTGTGTAGCTCCCCTAATCACTGTTAGACCCTTTTTCACTCTGAGGATTGACAATGGAAAGGGATGGCTGGAAAAGAATGGTGTTAGAATGTAAAAACAGTTAACTTCAGGACTCCATTTCAATAAATCAGTTTTAAATAAAAAAAGATCTGCAGACTTAGGGGGATCACATCATAGGGAAACAATAATCTACCTTAAAATATCTAGGAATTGAGTTATGCAAGGATAATAATGAATTAGTCTCAAAAAACTACAATAATATCATCAATACAATTAAAATCTCTGTGGGAAAATGGAACAAAATAATATTAACATTTGAAGATAGATTACAGTTAATAAAAATGGTTTTACTGCCCAAGATCCTCTATAGAGCCTTGGCAATACAACTGTTACTAGAAAGGAATATACTTAAAGAAATAAATTCATGCCTAATAAAATTTTTATGGTTTCCCAAAAGAAACAAAATAGCTTTAATACATCATATCAGACCATAGGAACAGGGAGGATTAAACTTTCATGATATAGAAGCATATATAAAAGCATCAATATATAAAACAATCTCAGATTGGATAAGTCCAAATTACTGTGCAAATTGGAAATAATTACTAACTGAAATATCAATAAATGAATTTGATTTACAAAAGAAATTTCAAATAACAGATAAAAACAATTTGCCATAGCACATATTATGTATTAGTATGCAGTATAACATAACTAAACCCACTAAAACTTGTATGATTAATTTTTACATTGACTCATTTAGGAAAATGATCAATGTAAATATAGATTTAAAATTCTGGTTTGATCTTTTAAAACCATTTATAGTCACAAATAACTTTCCACATAAAATATATAGAGAAATTATTAATTCCTGGGAACAGAAAGGATTTGTTTGTTGGCTCCAATGTATCAAAGAACTAAAAGTTTTAGATATGCAAGTAATAAAAGCAACATACACCATTTCACAACAGGACTGGCTACCTTTACAGAGTATTCTATCATATTCACAAGATTTAAGTAGAATAATTAACAATTCTTCATTTAAAGAAATACCTAAATTTACAAAATACATATATGAAATCATATATAATGACTCTGACATGGGAAACAGTATTTCAAAATTTTACAAAATATTGATAAACTTTAAAACAGCACCCAAAACCTCATATTAGAAATATATAACAAAATGACACTCAATACAGTTAACTGACTTTATTAAAACAAATATCTTATTATCAATAAAATATACATCCTTTATACAACACTGGACAGTTTTTAATATGAAATGCTTGCACAGAGCTTTCTTAACCCCAGATAGAATCAATAAAATTAGTTCTTCCATAAAAGGAACATGTTGGAGATTTGAGCAAGTATACAATGCAGATTGGAATCACATTTTCCTTGATTGTTTAAAATTAAGCCATTTTGGAAATGGTAATAATTTCTACAATCTTTATTTAATGAATCATTTTATTTAACTAAAGCTCTTGTATTATTAAATGTGAATGAAGGTCCTCATTTGAATTGGTCAAACATGTATTTAGTATGGACTATACTTGCAATTTCAAGGAAGTGTATAACAAGATGGAGGAATACAAACACAATACCAACCTTAGAAGACTTCTACAGCCTACTGAAGACCACAGCATTATTGGAAATTAAAATTTATCATTTATCAACAACCCTTGGGGAAAAGTCTTATTGTTGATTGACACTATACAGCAATTGATCAGACACTCTGATAATGGATTAGACACACTTATAAAGTAACTATATACATTAAGATCTGTTATAGTGTCAGGCTAATATAAATAGTGTACATAGTTATTAGGTTCATAGGTTCATAGGTTGTACTAGGCTATCAGCCCTAGGGCCTATACAAGCCTAGCCATAACAATTCCCTGGCTATTTCTTCCCACACCATTCACTTCCCTGGACCCCTGTCTAACAGGGCGACTGAATGTGATCCCCGGGGTGAATTTCCTTTCTCCCATCCAATCATCAAGGTTCCTTTTGAAGAGGGCCAAAGAGGCACTCTGCTTGACATGTATGGGCAATCTATTCCAATGTCTCGGGAGTCTCTGGGTCAGAAACCTATCCCTCCAGCATGTTTTGTTTATTGTGATGACAAGGTTTAGATCCCTGGATTGTGTGGCTCTGAGGGATTGGGATTTCTTTAAGTGTAGCATGTCCAACAGCTCTGGGTTTGACATGGCCTTGTATGTTAAGCAGAGATCGCCTCTGAGTAGACGATATTCGACAGAGTATAGCTGGAGTTTTTTAAGGTGGTCAGCATAGGGCATCTGCTTTAGGCCTGTGATTCTTTTAGTGAGGTATTTCTGCGGCCTTTCCAGTTGTTGCAGATGTCTTGAGAGGTACATACCAAATGGGGCATTGTATTCTATAATGGGTCTAATGAGGGATGAGTACATTGGGACAATGACCTCCTTTTTTCTGGATGAAAAGCCCTTAGTGATGAGGTGTGCCACATAGAAGGATTTCCTGACTGTTGTGGCGATGTGGTTATCGAAGGTGAGCCCACTGTCCACCTGTGTCCCTAAGTCTCTTATCACTCTTTCAGTGTTTAGTGTACTGCCACCTATATGGTAATTCACGGATACATGTTTTTTCCCAAAGGGGATAACTATACATTTCTTGGCATTGAGCTTGAGCCCATGGCTCCGGCATGAAGCATCTGTTTCTGTAAGGCCCTTTTGTAGAGTATCCACATCATTTGGGGATTCAATAATGGCTCCCGTTTTGCAGTCATCTGCGAACTTTGTTAGCCAGAGTCCCTTAGTGTTGGCCTGTACTTCAGAGAAGTAGATGCCAAACAAGAGCGGTCCCAGGACTGAACCCTGAGGTACTCCACTTGTCACTTGTCAGGAGGTGGATTTGGAGTCGGCTACTTTTACAGTGTGGGTTCTATCAGTAAGCCAGTTAGCAACCCATTGGGTGACGTAGGGATTAATGCCCAGCTTAGTAAGTTTATCTATGATATTAAAGATGTTACGTATAAATACTATGGAATTCATTCAAATGTATTTGAAAAATAAAAAAAAATTGAGGAGAATGTAAAAACAGTTTGAGAAACTAATAGATACTATGATATGCCACACTTAGAAACTGTGTTAAACATAGTGTCTAGCAGCATTCAGAGCAGTTTATTCCTCAAAGTGCAATTTTATATATATATATATATATATATATATATATATATATATATATATATATACACATATACATATATATGGGTCTGGGACACATGCTCGACTAGCATATGTCCAAATCACAAAACATTGAACACACATACATGAAAGCACTTAACATCGAAAAGCGCTTCCATGTATGTATAGTTCAAAAAATAAATCTATGTTTCTGGGGGGGGGGGCTTCACCCCCCTGCACTCCCCAAATGCCCCCTATTTTATTATTCTCACTCTGAGATTGCACTACAGTGGGAAAAAGGGAATTTTCCCTTACCCACAGTGTAGTCCGATCTACGAAACAGGCACACATACACGGAAGCGCTTGTCGATGTTAAGCACTTTCGTGTATGTGTGTTCGATGTTTTGTGATTCGAACATATGCTAGTCGAGCATTTGTCCGGATCCCAAATATATATATATATATATATATATATATATATATATATATATATATATATATATATATATATATATATATATATAATATATATATATATATATATATATATATATATATATATATATATATATATATATAAATATATCTATGTCTTTGTATGTATGTGTGTCAGTAAGGGGGATATGCACGTATACACACATGGATATAGGTAAATAGATATAGATATAGATATAGATATAGATATAGATATAGATATAGATATAGATAAAGATAAATATACTCTAGCATAGCACAGCATGGTGGTGTTGTTATACGGTGAAATAGTACAAGTAACACAATTGTGTCTATACTGATGTAAATTCTACATATAGAAATTTTAAAGTAAATATAGTGCACATGAATGTTGCTTTAAGCTGGAATCTGTCTTTGTTATAGAGACCATGTTTCTTTAGTAGCATAAAGAAGCCCTCTTTTATTAGCCAGAGTAGGATTATGTAATGACAATTAAATATGCAGTATAAAAAGTGAGATGAAGAAAACCCCTCAGAGTTTGTGTTCCCATTGTAAAAGGAATCTGATTTTTAAAGCAAAAGCTCTAGTGAACCGCAAGAAGAATTAATTTGGAAGCAGCAAAATATTCCTGTTAAAGAAGAGAGATGGGAAGACAGACAAACCCATGAAGAGACACTTATGAAAGAAGATGTAACCCAGCATTATGGAACTGATTTGAAGGTACTGGTAGCAAACTAGTTGTCAGCTCTCAAACTTTTGTTTGAGAAGAATGTAATTTTTTAAGTTCTATTTTATTAACAAATAATGATGTTTTCTAATACTGGTATCTGTGCTGCTTTTAATGTTCTACAATAGTTGTGTGTGTGCGTGTAGTATGTGTTTACTTAGCAAATTTTTAAGTTTTATTTTACGATAACAGTGTTTTATAAGACTGGTGTTTCTAATATCCATTATGGATTTATTTGATTGATTTTAAATTTATACCATGCATGCACTAAACACACAGCTGTACAACCTCTAAATTAGTGCATTCAGAGAAAAAGGACCTTGCTGACAAAGATGAATTTCTTCAGTTTTTATCTTATAAAAGCATACCTTCATATAGTGGCACTGAATTCTGTGAAAGATATAAGGGAGCAAGTTTGTTTTTCTCAGACTACCCATATTCATGGAATGGATAAGATTATTTGCAGGAATACAAAGAAACATTTTACACGAACAAAAAGAGTTGCTTGAGACAGCTAAAGAGCAAAGCAAGAGGAATAATGAATTATGGCTGGAGTTCAGCTTTAATAACTCAGCTTTTTTTCATCTCTTTGTTCATCTGTCAATCTATTTCTTTCATTAGCCTTCTTCAGTCGCCTTTCTTTGCAGACAAGTGAGCTGTGGAGTAACTCCAGACACACTGAGTAAGCATGTCGCTGACCTTATATTCCGCATGAGTGTGGCAAACAAACTTTTTTCCATTCTGAAAAGAATCCTTTACACTCATTTCCCTTCTAAGATATTATGTTGGCTAGTACTCTGATCTGGGAGTCAGTCATCCAGCTCTGCATTAAAACTGTTCTCACTCAATGCATCTAGACACACTGTCCTCAAATAACTTTTAATTGTTCTTTCTTGTATTGAAATTTAACACAAATTATTCACAAACAGACATGACATTAGCTGACATTAAATTATAGTATCACTGAGAACATGGTATACAAGTTAATTTTAAAAATAATTAGGCATCCGTTTGCAAGTACTAACATCATCACATCCATTGAAACGGGCATAACTTTTCAGTTTAACACTGGTAGCCTATTGGTATTATTATGACTTTTATTCCAAGTCCAAGTATCCTTGGTCAAAAAAAGTGTGTTAAAATGTTATATAACATTAGAACTAATAAAATAATCATAATTTTTTTTACCATATTGTAGATTTAAAACTTACAAACAGATTTATGCTGTCATTTGCAGGGTAGTAAGAGAGTACAAGTGAAGAAATACTGTCATGACTGGATACGCACACACACACACACACACACACACACACACACACACACACACACACACACACACACCTGGGGAAAGGCTAGTACAGATTTACATTTGCATTGTCTGTTATACAATTGTTCTCTATAGTTCAGGAAATCAGTCACCGTCACTGCAGTTAAATGACAACTTCTCAAAGAACTTAATGGAAGTCAGTCTAACAGCTGTCCTATAGCTTCTCTAAGAGGAATCAAGATCAGCAATTTAATCACAGATTGACTTGACTGCCTGGGTATTTAAATAGTTGTAGATTTTGAAGCAAATATTCTCAACACCATGCAACCAATTCTGTGCATTTGAAAACACTGAGTGGGTAACTTTTAAATGTGTTATGGTGTTTTAATTTGCTCTAAATCTGCTGAAACTCTAAAACATTCCTTAAACTTTTTTGCATGTCTTATTGTTAATACAGTATAGTAAAATATTTAGTTGTCCATCTGGCCTTGTTTATTTGTTTTTTTTTTTAGTTTTGCAATGTATTGATTTAACTAATCCTAAGGAATTGTGATCAACCAGATGCATATGCCGCTTCTTCAGTTCAGTTTCACAGAACAAATGCAAAAATTATACTATATTTATCATACATATTCTACAGTCAAGTGAACAATATTCATGCATACTATTTTTTTAACAAATGAGTTCTGAAACTGCCAGCTGTTATAAATAATTTATTCTTTGGTCTCAGAAAATCAAAGATATATTTGAGAAATCCAAACTCCTGTTGGCTAAGAAAGTATTCTCATGAACGTAAATGCTACAGTAATGTCTGCTGAACACTAATGCTCATCAAAACAATTCCAACCAAAATTAAAATGAGAAAAAAAAAACTTAGAACACACTCAGTACATGTCCCTTTACTTATAATCGAACTTGAAAATTTAGGTTTTAAATTATTGCCCCTGAAACCTTCCAGTCTGATGAAAATGTACTTATGTTTGCAGCAACCTCCTTTTCAAATTGCTGCAAAAATCCACTGCCAATATTCAAACAGGAAAAATTAGGCCAAAAAGGACATGCTCTGTGCTTTATCTACATAATTTTTTCCACATTTAATTAATAACTATAGCAGTTTTAGAGATACAGTAAATGCAGGGCTTAATTCTACAGTTTAGCTAAAATAAAAAAAAATGTAATGCCTGTATTTAATGTTGTTTTATAGCATTTTAATGTTTTTAACTAACCAATATAATTGTTGAAATGATTATAAAAGATGAATACAGTAGGCCCAAAAAGGATCATCTTGAAGTGGTATAGGAGCATAAATAAATACATACCTGATTACCATATCTTGCTTTGTGCAACTTACCTAAAGGCCTTGTCCATAACAAATGTATTAATTGTAACCAAAAAAGTACTTTCCTGTGTTTTTACTACCGACAGCAATAACTACATATGGAAGACAGGCAGACAGCCCCTTAGTTTTCCTGTTAGTAAATAGTCTCATATTTTGCAGCTTTTTCTTATGGGCTGTAGACATAATCTTGGTTGGAAGCTAACAAAAAAAAAAGTTTTTCTCTCTGACAAAATAAACTACCTGAGCTATCTAAGTTTTAGACATCCAAGTGAAGTAGCACATAATGTGACAAAATCAGCTCCAGGAATACGATAGACCTCATAATGACTTAGATTACAAGCACTCATGAAACCATACTTCCTGAAAGAAACTGCATATTCCTGGCTGACATGAAAATACCTAGACGATGGTAACCATGGCTACAAAATCAGTAGCCAATCCTTCATTTTAGAATGCGAGATGGCACATCTACCCTATAGAAATGTTGTTATATTTTTCTTAATTTTGCCACTACTTCTGTGGCGTGTCCTTCAGTCCTGAAGCACATGTACGTGTTATAAGTTATACCAAGTGGCTTGCTATAGATTAAAAAGCAGAAGCATTTTTTTTGTTTGATCCTAAACTTGCAGTTGTGAAACACCAAATCAGGGGCTGTCTCCTTGTGCTGGATGAACCAGCTGTAGCTCCATCCCTTGGTTTGTTATGTCAACTTGATGCAGACAATATATAATAGCTTCAAGATTAGAAACATGGTTTTCCCAATCTTTAGAGCATATTGCTACATTATCCAGAGAGTCTGCAGCATATCTAATATGGTGTCTAAGAGTTTTGTCCATCAGCCTCTGGAAAGGTACAGATGTATTGTTGAGTCAAAATTGCAGGACTCTGTAATGAAATAGTATGGTGTGGAAAATGGCATTTTAACTTGGCTTCTATAGCTGGTTGAATTTGTCAACAGCCTTTGGTTAGGTCCAAAGTGGACAGAAATGCAGCCTTACCCAAATGTATGATTCATCCATTCAGGAGATGGGATACAAGTAAAATTTATTTAAGATATTTACTTTTCTGAAGTCATTGCTAAACCTTCTGGAACAATCAGGCTTGGGTGCAGTATGACAATGGCATACCAGTCACTTTGAATTCTTCTTAAACCTCATGTTTGAGCATTTTCTGTACCTTTTCCTTAACTAATTGATATTGAAATATCTAGTATGGTTTCAAATTTACTTTCTCACTGGACATGGCTTCTGTGCTGAACAAAACTGGTTCTGCCATATATTTTTATTCTTGAGTGCAAATTACATTAACTCTTGCTTCTGTAGAAATTATAATATGAATTTTGACTTCAGGGTATGTTATATGATTCTTAATTTACTTTGTAAGCATTTCTGCTATAGAAACTTCAGTTTCTGTCCAAGGTTTCAAGATATATATATAGATGGACACACATATATCTGTATATATCTATATATCTATATCTATTATATATATATACCTGTGTGTGTGTGTGTGTATGACTATTCCATTATTCTTATCTCAGTTTTGTATCTTATAACTTATTTCGAGTTACCCTCTTCTACAATGTCAAGAGGTCCTTGCCACTTTGCAAAGTACTTATTTGTCAGCAGTGAATACTACACAAGTAGTAAATCTACTGTTTTAAATTCTTTGAGACAAGCGTCTTTATTTTATGTGCTCTGATGTGTGTACTATACTCTCTCCTTATGTTCTTTTTAATATAGGCATAATATAGGTTCCTAAACTGCCAAGCAAGTCTGTAAAATGGCATTTTCCTCTCCATGTTTCTTTAATGCATGAGTCCAAGTGATTACTGTGGTATATCCTTTAAAGCTGAAAAAGAAGATAAGAAACAAGCTGGTCCTTATTTCTCCCTTCCAGTCCTGTAGACTTTCATAAGATATACTTTGAAGTTATAATAGAACACTCAAATAGCTTAATTTCTGAGGATGTTGAAACAATGTCCTTTTATCCCTCTGTAGCTAAACGATATCCCTGGTCAGTAAGACTGTTTGAGAGAATGCTTTCTCTAGAATAGAGTGCATCTCGTTCTTTTGCTATGAACTTTGCATGAATTTTGTGTAGGGGGTACTACTTCTGAAAATTTTGTTGCAAAATCAGTAATTATCATGATACACTAAATGCCCTTACTTGATTTTAAAAGTGGACCCGTACCTCTGAACTGTTCCTAATTTTGTAGAATATCCTTGATTTTGCTATGCATCTTTGCCCTGTCCCTCAAAAATGTTTTTGATTTTCATTCAAATGAATGAGGATTGCAGTTATTCACTAATAATGTCAAACATTAGAGGTTCATATTTCTTGTTATTCAGAAAATGCCCTCTGATGCAAAACCTGTTGTTTTATTAACTTGACAAGTGAATTCAAACTGTAATTAAAACTTGTCCCTAATTCTGAATGTTTGTCTTCACTTTATGTTTGGCTTCATTGCTGATTCTTGAGCAAAGTTTCTGAGAGCTATGGTGCTTTCACAATTACTGAGGATGTCAGTGGGCTCTTAAACTTGACGTCTGGTGCTATAGTTTTATACTCTGAACAAGCTGTATAGGAATCTTCTATGTCCTTCCAATAGTAGGTATTAAATCTAGACAAAATCTTAGTGTTTGTCCTATCCATTCCTTAAGGTCTGTACAGCATGTGGCTGTATGCTAGCATCATCACATGGTTTTAAAAGATTTTGGAAATAATAACAGAATCGATTATTTGTCTTTTTTATCCTATTGAACAGATTGCTGTTTAATTCACACTATCGGCATGAAGCAGGGGTGTTCTGTTTCCTTGCTTCCACATTTATTCATGTTATAGTCTCACTTACTGTACTTGGTCTATAGTTTTTATTTTTCACAGACATGCAGAATGATCATGCTTATATTGTACCACATAGGCTAGACCTCATTTCCAGGGTATTAAAAGACCTAACAGCATTCATTGCATGCATACATGTAACATGTCACAGCAAAGAACACCAGGACAGCTTTAGCTGACTGGAGACAAAACTGTCCTCTATCTATCTAGATAGACAGAGTGGGATAGATTTGGGGAATAAGAACTGACATAATTTTGAGGTGGAGGCATACATGCAAACAGGTGACACATAATGGCACAGACGACTGCTGACATCAACTCAATTAGTGACTTTTCATGGACCAAATCAGCCTGTTGCCATAGGCAGCATAACATGTAAAAGGCTTCCATACTTGTTCAACAGGCCACTCGAATTTGATTACTCAGGTCCTGTCAATGTTTCAGCTACTGCCTTCACTTGGTAAGAACAAAAATGAAGTTCACACGTAAAAAGGGATAAGGCAAGGTTCTCTTTGTCCATCTCCAAGGAGGTATAAATTGCACTGGACATCTCTGTAAGACATAGATGAGCTTGCATTTCATTGCATGTTATAGAGTATAATGCACCTCCTTTTACAAGTGTGACTTAGCCTTTAGGAAGAAATATTGCATCATAAATAGCACTTAAGCCTGAGATACTTCTGTATGATGGACTAAGGCTTCATAGTTCATAGTTTCATAGATAGGTACTAGGCTATCAACCCAAGGGCCTAAGTAAGCCTAGCCAGCAGGGTTCCCTGGCTTACGCCACCCAAGAAAGTTAAGTTCCTGTGCCCCTGTTGAGCAGAGCCACAGAAGTGATCCCCAGGTGTATTTCCTAGTTCCCATCTACTCATCAAGATTTTTCTTGAAGAGTGCTAATGAGGAATTTTGCTTGACATAGTTGGGTATTTTGTTCCAGAATATAGTAAGTCTCTGGGATAGGAATCTATCCCTCATGCATGTCCTGTTTATTGTGGTGACAAGGTTTAGGTCCCTTGAGAGCGTAGCTCAGAGGGATTGGGATTTCTTTAGGTGTAACGTGTCCAACAGCTCCGGATTTAACATAGCTTTATATATTAGGCAGAGATCTCCTTGGAGTAGGAGATATGCTACAGAGTAAAGTGCAGGGCATTTGTTTGAGGCCAGTAATCCTCTTGTGAGGTACTTCTGTGGCCTTTCCATCTGCTGCAGATGTCTTGTGAGGTACATTCCAAAAGGGGTGTTGTACTCTATAATGGGTCTATTGAGTGCTGAGTAGAGGAGAACAATGATCTCTTTTTTCCTGGATGAGAACCCTTTTGTGATGAGGTGTGCCACATAGAAGGATTTCCTGACTACTGTGGCGATGTGATTATCAAAGGAGAGGCTACTGTCCACCTGGGTCACAAGGTCTCTTATCACACATTCAGCATTAAGTAGACTACCATTTATGTGGTAGTTCATGGGTACAGAGTTTTTACCAAAGGGGATGACAATCCACTTTTTGGCATTGAGCTTGAAGCCATGTCTCTGACAACAGGCATCTGTCTCTGTGAGGCCCTTCTGTAGGATGTCCACATCATTTGGGGGCTCGGTTATGGCTCCTAGTTTGCAGTCATCTGTGAACTTCATTAGCCAGAGGCCTTCTGTGTTAGCCTGTACGTCAGAGAAGTAGATACCAAACAGGAGAGGTCTCAAGACTGAACCCTGTGGTACTCCACTTGTCATTGGTTTGAAGTCAGATTTGGAGTCTGCAACTTTTACAGTATGGGTTCTGTCAGTGAGCCAGTTGGCAACCCATCTTGTGATGTAAGGATTTATACCTAGTTTAGTGAGTTTAGCTATAATTCCAGAATGGGGTATGGGGTCAAAAGCCTTGGCGTGGTCAAGATAGGCTGTGTGAACCACCATACCCTTGTCTAAGGCTTTGGTGAATGCCTCAAAGAAGTCAATCGGATTCAGAAAGCATGATCTGCCCTTCACAAACCCGAAATGGGTGGGGTCCAGAGTTTGGAGGTTACCAATGTCTTTGTTTATGAGTTCCATGTTGGTACATTTCAGGGCCTTGCAGAACAGGCTCATCAGGCTAATAGGGCAATAGTTCCCAGGATCAGTGGTGGCTCCCCCTTTGTGGAGTGGAATAACTGTTGCTGTGCGCCATTCAGTGGGCACAAAGCCTGACGTGTGACTATGATTGAACATGACACTTAGGTGGGGAGCCAGTTCATTCTGAAGTTTGTGAAAAACGCAGCCTGGAATGCTGTCCGGTCCCATGGATGCTGTGCTTTTGGTGTTAGGGAGTGCAGCTTTTACCTGCATAGGGACTCTGCATTCTTTCTGTATACATATGGGCCCTTTAGGGGGGTGGGGGTGGGGGTAAAGTTAGCACTGAACCTATCTGCCAGGATGTTGGCAATATCAGTTGGTTCTGTAATTGTCATGCCATTGTGCTGTAACTCAGAGCAGATCTGGGTGTTGCCATTGAGATTCTTGACATAGCTATAGAATTCTTTGTAGTTGCCCTTAGAATCAGTGGTGATTTTGTTTTCGTAGCTAGCTTTGGAGGATCTTTTAGGGGATCTCAGCTTCTTACTGAGGCTCACCAGGGAGCTCCTCCACTCATGGGAATTTACTCTCTTTTGCAACAGTTTCATCCTTCTGTTGTACAGTTTGTTTATAGCAGGAGACCACCAGATTGGCTTCCTTTTTTTGGAGGATGGCGTCTTGGTTCTGTTTGGGATAGCACAATCCATGCACTCATGTAAGTGCTTATAGAGTGCATTTGTGTTGAATTCAGCAGTCGTAACTGTATTGTCCATCTGCATGGGTGTCATGAAGTTCGCCACTTCTGTCTTAAGAAGCATGAAGTTGGCTTTGGAGAAATTTTTTACCATGGTTTTCTTAATGGTGGGTGGGGGCTGGATGCAGATATCTAGGGTGATTAGCTTATGGTCAGATCTGACCAATGAGGAGTTGACTTCAGGTGTGGAACACTGGTCACTCATGTTGGTAATATCTAGGTCTAGGATATTGTTGCCCCTGGTGGAGGTGTGGATAAGCTGATCCAGGGCATTGGAATTTATGAATTCCAGAATGCGTTGAGTGAAGGAGTTGGTACATGTAAAACATCAAGTTGGAAAATATCAGCTGCATAACAATAAATTGTACATTCATTCTATAAAATATTGCATATTAGTATGCTTAACAACCCAAATGATATATATATATATATATATATATATATATATATATATATATATATATATATGTATATACACACACACACACACACACACACATATAATTATTTATTTTACATTTGTTAACTGGGAAATTACGACTTGGAACAAAGCCATTTTTCAATGCAGGCCTGGGGAGAAAATCTCCAGATGCATGCCTTTGTAATGTGGGAGGAAACTGGAGCACCAGGAAGAAACCCACACGAACAAAGGGAGGGCATGCAGACTCCCCACAGAAGGCACCCCAGCCGAGAATCGAACCAGAGAACCTCTTGCTGTGAGGCGACAATGCTATAGATATATATATATATATATATATATATATATATATATATATATATATATATATATATCCTGCGGTGGTGGTGCTGCGGTAGCGTTGTCACCTCACAGTAAGACGCTGTGCACTTCTGTTCTCAGCTAGAGTGTTTTCTGCATGGAGACATGCGTGAATGGGCGTACCTTCGTTGAAGGTTGTGCTTCAGGCCTGGCAAGCCATTACGTAAAAATCAACTGCCAATCATTAGCGGACCGGAGTTCCGCTGTGGCGACCCCTAACCGGGAAAAGCCAAAAAGACACAAACATATATATATGTATATCTACAGACACACTATTCATATAACTCATAAATAGAAAAACATAACATTTCCTGTGTGGTGTTTTAGCCCCATACCTCCAATGGGTGAACTTTACTTCTTTACAAAACTTATCAGATAATACCAACACCTACTTCATGAATTCTCCATGTAACATTCCTAATGAAACATGTTTTGTTGTTAGTATAGAAGGAACTATGGTTAAAAATGGGCATACAGTCAGATACTCCTTACTTTGCAAAAATAAAAAAAGATCAACATTGACAGTTATAAATAGTTAGACTTTAAATCTTCAAAAAATTCTTAAAAGCAGAATTATAACAAGGCAGCACAAAGAACCACATCCCATATATTTAGGAGAACACTTCTACATTTACTAGGTTATATCTGCTATTGAGCAATTTGCATTCAAACAACTAGACTATTATAGAATAGTTTAATTTTAAATTTCAATGGAAATTAAAGCAGTAGTGTGTCCATATATACAAACTAACTTTCAATAAAATGCATAGCAAACAAAATGTAACGTGTTAATCTGGTTCCACAACTTATAAATACAGCATATATTTTTTGTTGTATTAGTTAAAAGATATCACACCGGAAACAAAATGAACTGTGATCCTAAAAAGAACTAAAAACTGAAGTACCCATAAGTTAAAAAACACCTATGTGGAGAGTTGGTTATCCGAACATCGGTTATCTGAAATGTCAATTATCCGAATGCAATCTTCCAAAGTTTTTGGGTAAGAAAAATCATAAAGTCTGAATATGTAAACATTACTCATATTTGCTTGTGCATGTTTTTTTGAGCATGTACCCCCCCCCCCCCATGTATGAAAAAATTCTTTATTGTCCACTGGAATCACTGAATGGTTGAAAAGTGAATTCCCTGCATGCAGAAAAAACAAGATCTTTGAAGTTTTTATCCCGTTCAATTATATGTTTGTTTATCCAAACAGTCTGATTATCCAAACTACCCTAGGTCTTTGGATAATCGACTCTTTACTGTACCTGACTATCTCTTCTTAGAATCTATTGTAGCAAAGGGCTGTGATAAGAGCAAATTGAATATAACAGAGATCAGACCACTGCTCTGGTACGTTTCAGTCCAATGGCTAAGTGAGGTGCCAGGCCAGAAGATGTGGAATATTGCTTGTAGCTGCATGGATATTGTAAAATGCTTGATCCAAATGTATGAATAATTAGCAGGCTCCATTTTCCAAGCCTCTAACTGGTGTTGTGTCAAGAAATCTGGACAAAGACACAGATAATGGGGGACAAAGGCCCAAAAATAAGGACACTTTTAAAATATTGCTCTTACAAACTTAGAAAGTGATAGAATAACATGTTTTACATTAGCATGAATTTTCTGAATGGTGTGAAGTCTGAAATGCAAACGTTTGCCTTTATTTTCAATGATTTGCTGGTGATTTGCTAGAAAAATACAATTTTATGAGAAGCAGACCACAAATATGAGGTGAAAATCTAGACAGTTGAGAGGTATGGTTGCTGATTGTTTACAGTCTGTTCAAAACACTACAGTGCAATTTTTGAAAGAAGAGCCCTGAACTGATTTTGAATGAGGATTCCTGTTGGTATAAAATTTAATAAAAATAATGCTTGAGCGGCTGAGTAGCTGCCCAGTCAGATAAATGATATACAGTGCCATCATTTATTATTTCTGTTATACTTTGAGATATTTTTTAATCTATCTTTATTAACATTTTTTCTTGAGCCTATTCAGAGAAGGACTATATATTATAAAGTTTCATTTTTATTATTTATGCTGCTTTACAAGTCAAATTGGTTTCATGTCTTTCTGTTGTAATTTTGAATCATGGCAGATGGTTTTCAGGTGAATATTTTATTGCAGATGCAGTTGTGCTTTTAGATTTCAATTCTCTTCACTTTTCTACCTCTGTTATGTCAGAAAGTACACAGAAAACTAGTAGAATGATTTATGTGAACATTTCAATTTACTCTGCAATATATTTCCATATATTTACTTAAGCACATCCAAGGATAATGACAGTATTGCACATTGTGATTTCAGCCCTTCTGCTGAAACATTTGCAGGTGCAGGCTCAGAAAAATAGGAGCACTATGATTTATCAAATATATGACTTTCAAGGTGCATATGTTAACATTACATTTTCATGTCCCGAAGACAGCTTAGTGCAGGAAGTACATTCACTGTAACAATCATTCTGTACTTCATGTGTGGAGTGATGATTTATTAAACAAAATGGTATCTTTATGATATTAATGCATTTTACAAACGAAGATCAAACTCCTTAAGTGTGCAATATGAGCATAAAACTATAACTGCAGAAGATGCAATCCCCTTCTTATGGAAATGAGTATAGATGTTGTGAGCTGAATGAGTATTTTAACTGTCACTGAAGAAGGGCTATACCCTATCGATTATAAGAACAGAAGTGTAAAATGAGAGATTTGCATCCCTACTGAAACTTCAAGAATCCATAGTAATCTAAAATACTGCTATAGAAAAGGAAATGTTGGCTATATCAGTCTCTATGTAGAATTCCTCATTATGAATTACCTCACCTTCTTTGAACTCTTACACCTTAATAGCAGGATGGTAAAGTGAGTACCTGTTCTGCAGATCTAAAAGTATAGATTAACAATATAAAGTAGTTGGACAGATACCAAACTAAAACTATTACCTGTTTCTGTAGTATGGCTCACCTACATATCAAACAAAGTACTCCCCTGACAACTTTTAAAGATAACACACCAGTTAAGCACACATCCATTTGTACTAGCTTTAAAAAATGTACATTTTGTGGTGACTGATAAATTCTATTAATGCTCTTCAAACTGAGGTTATATCCTGTCAAGGATATGAAAGCCAGCCAGCTTCAAAAGCTAGAAAGCACCTTACACACCCCCAAAGTGTCAAGCAGCTCAAGATGGGCTAACTAAAAGACAAGTTTGGAAATGAAGCCCTTCAGAGCTTTACTGATGCCGAAGAGTACACTCCTCTGAGACTTTTGAGGATTCACGGTCGGCTTTTGCTTTCCTTATCTGGACAGATAAGTTCCCTTTGGGGAAAAAATCCATTTTCTTATTTTTTACTGAAGCTTTGTTACATTCCAGTTCAGAAAAGTTATTCTAGAGATAGGAGTGTTTTTTTTTTAATTATTATCTCAAAAATGTAATGTACTTTTAAAGAGGGCACTCATTGTTTCCGTCAGTTAAAAAGTAATGCTGTCTAGCTGAAGTATTTTTTGTCAAGAAATTGTGATTATTTTAAGGTTGTGGGGCTGCCATAATGTTTGAAAGTTCTTTTACTGTGCTTTTTTTCTGTCAAAAAAGTAACTTTTGTAGACTGGTAATTTTACTAGAGTTGTTTTCCCAGGATAGTGGCACCATTTTTAGCTTGACCATGGAACAGATCGTCACTCTTACCATAGCTCCTTCTTCCAGCCACAAAAAGAAACAGTTAAGCAAACGGCCTGTGCCACTGCAGCAGCCTCAACCACAGGTATGCAGTTCTGCTGTGGCCATTTCTTGAATCTCAGACCATTCATCTTTTATTCTGGATCCATCTGGTGTAGCACCTACCACACTATGGTCTGGGAATTAGCCACATTCTTTGTGGCTTTTGGGATTCTCTCAGTGGGCAAGGAAGAACCCCTCTTGTTGGTCCTGGGGGAGAAAACAGGGAAGGTTTCCCTTTTGTGTCAGGATGCTGTGCCCGTCCTGGGGAAGCAGTGGCTGCCATTAGTAACATGGTTGGCCTCATTTTTCCTGTCAAAAAGAAACAAAATACCAAGCATGTACCTACTCCTCCTCAAATTTCTTTGGGTAGGAATAGTTTACTGTGACTGGTTCAGGGTTTGATTCAGGCTGCTAATCATTCCTGTAGAGTAGATTCTGGTAATTAAAGCGGGATGCTTCCTTTCCTGAATAGATTCAAGATTCTGAATCCTGAACCGGAAGATGCAGGCACACATTCAGGGTTTTGGCCTCATATTTTTGATTCAGTCTTAAACAAGAGCTCTCTTTCTGATTCTCCCTGTAAGGATTACTCTTTCTGTGAGACTATTGCGAGCATGTCCCAATGTTTTCAGTGGGAGAAGACCCATTTCTCAGTTCCTCAAAAATACTATGAGTTGTAATAGAAGGATTTTTCAAAACCTACACCTATTCCTTCTGTCCTATCTGCTTTAGAGTATGTGTGTCTTACTGCCTTCAGTTTTCCTGATAGTCAGCCAGCTGTCTAAAAGGGCAGATTTGATATATAAAGTTCCTCAGTCTTTTACATTTTTTATACACTATTCAAAAACCTGACTCAGCAACTATAGCCTTAGTTGACACCTCTCTTGGTAAGCACTTAATTAATTCCAGTCCTACTCTTTCTAATAAAGATGGGAACATTATTGAAAGGTATGGGAAAACATGTATTCTTCTGCAAATCTGAATTTCAGAATTTTAAATTATCAGGCTTATATGTTATAGTTTATTCTGACATATTGTGAAAGTATGAGGAATGTCTTATCTCCAGTTTCTTCATGTAAAGAAAAATATGCTTTAAATAACTTAATTTCTTCTATTGCACAGGTCACAACTTTTTTTTTTTTTTAATGTCTTAATTTTCATTTTTCATGTTTTTTTTTTTCTTTTCTTTTCTTCAAAAGCAGTATGAATAGATGTCTGATCCCATACTTTACTTGGGGGATGGGGAAAAATCTACTTAATGGGGGCACTGTTAATTTTCTATCAAACTTCCTGTTTCAACTAAGCTTCCTAATAGTCTCCTTCTCCATAAGCTTATTTAGAATCTTTAAACTTGTATACTTCATTAAACAATAATCATTGAGACTTTCAGAGGCGTTGCTGTGAAGTTTTACTTAGTTAAAATGATGTCTATAGGACTAGTGGCATATAGGGAAAAGGTCCAGACTAATGCCTAAACAGCTTAAGTAGCATCAGCTGCCTAGGCAGGAGGGATTGGCAGGCACATCTTGGGGGACTGAGAAGGGTAGAGATGGCCAACATAGTCTGACACTATCTCTCAGAGAAGGAGTAGTGATGCAGAGGGAGTATGAGATTGTAATTATGATCACTGGGGCACCAACAGGCAGTAGGCACATTTATGTTGGGGGGCATTGTGAGCCACAGCAGTGGGGTTTGGGCCATTAAAATCCTCGTATTGTTCAGATTGCTATGAACAAAGCACGTTTATGGCTGCCTGAATGATATCAGATGCTGTGTCTGTTGGGGATAAAACAGTAGCCTATTAAAAACTTTCATATCCAGGTAGTGTGCCAGGTTCCACCGAGGCCATACATTCAGCAGGAACCTAAGCAGGGGGCTGCAGATGTGGTGTTTCATTCCTTGAGTGCCGCGTATATTGCCCCCCCGTATTAATTGACTATGCTTCCTACAATTCGCCATTATTGCCTTCCAGAGTAGCCCTGATACCCTCAGCTTTCTCTTGTCCTGCAATGTTGAAGGAACCTTTCACCAGAGAAATTTGTGAATACCAAAAACTATCACACCAGTATAAACCCACAGATGTATAGTGCTCTAATTCCCCTGTGGTATGCATAGTGGCAAAAACAGAAAACAGTTCTATACAATACTTTTCACTACAACTTATCTTGTTGGGCACGTCATTATACTTATAGAATGGAGATGCCTAGAAGATAGAGATGCAAGAATCTGCATTCCATGCATGTGTATGGGTCATAAAGTAGCATCATGGTCCATACGAATATAGTCTGTTTGTTTATTTATTTATTGACTTATTTATTTATTTCACTTTGATCATCATCATCATCTTTCAGCTTTTCCCATTAGGGGTCGCCACAGCGGATCATCTCTTTCCATTTCTTCCTATCCTCTGCATCTTGCTCTGCCACACCAGCTGCCTGCATGTCCTCTCTCACCACATCCATAAACCTTATCTTAGGCCTTCCTCATTTCCTCTTACCTGGCAGCTCCATCCTTAGCATCTTTTTCCCAATATACCCATCATCCCTCCTCGGCACATGTCCAAACCAACGCAATCTCGTCTCTCTTGCTTTGTCTCCAAACTGTCCAACATGAGCTGACCCTCTAATATACTGATTCCTAATCCTATCCATCCTAGTCACACAGAGTGCAAATCTTAACATCTTTAACTCTGCCACATCCAGCTCTAACTCCTGCCTTTTTGTCAATGCCACTGTCTCCAACCCATATAACATAGCTGGTCTCACTACCTTCTTGTAGACCTTCCCTTTCACTCTTACTCATACCCGTCTGTCACAAATCACTCCTGACACTCTTCTCCACCCATTCCATCCTGCCTGTACTCTCTTCTTCACCTCTCTTCCACATTCACCATTACTCTGAAATGTTGATCCCAAGTACTTAAACTCGTCCACCTTTACCAGTTCTACTCCCTGCATCCTCACCATTCCTCTACCCTCCCTCTCATTTACACACATATATTCTGTCTTAGCACTGCTAACCTTCATTCCTCTGCTCTAGAGCATATCTCCACCTCTCTAGAGTCTCCTCAACCTGATTCCTACTCTCACTACAGATCACAATGTCATCTGCAAACATCATAGTCCATGGGGCCTCCTGTCTGATCTCAACTGTCAACCTGTCCATCACCACTGCAAATAAGAAAGGACTCAGAGCTGATCCTTGATGTAATCTCACCTCTACCATAAATGGATCTGTCACTCCCACTGCAGTCCTCACCACTGTCACACTACCCTCATACATATCCTGTACCACTCTTACATACTTCTCTGCCACTCCCAACTTCCTCATATACCACAACTCTTCTCTAGGCACCCTGTCATATGCTTTCTCCAAGTCTACAAAGACACAATGCAACTCCATCTGACCTTGGTATTTCTCCAATAACACTCTCAGAGCAAACATTGCATCTGTAGTGCTCTTTCCTGGCATGAAACCATACTGCTGATCACTAATCATCACCTCCCTTCTTAACCTAGCTTCTACTACTCTTTCCCATAACTTCAAGCTGTGACTGATCAATTATATCCCTCTGTAGTTACTGCAGCTCTGCACATCACCCTTATTCTTAAAGATAGGTACCAAAACACCTTTTCTCCACTCCTCAGGCATCCTCTGACTTTCCAAAATTTCATTAAACAATCTAGTTAAAAATTCCATTGCCATTTCTCCTAAGCACCTCCATGCTTCCATTGGTATGTCATCTGGGCCAACAGCCTTTCCATTCTTCATCCTCTTCATAGCTGTCCTCAAAATACTCTTTCCATCTACTCAATACACTCTCCTCTCTTGTGAGTACCTTTCCCTCACTATCCTTTATCACCCTGACTTGCTGCACATCTTTCCCAGCTCTGTCCCTCTGTCTAGCCAATCGGTACAGGTCCTTTTCTCCCTCTTTAGTGTCCATTCTCTCATACAACTTTCCATGCACCTTATCCTTAGCTTTCGCCACCTCTCTCTTTGCCATGTGCCTCATCTCCTTATACTCATGTCTACTTTCTTCAACAATCCCATTTCTTCTTCGCCAGCCTCTTCCTCTGTATACTCTCCTGTACGTCCTCATTCCACCACCAGGTCTCCTTGTCCTCCTTCCTCTGTCCAGATGTCACACCAAGCACCTTTCTAGCAGTCTCCCTTACTAGTTCTTCTGTAGTTACCCAGCTATTCGGTAACTCTCCACTGCCTCCCAGTGCCTGTTGTAACTCTTCCCTAAACTCCACTTCACAATCACCCTTTTTTAACTTCCACCATTTAATCCTTGGCACTGCTTTCACACTCCTCCTCCTCTTCTTGATCACCAATATCATCCTACAGACCACCATTCTATGTTGCACTACACTTTCCCCTGCCACCACTTTACAGTCTTCAATCTCCTTCAAACTGGCCCTCCTACATAGGATATAATCCTCCTGTGTGCATTTTCCTCCACTCTTGTATGTCACCCTATGCTCCTCCCTCTTCTTAAAATACGTATTCACCACAGCCATGTCCATCCTTTTCACAAAATCCACAATCATCTGACCTTCTGCATTCCTCTCCTTAACACCATACCTACCCATCACTTCCTCATCCCCTCTGTTCACTTCACCAACATGCCCATTAAAGTCCGCTCCAATCACTAGTCTCTCACCCTTAAGTACACTCACCACAACTTCATCCAACTCACTCCAAAATTTCTCTTTCTCATCCATCGCACACCCAGCTTGTGGAGCATATGCACTAACAACATTCATCATTACACCATCAATTTCGAGCTTCATAAACATCACTCTGTCAGACACTCTCTTCACATCTAAAACACTCTTGGCATATTGTTCCTTTAGTATAACCTCTACCCCATTTCTCCTGCCATCCACACCATGATAGAACAATTTGAACCCATTTCCTAAACACCTGGCCTTACTTCCCTTCCATCTGGTCTCTTGCACGCACAATATATCAACCTTCCTTCTCTCCATCATATCAGCTAGTGCTCTTCCTATACCAGTCATACTGCAAATATTCAAAGTTCCTACCCTCACTGCTACACTCCTAACCTTCCTCCTCTCTTCCTGCCTTCAGGCATGCCTTTGCCCGCCTCTTCTCCTTCGGCCAACAGTAGCCCAATTTCCACCAGCACCCTGTTGGCTAACAGTACTGGTGGCGGTCATTGTTAACCCGGGCCTCGACCGATCCGGTATGGAAATATGGAATTTTTGCACCATAAGTGATGTGGCAGAATTTTTACGCTGGATGCCCTTGCTGACGCAATCCTCCCCATTTATCCGGGCTTGGGACCGGCACAAAGAAATGCACTGGCTTGTGCATCCCCAATGGCTGGATGATAGCACACACAATCAAGATAATATAGTATGGAAATCTTGCGATAGGTCAATTAAATGTGAATCAATAGAAAATGCTGTTGTTAAAGTGGGGTCTGTAGCCACAGAAATCATAGATATCTGCCTGTAATGGAAAGGGACTACAGGACTGAGAGTAGATAATCTTTGTGGACCCTGACCTGGTGAAATTGTGCAAATACCAGAAGAATCAAGGCAAGGCACATGGATTTACATAATTTGCAAAAGGAACATATTTGTAAATGTATCAGAAAATGCAAAACAACCTGAGCTACAACAACAAAAACTTTGTAAAATGCAAGAATATTTTTGCTGGACTGACACATCTTCAAAACTGGACTGGAAAACAAACATTTGAATGGTGAGGTGACCAGAATTTTGGTAAGCTAAATACTTATGTTCTGTTTAAGCTAAAGTGAACTTTGATTTTTACATTTCACTATGAATAAACTATACTTAAACTGAAGAACATTTTGTAAGAACATTTTCCAACATTATACTTGATACTCTGTCTATCTACCTATCTATCTATAAAAATTAAACCACAGAAAAAACAGGTACTTCATGAGCATCAAAAGGTTTGCATGAGCATCCTTAAAAACAGAACAAAAAAAAACCTGTAGCCAATCTTTAGCACTTATAACTTGTTTAGAAATAAATATGTCTTTATTGAAAAAAAAATCTTAAATAGATGCGCATGTTCACCCTTCACCAGATCTAACTCCAGTTTGCAAAGTAAGCAGTATTTATATTCTCTACCACATAGTTCATTATCAATCCCCTTGAGCTAGGATCATAAATGTATGTCATAGGCTCTCTGGCCAAGCTAAAGTAGGATAGGCCTCATCTTTCACCCCTGTTCTGCATACCTTTTCCTATTGGTCATTAATATGCTTTAGCTTATGTGCTACATTCCCATGCTATGTTTTGTGTGCCTAATCAATACAGAGTCACTGACTATGCACATCCCTTAGTACATCAACTAATCTGTGATGGGATAAGCAGATGTCATTTTATTTATTTATTTTACATTTGCTGACCAGGAAAGTCCGACTGGACACAGATTCATTTTCAGAGGAGGCCCGGGGAGAAAAGCTCCAAATAGCTTTACATACAAGAAATTAAAAAAAAAGGAATATCATACAGCGATATAGCTTCCATGTAAACATAGGTCAGGTATAGCTTAACAATTCATTTAGTAAAGTCAGTAGGTTATGCCAGTCTGTATAGAATATATATATATATATATATATATATATATATATATATATATATATATATATTTTTTTTTTTTTTTTTTTTTTTTTTTGAGTATTTGCCTGAATTATGAATACTTCTATTATTTTGTTAAAGTAATAACAGTTGGTTATTAAACTTTACAGAGAAAGGAATTAGGGGACCTTTAGTAGAATCCTTGAAAAAGGTATTGCTAAGAATTAACCTGCGGAGTAGCATGAACAAAGCCAATTGTTTGAGAAGTGGGTTTTCAAGAGTTTTTTAAATTGAATAGTAGCGGTAGTGGAGGTTATTTGGCTAGGTAGTGAGTTCCAGATTCTGGCAATAGCTCAGGCAAAGAGAGATTTGTCAGCATTATTTTTGTGTCTGATGATGTTTATTAGGTTCTGGAAATCAGATCTTAAGGCTCTGGTAGGAATGTGGGGGTTAATTATATATTTGAGTGCAGGAGATTTTTCTGGAAGGTAGTAGAGTTTATGTGCTATTGTGAGTTGATTGAACAGGAGTAGTTGAGGTAGTTTGAGCCAATTGAGCTGGTTAAGGGCAAGACAGTGGTGGGATTTGTATGAGGCTTTAGTAGCGAACTTGGCAATCTTGTTATAACAAGATTCCATTTTGTTCAGATCACTTTGGCGGAGATTAGTAAGGATAGGAGCAGCATAGAGAAGGATGGATAAGAGTTGAGTTCTTGCAATAGTAACTTTGTTTTGTTTTGTGATAAATTGTTTGTTCCTATAGAGGAGTCTTAGCTTTTTGTTAACTTTCTTGATGGTTTGTGCTATATGGATGTCAAATTTAAGGTTATTGTCTATTTCTACACCTAACAGTTTAGTGTGTGCAGTTGTACTGATTTGAATGTTATCTTTGGAGTGAATGGTGAAACTATTGTTGAGGTGGGGGAGCATGACCAGAGCTGAAAAGAGTTAGTTTAGTTTTTTTGGGGTTTACAATAAGTTTGATGTTTGTGAACCATGTTTCAGCTAGAGTAAAAATATTGTGGGTTAGGATTTGCAGTTTGTTTAAGGTGGGGGTGGCACTTATAAGGGTGGTGTCATCTGCGTATTGTACTACTGATGCTGTAAGTCTGGTAGAAGAGATTTGGTTGGCGAATAGTGAGAACAATAGTTGGCCTAGGATGGATCCTTGAAGAACTCCTATGGATACTGGTAGCAGGGGGGACAGCTGGTCATGCCATAGGACTGCTTGCTGGCGAACAGATAAGTAGCTAGTAAATCATGATATAGAGGAGGAGTTGAGATTTAGGGTAGACAGAGTTTGGAGAAGAATACTATGGTTTACCATGTCAAAGTGTTTTGATAAGTCTACGAAAATGGAAGATACAAATAGTCCCTTGTTTCTGTTGTGGTTAACTATACATGTAAATGATAGTAATGTCATGGTAGTGCTGTGGGAGAGTATAAAGCCATGCTGGGTTTTGGAGATTAATCTGTTTTTTAGGAGGTACTGCAGTAGTTGGGAATGAACGACTCTTTCTAATATCTTGTATAATGGTGAAATAATTGCGATTGGGTGATAGTCGGTGAGCTCTAAGGAGTTGCCTCCTTTGTGCAGTGGAATAATATGTGATGTTTTCCACAAGGTGGGGACTTTGTATTCTGCAAGTGAACTGTTTATGATGATGGACATGGGATAGGCTATGATGTCTGCTGATTTCTGAAGGAATTCTGCTGGTTGGGTGTCAGCTGCTAGTGTGGTTGGTTTGAGTTTTTTAAGGTGTTCAAAAATTACTTTAGCGGGTATAGGGTGTAGGGAAAAGTTGGTGGTAATTGTTTTGAGTAGTAAGGTGGGTTTCGGTAGTTGCTGGTATAGGGCTACTAGTGGCATTTAGGGCATTGGCAAGAGTTTGAACTGTTTTGGTAAAGAATTTGTTAAATTGTGTGGGAATGTTGTCATGGTTGTTTGGTAGTACTGGGGTTGGTGTAGTGGCTTTTCCTGGGTGGATTATACCATTTATTGTGGCCCAAAATTTTTTAGGGTTATGAGCATATTTTTCTTGCATGTTTTTGTAGTAGTTAGCTTTGTCTAGTTTGATTTGTTTTCTAGCTTTGTTGCAGAGTTATTGGTATAGTTGCCTCAGATTACTGGTTTTGTTTTTTGATATTGACTCCAGGACAGATCCCTGTCTTTCATTGTAGTTTTGGTATCTTTAGTTAGCCATGGAGCATGGTTAGCTTTTATTCTTATAGTTCGGGAGGGAGCATGATTGTTTAAGATTTTTAGGAAAGTAGAGTTAAAGTGCTGTACGGCTTCATCTACAGATAGTTGTTTTACGGGTGTCCAGTTACAGCTTTGCAGTGAATTGATGAAGTCAGTAGTTATAAATGTTTTTTTGTTACGTATTACTCTGCAGTCGGTTTGGCTTATGTAATGGGGTCTATTCCAAATTAGGTAGGTCAGTTGATGATCACTTAGACTATCAGGTAGACAGCCAGAGTGCCATGCTAGAGTGGGGTCAGATAACAGAATCCAGTCTAAGATGGATTCACATTTTGAAGTTTTGTCTGTTCTAGTTGGGGTAGTTATAATTTGGGTAAATCCATGGTGGTTAATGTGGGTAGTTGGAATGTGGCTAGAGCAGTTCAGCCAGTCAATATTAAAGTCACCTAATAGTATAGTTTCTTGTGGCAGGATGTTTGAGATCCAGTTTAGCAGGCATTTCATTATAGTAATGTTATTGCCTGGTGGGATGTAGCCACCTGCAATAATTATATGTTTGTTGGAGTTTAGTTTTAATTTGGCAAGGATTAGTTCAACATCCTTGATTTCTTGGGTGTTATAATCAAGTTGTTCTATGGTGAGATGACTTTGGAATAATCTAGCTACACCACCTCCCTTTTTCTCTGCTCTATCTTTGCATATAATATTATAGCCTGTGGCTGTAATCTCATTATTGTGGTGTTCTGGTTTAAGCCATGTTTCAGTTAGCACAGCTATTTCTGGTTTATATACAGCTAGTAGGGTGTGAATGACCTTAATTTTGTTAAATATGCTTCTTGCATTTATGTTAATGAAGTGGCGAGAAGAGGTAGGCCTATAGTATAGGGGATTTTAGCTGATTTGAGATTGTGTTGAGTGTTGTGGTGGGTTCTGGATTGGGGTGAATGTCACCACAGCAAATTAGTTTTTGGAGCAGGTGAAGATACAGTTTTGTTAGTTTGTGTAGTAATTTAGTTTGTCTTAGTGAGGAGTGAGGGTTAGTTCTGACTGTCAGTTTATAGTGGGAGTAAGAGACTGATTGAGAGGAGGTGAGGTTGTGTGGTGTGATAGGGAAGTTATCTAGTTTTAGGGGATTGGTTATAGGTTCAGTTTGCCATTGGGGGGTACTGATATGTAGTTGAGTGTGGTAAGAGGACAGGTAGGAAAGCAGGAGAAAAGTGACAATAGTAAATGCTAAGTAGTGATTTTAGTAATTGGTACTGCTGTTTGTAGTTCATCTTGTCTAGTGAGGTGTGTTTAAGGGTAGTATTTGTAACTTTGTGGGTTTGGTATTGTAATTAGGAGTGATTGTAAGGGCGGAGTGTGTTGTTATGGAAGTGATATGTGTGATGTGACACTCTAATTGGGTGGGAGGAAACTGATGGTGGCTGTGGTCTCTGACTTTAAATGTAATTGATATGGGAGTGGGTGGGAATGGGGGTAGGGTAGGGGAGTGGAGTGACCAGAGCAAATGGAGCGGCCAGAGCCAGTAGTCCGAGACACCGGAATGCTTGGCAGACTGTCAGTGGTAGGTGAAAAAGATCCTACAGCTGTAAATACGTAACCTGTATAGGTTGAAGTTAGGTACTCAACAGTTAAGTGAAATTAAATTAGTAGAGTTGCTAGGCATACTATTCATGCAAAATATCCAGTTGCAGAGTTGTATTGTGTATTTCTTGGAGTTGGAGTGTGGGCAGGATGGGTATGAAGAGGTGAAGGTACACTCTAGAGAAGAAGGCAGTATAATTAAGAAGTTAACAGATATGGGGTGGATTCTTGCCACTTATCCATTTAGCAGCGCTTTACCACACTAAAGTCTATCTGCTGTCTTTAAGGGTGTTACCTATGTAAGGTACATTAAATAAAGAAAGTTAACATACATGCGCTAATTTCAGTCTTAGTTCTTTCAATCTTCCCTTGCTGGGTCCACTGTTTTGCTGGGGAATTCCTCTTAACTGATGTTATTTTTTGATGGGGGGCCCCTTTTGTGTTTTAAACAATGGTTATGAGTGGTCTGGAGTAGGGAAAGAAATTAGTTAGGACTTTGGTGAAGGCATACAGGCTAGGACAGACATATTTATATGCGCTACTACTAGAAATATTTAAGGTTCTAGCACAGCATGTAGGACATTCAGGTGTCTTAATTAAGCAATTCAACCACCTAAAAAGCATAAAACAATTCAGAAAGCATTCAGGTATCTTAAATAGTTCAGCCAACTAAACAGCATAAAACAATTCAGAAAACAGACAGGTACCATACATACATAATCAATAACCAACTAAACAGGGATTCAAGTGGAGCTAGCGTATTTGAGAGTACACTTCAATTTCTCAGTACATTGGGAGATGGCTGGATATATCTCCAATTCAGGTTTCCCTTGAAGGCCAAGCAGAATCTTATCACATTCCTACTATTGCCCACACACAAAAGTGTGTTACATGGATTTAGTTATCAGCTTTACAACTAATCGTAGAGACCAAAATAGATAGTAACCACTGCAAGCGGGAGTCACTTATACTGGTCTATAGATAGCCAGTGGTCATTTGGTTTAGATTATTAAGCATTTTAGGTGCCGTGTATGTGTAAATTTCTATATGTACAGCTGGCAATGCTAACAAATTTTATTTTATTTTATTTTATTTTATTTTACATTTGTTAACCGGGCTAGTCCAACTGGATACATGTCCATTTTCAGTGGAGGCCCGGGGAGAAAAGCTCCGCTAGATACTACTAAAACAAGTTAAAAATAAACCAAAATGCAGAAATACAAAAAATATACAATACTATAGAAACATAAATTAACCTGCTGCTAGTTGTAAATGCATTAGAGTTCAATATGAGGCTTAGCAGGGAACAAAAATTTGAATAAACAACTAGGATACTCTATTGCAGCATTGAAAGAAGTTGACAAAAAAATTAGATATATATCTATTTAAAGAAAGAGTCACAGAGACACTTATGAAGAGGATATTCTAGTGAGCTGGAATTGAGAAAAAGAAGTAAGGGGATGAAAGAATCAGATGGCAGATAGGAAAAAAATGGTTAGTCAGGGTTGTTACAAGAGCATAGCCAGTGGTTGGACAGGAAGAGTTTTAGTTTAGCTTTAAATAATGGGAGTGAAGTTATGGTAGTGAGGTCTTGAGGTAGTTGGTTCCATATTTTGCCAACTGAGTTGGAGAATGTGGAGTCACCTGCTGAGTTATTTGATAGGGAAGTTTGAATCAGTATCTTGTTAGAAGAGCGTAGGTTCTTCAGATTTTTGTAGGGTTGTATGAGAGAGGAGAGCACAGGAGTGTTATCAGGGTGATAAAGGGCTTTATGGGCAATAGTAAGTTGGTAAGCTTGTATTAGGTATGGTAATTCTAGCCAGCCTAGTTTTTTAAGATTAAGACAATGATGAGTCCTATAAGGAGAAGCTGTAGCAAATCTAGCAATGTTGTTGTATGAAGAAGCTAGTTTGTTGAGGTTATACTTAGAAAGGTTAGTGTAAATGGGGGAAGCATATAGTAGGGTAGAGATTAAGTGGGTTCTAGCTATGGTAGTTTTAGCTTTGGGAGTTAGGAAAGATTTGAATCTATAGAGAGAACCAAGTTTTCTGTTGGTAGCTTTTATTGTAGAGTTGATATGAGTGTCAAATTTTAGTTGATTGTCAATAGTAATACCCAAGAGTTTAGTGGTTTGGTCTGGGAAGATGAGGGTACCATTATTGGATGTGAGTGTGAAGTTAATAGAGGGGGACATGTGAGTGGATGCAAAGAGCAGGAGTTTGGTTTTCTTGGGGTTGAGGAGGAGACAATGATTAGAGAACCATTGTTCTATAGTCTTGAAGGTATTTTGTGTGAGAGTGTGCAGCTCAGTCTGTGTTGAGGCTGAGCAAATAATGGTCGTGTCATCTGCATATTGAATGCAAGTTAACTGAGGAGTGGCTAGATGAAGGTCATTTATAAAAATGGAGAATAGTAGTGGACCTAAGATAGAGCCCTGAGGGACCCCTATAGAAGTTGGGAGGAGATCAGGGAGATGGTTATCCCAGAGAACTGCCTGTTTACGATTATCCAGATAGGATACGAACCAGCTTAAGGCAAGACTGTCTAGAGAGAGGGACTTTAAATGATGGAGGAGAAGTTCGTGATTGACCATGTCAAAGGCTTTAGACAGGTCTACGAAGAATGCAGAAGAAGAAGTGTTATTGTTGCGGTTTTTGTTAATAGAGTCGATAAAGGATAGTAAGGCTGTGCTAGTACTATGGAATGGTCGAAACCCATGTTGACAATTAGCCAGGAGGTTTTGGCTTAGTAGGTGATTAAGTAACTGTTTGTAGATGCATTTCTCCATTATTTTTGCAAGAGGAGATAGTAGTGCTATGGAAGTTGGAATACTCAGTAGAGTCACCTCCTTTGAATAGAGGGATAATATAAGAGATTTTCCAGAGTGATGGAATAGTACTTTCTTTTAAGGTCCTGTTGATCAGTATAGAGATGGGGTAGGCTACAGCTTTTGCACCTACTTGGAGGTATTCTGCTGGTAATTTGTCAGCTGAGGGGGTTGTGGGCTTTAGTTTTTGAAGCAAGGACAATATATAAGAGGTCGGTATAGGTTTTAGGTGAAATGGAGGGGGGGGGGCTTAGGGTTTGTAGTTTGGAGGTATCAGGGCTTTGTTGTTTAGCTAGCTTTAATATGGCCGAAGTAAAGAAGGTATTAAAGGCATTAGCTGTTTGTAGTGGGTAGTCAGGGTTAGAGCCTAGTGGATTTGGTGTGGCAACTTTGCCCGGGGATAACAGCATGTTAATAGCGGACCAAAATTTATGTGGTTGGTTAAGGGATGAATGTTGAAGCTGTGTATAAAAGTTCTTTTTATCTTGTAGAATGGCTTTTTTTGTCACATTTCTTTGTTGTCTAAAAGTGAGGTGATCAGTTATGTTTTTTGTGGTTCGCCATTTAGCCCAGGCTTTGTTCCTGCTAAGGATTAGTTTTTTTAGTTTCTTTTGAGAGCCATTGGGCTGTTTTAAGTTTCATACGTATAGAATGCATTGGGGCATGATGTTCAAGGATATCTAGAAAAGTATTATTAAAGTAAGTAACAGCTTCATCTATAGGGAGAGATTTCAGAGGTGACCAGTTAACTTGCATAAGTTCATTATGAAACAGATTGGGGTCAAAAGATTTTTTGCTGCGGCATGTTCTGACTTGGATAGGGATAGCAACATTTGTTTTATGCCTGATAATATATGTTAGGGAGTGGTCACTGAGGTCATCTGGGAGAGTTCCTGTTGTATATTTTTGCTGTGGACTATTTGTTAATATCCAGTCAAGTATAGTTTCTTTATTATTAAGTTTGTTTATTCTTGTTGAGGAGTTAATGATTTGAGAGAAGCCATGTAGGTTAATGATGGTGGTTGGGTTGGTATGTTTACATAAGTTCCAGTCAATATTAAAGTCTCCTAAAAGTATTGTTTCTTGTAGGACCTTTAGTTAAAGCCAATTTAACAGGTCTTCTAGTATAACAGGATTTTTACCTGGGGGAAGATAGGTACAGATAATATTAATTGTTTTGTGAGGGTTGAGGTGAAGTTTTGAAATAATTATTTCGACATTTATGTCAGATGGAAGGTTAAGATTTGCTTTACTTAATTGTAGTCCGGTTTTATAGAGGACTGCAACCCCACCACCTTTTTTGTTTAAGCGGTCTTGTCTAAGGATGTTGTAGCCTGGGGGGATAATTTCATTATCCTTTATTGTAGGTTTGAGCCAGGTTTCAGTTAGACAGAGAATATCAAACTGTTGAACATCTAGAAGAGCATGAATTAGTGGTATTTTGTTACAAATGCTACGTATATTTAGTTGGGCAATAGATAGTGATTTGGGGGGTTTGGTCGATGGTGTTGGCTTTGTTTTGAATATGTGGCTATTAGAGGATTGTGGGGATGGGTTAGGGCCAGGATTGGGGTGGATGTCTCCATCAATTAATGAGGACATTAGTATAGGGTTGTAAAATTGAGGAGGTTTACAGTGGTAGTTAACATGTTTTTTAAGGCTATGAATAAGGTATTTAATGTGAGAGAGACGGTGATATTTTGGTTGAAGGTAGGAGGTCTTGTAGGTGGCATTAAGATAGCTTATGGATAGAGGTAGGGGAGTTGCCAGGGTTTGTTTGAACGGGATTGTAAGTGTAAAGGGTAGGGGTAGTTCGTAGGAGGTTAAAAGATAGGCAGAGGTGAG
>NC_056737.1:1470485827-1470583327 GCF_019279795.1 Protopterus annectens
TTCTATGAACATTCTCTTAAGCCATAGCTCCCATTTCATGTAAACTTCGTACCTCATTACTGCTCTCTTATCCATGTAACTTAATAATACTGACCTTATCTTTGTTATCCCATATTCACTAGTCGCTGAGGGTTTAAGTACATTTGGGGGGGGGTATGTATTGCATGTCTTAACAATAAAGATATCACCACCAACATAGTGCCCTGTTTCCATTTAAAGTAGAAAAACTCTTTCTTCCATACCTCTTCAACAAACATCACTTCTTCCTTAATCCAATTCTGCTGGGACAGGCACTTGTTAGCAACTAATATTTTAGAGTTAAGGAAGATTCAATCACATAGAGTGATAGACTAAAGCAATTTCTTCCCAATTTCCGAAAAGAGCAACCAAGACTCCTGGTCTGCCCTAGGTCCCATATCCTGTTGGTGTTTCTAGGTTCTCATTTAAGTTCAGTTATTTAATAGTGTCTAACTCAATCCAGAACCAGATTAGTCTTTCGTTTTTCCAGGCCATCATCATCTGCCATGCTTCCAAAGCCTTAGCATACTGTTCTATATTTGGAATGTCCAATTCACCTAGTTTCACATGCTCCATAATTGTCTTCTTGCATACCTTCAGACTCTGCTTGTCCCATATATAGTCCATTATATGTTTTGAAAATATAACAATATCTTGGGGAGAAGGAATAGTAGATATAATTTCTGCCATTTCTAAGTTTATTTTTTCATGAATGTCATGAAAATCTTACCATTTTTAGGTATCAGCTCACACAGGAGAAAGACCTTACCTATGACCATATAAGTTGCTTCAGCAAACCTGTAAACCTGCTAATGTATTATTTTCATCTGTACATATAAGGCTAGCTATATTTAGTGGGAAGTTAACTGTCTTGTATTGATTTATGGGTTGGCCAGACAGTACAGCAAAATCACCCAGTATTCAAAGCCCATTCTTGCAGATCAAAAAACCAAACTGCTCCATAATTGGCAAACCAGGCAATAATAAGTGGAGAGGCAAAACCTGTAGACAATGTGTATTGTTAAAGTCAAGACTCTAATATGTTCGTCAGAGGTTCTACTGATAAGATGAAAGGGACTGGCAACAATGGACAACCTTGTCTCGTTGCCTTGCTATAAAAATCTGTTGATAAACAATGCATTAGAATTAACAGTTGCTTTCGGAGCCCTGTACAATAATTGCATCCTTTTAATTATTGACTCTGGAAACTGAAAAATGCATCATCTCCCTTAAAAACAACTATCCGACAGAGTCAAATGCACTTTTAAAATCAATTAAAGTCACTTTTCTAGTCTAAGTACAGTTCTCTCCTGTGCTTGTCAGTTCCATCATAACCTAACAAAGTCTGGTTCCTCCATATGCCCTTTTATAAAATCTTGTTGACTAGTTTTCATTAGTTAAGGAACTATTTCTTCTAATCTACTTGCCAAAATTTTCACATGGTCTTTATACTCTGAATTCGACATCAATATAGGGAAGTCTGCATCTGGTTCTATAGCAGCATTATTTGGCTTAGGTAATAATACTACTAAGGCCAAAGTTGCTGAGTCATTTAATTCTTGTGATTTTTTTCCCTGCTTCCATACAAATGTTTGTCAAAACTTTGCTCATAAAGGGCTTCAGGGTTTTAAAAAGATCTAGTATTAAGGCATCAAGCCCAGGGGCCTTCCCTGCTCTTTGTTGAGTCAAAACCTGCTGTAGCTTCTTCCTGATAGATTCTTTGTTCTAAGAAGGTGATACCTTCCTCTGATATATTAGACAGGTTTTACATGGATAAAAAAAGAGTGAAGTCTGTTTTAGATTGTAATTGCCCTTGACATATAAGCATTAGCTAACCCGTTTCTCATTATGTGTTTAATCTGGATCAAATCATACACTCTGTCTCCATTTTCTCATTTAAGGGCCTCTTAGTATTTTACTGCTAGCATCCAATCAAGAAGTTTTACAGTAGCAACACCTTTAGATTAAACAAAAGTATTAATTATTTTTCCCTTTTCCTGCAGCCAATCAAACTGCAGGGCTTTGTACTGTTTCAATTGTTTGCAGTTTTCCCTATGCACTCTACTCTGACACCCTCTCCCCCCTTATATAAATCATCTTCTTGCATTTTATTTGTTCCTCCATTTTTATTTGCCTCTCTTTTTTCTCCTTGTTCCTGTCCTCCTATAATCTCTGTACTTGAATGCTAAACTCCGACTTAAAGACTTCCCACTTTTTTCACCAAGGACCTACTTTCTCCATGACAAAGGTCCAGCAATTTGTCACCCATTCCAGGAACACTTTAAGATAGCTGCTCTCTTTTAAAAGTAGTAGATGTGACCAATAGAGTTATCTAGTTTTAACTCTACCTGTAGCCTTAAACTCCAAGATCACAATACTGTCATTAAATAATACCCCAGGGTGTATGAAATATCATGCTTATACTTAAGCTCCAACTGTCTGCCAACCAAAAATCAATCCTATTGACGATCATATATTGTTGTCTAATAAACGTATAATCACCATATAATGGATGACTTGTCCTCCGCACATCTATTAACTATAATTCATAATACATTTTTACCTAAAGCAGTCCAGCATTCGAGCAGACATTCTTTGCCATCTGGGATCTTGCCAATCTCTGCCTCAGGAGTTACACTGAAGTTTCCTCTTTCACTGTTTAACTACCCCCAAAAAGTCTTTCCAGGGGTCCACCTTGATCCATTTGGGACTTCAAAATCTCCCTAAAATTATGTAACTGGTACCTTTTCTGAAATGTAGGACTATCCACCTTCCCACATTATTTTTCCTTTTCTGTATAATTGACCAAACTACTGGTTAACTAAAATCATTACCTCCATCTTAGATTGGGCACAATTGGCTTTACCCCTCTCTTTCCATTCCTTTAACACCCTCATTCCCTCACTAACTGCCCCTTTTTATTTTGGTTTCTTGCTATATTGCTATATCCAATTCCAGTCTACTCAACTCGCACTGTCTTCCTCTTATGTGGTGTACCCAATCCTCTTACATTCCAGGAAATTAGTTTTTAATCTACTCACTATACCACAAATATGCAACTACTCCTAATGCCTGTTTTTCAACAAACATGTCTTTGAGTCTCCTCTCTCACAATCAGTAGCAGTTAAGAGTGAAGAGTGGAGAAACAAGGCATAAATGCAATACCACACAGTGTTTCAGTTGCTCTTCAACATTTCAGAAATATCCTACCAAACTTCCTCATTTGTAATTAATAGGAAATTAGGAAAATAATTTTCCCAGCTAACAATACAACAATCAGCCATAATTACACAGCTAAAGTCATGTGGGCAAGGACTACTAGCAGAATCAAATTCTGCTTTTACAGCAAGAAACACACATTTGCTGCCCCCTCCCTCAGAATCCAGTACACTAACAAATATTCCCCTAACATTTAAATTACTGTAGCATAACAAAATATAACTAGAATATGACATTTTAACCACTGATTATCACAATATGTGTTAGAGCCTCCTAACATAATCATATTATACTACTAAGATAAGCAAAAGCAATCTTTGGGGCAAGAGAGTTCTAGCTACCCAACTACTTTTCCAAGATCAACTGTAAGAAATTTAACAGATTCTTCAACCTCAAGTCCCTTGAGGAACCCCAGTTGAGTGAAATAATTTCTGCAGGCTTGGTTCTCAATATAATCCAGTTTATTTATCCAGCTTGATAGTGTACATTTGCAGGTTTTGAATGTCTTGTGAGTGTTCTGCTGCAACATTTCTCAATGAACCAATTTCCTTGTGAGCATGGCAACAGTTTTCTTCTATGACTGATAACTTGTGTTTGTGATTACTGTACCCTTCTTTGATGTGTTGTACATAACCTTAATACAACTTATTACATACTTGTTAGTGCCTCCATGTTCACCCTCATGGCTTTGATATCCTCACTCATTGTAGCTGGTGCATCTATCACCTTTAACAGATGAGTCTGATGAAGATATTTAACACACTGATCAAAATGTATATTCCCCTGGCTGGACCCAATGAAAAATAATCCATAAAGGGTTCTATGGGCTCAAACGTAATAGGAATGTTTATTTGGCTCCATAGAAATGAACAGTTGATCAGAAATTTTTTTTTTCTTGGTTGGAAGAAGCAGAGTTTAACAAATTTGCCACTTATCACTGCGAGTCATCATGTGTGCCATTGATCTCTAGTTATCTTAAAGCAGCCAAGTGAAGCATTTATGAATGGTGGCATTTGCAACTGAAACCCCTTTATAGAGGCGGCCCCTGACCCTTGTCATGTAGAGTTTTAAGCACCATCACTAGAAGTCTGAAAGTGATTCAGCACTTTTAAGGGTGTTAGGACAGAGACAAAAGAATAAGCTTATCATAACTAAAGGCCCTATTAATAAAAATTGATGCTGAATAGTAATTTCTGCAACATGCTAAGGTAAGTGTTTTATAGCCCAGGTAAAGGGCATTTCTGTAGTTCGGATGAAATATAACCAAGTTCTGCATAACCATGAGTCCCCTGATGGAAAAAAGTGTTTAACATTAATGATTTTCCACATTATGTAACAAGACCAGGCAATTGCTGAAATCTGCTCCTGAAATGTCAGTCGATTCATGAGGACATGTTCTTTGCCAAAATCTCCATACTATCCATCCAATAAACAGCATAATGGGTAGGGAAAGGAGGACCTTAGAGAGGCATAATAATCCATGGCACAGATTTTACATGGGATGAATATGATGCCTCTAGCATACACCCAGGATGAAAATGTACTTCAAACAATTTACAGCAGAGTCTGAGTAATGGCAGTTTTACTGCATAAAGAAGAAACATGTCTTAGCATGAACAGTATGACAATGGTAACATAAATCACTCATACATCAAGTAAAAAAAAAACTGAACCAATTGGAGCTCTGTAAAATGAAAAACAAAAGAATGTCAGAGGAAGAATTAGTCAATGACAGTATCCTCTGAATTTGGCCTGAGAATTAATGCAAAACATTGAAAGATCAAGTCACATACCCAAATGCATAACTTCAAATGTTCTAAGAGATTCACGTGGTTATCCATTTTGAATATGGCAGAGAAATCAAAAGATTCAGTTCAGAATAATAATTTTGACTTGGTGGCATAAAAAGGTCATTACCCACTCAGCTTAAGGCTATTTTAACATCTCAGGCTAATCCTGATCCCAGAATCCAAGACCAAGAAAATCATCAAGATGCTTAAACACCTCTTTTGCACCGACTGTTGCATTATAGAGAACACTGAGAGATAAGACTGTACCTTTCCAGATGGCAAGTATTTATTTATTTTATTTATTGCCAAAATCTTAAACAGCTAGGATGGCTAGAACTGCAAAAGCAGCTACAATCTCAACAACTTATTATCACCTATAAGACTTTGTATCATCCAGGTAATACTCCTATTCTGTGTAGCCTCATCACCCCCTACAAAAATCTTACTACCCTTCACTTGGCAGATAAATTACTAGTATCCATTCAAAAATCTTACAACAAAGCAGGTGATTCTCTTTTCTCTAATTCTGTGGGGAAAACCTGGAATAGGCTTCCCAGCAAACTAACATCTCTTTCATCATTACCACTCTTCAAAAAGCAACTAAAAATACTTCTTAAATCTCAATGACTATGCCCATCTACTAATCCAGACTAACCCCCCCCCATTTATCTTTACTCCTTTTCCTTCCTCCTTATACCCTTACATTTTGAATAGTAGGCCTCCTTACTTTGATATCTAGTATCCCCTCTTCAGGTAACTACCACAGAATTCATATGTCTGTAATAATCAACTTGCTGAGACCACATATGTTTCCACTTTGTATATATACTAACTTCATGTTGTTTTTGTTACTCTGAGCATTTACTTTTTTAAACAACCTTATTTATTAGTTTGAATCCATTCTTTTTCCTAGTCTGCTATATAATTGTCAAACCTCTCCTATGTAAATATGTTTCTTGTAATACTGCATTGTTTTTTGTAAACCTTGTACTGGAGATTGTGATGTTTAATCTCTATTGACTATGTATTTAATTTTTTTTATATCTCTTTTAAATTAATAGTGTAACTGGAGCTCATCTCCCCGGGCCTCTACTGAAAATGGACATGTATGCAGTTGGACTAGCCCGGTCAACAAATGTAAAATAAATAAAAATAAAATAAAAGATAAGACTGTACCTTACCAGATGGCAAGTATGCAAAGAAGAATTTCTTATGGATTGATGTAATTAACATTTTCTTTAATTAGATAGAAATACACCTATCCTATGAAAGTAAAATACCAAAGACCAGCACCAAAACATAAGAAGCCTCAATACACATGAATTAATCCACAAGTAGTGAGACAAAGACATGAAAGTATTTGTAGGAACTCTACAAATTCTAGTTTAGCTAACTTAGCCAATGTCAAATCTAGCAGTTCTCTTTCATAGACAGATACAAACCCGCCGTTATTTCCAAAACAGTATTCTACATAACAGTACTATAGCTAAGAAGAATCAAACTACAAAAGCACAATTATATGAAGTAAAAAGCTGCTTTGTGATCAGGCAGACCAGATTGTTAATCTACTGACAAGGTGGAAGAGAACAGCTGTTTGATTTCTTCCAGTAGATATATCCTTAGACAAATAGAATTTTTTTTAATGAGGAATTTATGAATGGCATGGGGAGTAATGTAGGTCTACTAGTAGTTCTTTGAAAAACAAAGATGATTTCATCAGTGCTTTACACCTGCCCTGTACATGGACCAAAACAGAGTCTGGCCATGGGTCACTTGCAGCAACAAGAGCAGGACAGGTAATGAAGCCGCAAATGGTCAAGAACCAAAGTCACTGAATTGTTACACTTACCGACAAGCAACTTTGGTTCTCCTGTATTACAGCTCCTGGTGATCTGATCAAGGACAGAAAGAAAAAGAGCATTAATTACATAAGATAAATGTGTTTACTTACCAAGCTCAACATCATAAAGGATTACATAAGACTGTTTGAGGTGAAACTAGTCATGGAATGATCAGCCAAGTAGAATGGTTCTACCCTAAATCCCAATGCAATTATCCCCAGATGGGACATTAAGTTGGAGGAATGGCAATTCCCATAGAATTCTGAAGTAATCACCTTAAGAAATTAAAAATTCTTCACAATGGCTTCAATTTTTTTTTCTTGAGTCATGGAATTGTTGACTCAGATACTGAAGTCGACTAACACTAAGAAGTTTGGGTGAGCCAACACTGAGTCAATGAGGAAATACATAGACTTCTGAAAGAAGACATCTGCGCTAGTAGATGTGTGGAAAATAAGAAAGTTAAACGTTTAAAAATTTCAGTCAGGCACTCTCAAAAACATGCCAATCAGACAACCAAGAGCAGTCCTGACCTAAAATAAATCGATGTCCTCTATCTAGTCTTATTATATATATATATATATATATATATATATATATATATATATATATATATAGGGTTCTAAATCACTGACACATGTGGATGTACCAAGGCTATAAGTTATAGAACAAAGCTGAAAATCAGATAAGTCTTTTCAAAAATGCAAGGTTATTGTAAAGCAACAAGTAAGTAATAATACTAGTATTGTTGCAGACTCTGCACTCGAACATAGTACTACATATGGCACTACAGATTTGTATTTCAGAGTCATGTTCATGTGATACCATTCAGAATCCTGTTTTGTTTAATGCAAAAAAGATGATAAATGGTGACTGTATGACTTTTAGGAACAAATGAAAAGCCTAACTAGAATCAAGGTACCTCTCTCACAGTACGAAACTGCATAGCTCATACACATTAACCAACATGCCTCCAAAGGAGTCCAAGCTGGTAGCACAGCAAGTGTAACTCCACTGTGATTCGCAGAGGCATAACAGCATGGAGTGAAGGGATGAGATGCCAATCTTGGATCTACCCTCTACACACATGACCAGGAACTAACAGTTTACAAATGGAAATAGTGCATAAAATGTGTAAATTAAATACAAGCAGAATAAAAGAAGAAACAGGAAGACACATTCACCCTTTTCCTGGCCTCACCTATGACAATTCTCTTCCACAAACAGCGATCAATCCCAAACCCCAGTAATCTAACTTTTGCTAACATAAATGTTAGCAGCTTAAGAAATAAAGTTGCTGACGTATATGACTAGATTTCCAACATAAGCCTGACATTCTAGCTGTAACTTAAACTTGGCTTAAATCAGGCATAAATGGCTCTGAAATGACATCTTCTGGCTATCATATCATCTCTAATGAGCATATAAAGGGGAAAGGTGGTGGTACTGCTTTAATATTTCCCAACAACTGCCACATTTCTTCTTACAACAAACCAACACCGAAATTCAGTTCAGAAGACCTTTTTATTACTTTCTCAAAAATAAATGATTATAAACAAGTAAGTATTACTGTTCATGACATCCCTGCTGGGAATGATACAGGTATACTGGAAAATACCCTACATTGGGCATTCATAACAATCCCACAATTAAAAATACTATTAGGTGATGTGAATGTCAGTTAGTTGGACATAAACACTAAGTCTCCTACATCTAGAATAAACTTATTTGGTTTCACACAACTAATTAATGGCCCCTCACATTATAGCAGACCATCTAATAAACCTATTAGACTGCATTCTAGTATCCGATTCTAGCAAATACACCACCTCTGGTACAATGTCTAACTGTCTCAGTGATCATCTTCATATCTATCCAACCAGACATCTCACACATCCATTTACATAGCATGTTTACAAAATAAAACGCAGCCTTTCCAAGTTTAACCTAGAAATGCTGATTACCACCTTATCATCTATTTACTGGAACATTGTAAAATTCCTCCAATTTGATAATGCTGTAAATGAATTCAGTACAACTTTCCTGAATATCCAGAATAGCTCTGCACGTCTTAGATGGAAGAGTCTAAAAACAAATAATGCAATCTGACTATCCAAGCAGAGTAGAATGCTAAAGCAGGATAGAGAAAAAGCATGGAAGTCATGGCAAAACTATATAAAACACCACAATATTGTAAAAACATCAGAATGGATTGCAATTGTAACAAGAGGCAAATTAATGAAAACAAAAATTTTATTAAGTTTCAAAATAATAGTAAACACAACCCTAAAAAATTCTGGACAGCCATTAAAGAAATCTTGCATCCTGGTCATAAATTTATCTCGAACCCCTCACCCAATAACTCATCACTTGAAACCACATGCATTTCAAATCTTATTTCATAGATAGTATGGCATCCCTAACCAAGGTTTCCCATCATCTAATGCTAACCCTGCCCAGCAACCATGTATTACCACATCCATTTTCACCTTCAAGTTGTGCCCACATCCTATATAAAACTACTCAAACAGACTTAAACGAAGCTGTACTTCAGCTGATGACCTTCCAAGTGAGAACCTTAAAATAGTAGCCTAATGCATTGCCCACCCTGTCTCAATCCTTATAAATAGGTGAATCCAGCAATCCAAAATTCCTTCTGTCTAGAAAAAGTCACACGTTATCCCCCTGCATAAAGTGGGGAAATCAACAGAAGTTGCTAATTTTAGACCCAAGGCAATCCTATCCCCTCTCCAAAAATACTTGAAAAAACATGTATTCCAAAACAGTTGCTAAACTATCTCCTGCCAAAATAATTCCTATCTCCCACAGAATGTGACATCCATCCTTTCCAAAGTACTAACACTGTACTTCTTATCTATATTGATATTGTCAGTAAAGTTAGATGTAACAGCAAACTAGTCTCCTCCTTTTTCCGAGAAGTGTCTAAAGGCTTCAACATGGTTTGTTACAGTAAACTTCTGCTTCAAATGTCCACATGAGGTCTCTTTCAGCCAACCCTTCTATGGTTAAAAAGCTACTTATCAAATATACATCAGCCAGTAAAATGGCACTCCAACATCTCTCCATATCTCCCAGTCACCACCAGTGTGTCACAAGGCTCTATCCTTGGTCCCTTCCTGTTTAATATTCTCATCAATAAACTCCACACATCCACACAACAGGCCTCAGTATGCAAATGACCCCACACTCACTTGTATATATGACAACATAGCACAATTCAAAAAATTACTCATAAAGCTTTAAAAGGCAACTGAAATATCGCTTTGTAACTCACAACTCATGCTCAGCCAAAACCAATAAATAAATACATGAATAAATAACTACTACTTTCTCCCAAAATCCCTCACCCATGAAAAACAAAATTTAAAGTCCTCTCTCTCTTGATAATATGACCATTGAAGTCACTTCTCATAGCAAATTATAAGGGATGATAGTGGATGATAATCTTAAATTCTATCTGCATATACAAAATTACATAAGAAAAACTCATTAGAAACTAGGGATGCTTTATAGATCCAAAAACTTTCTCACGGCTGCAACTAAAACTACACATGCCACTACTCATCCCCCCCCCTCACTTCTTTATGGCACTCCCATCCAGGGCCGGCCGTTGGTCAACTGGAACCCAAGGCAAAAGGGCTCCACAGAGCCCCTCACACCACTCGGTGTCCCCATCCTGGTCTACCTACACCATTCAAATTACTGGAAAAGCACCCCTGCTAGAGCAGCACCCTAGGAGGCTGCCTAGTTGGCCTGTGTCTAAGACCGGCTATGCTCCCATCCTTACTAACCTTCAGGCATCACAAAAATAAAAACCTCACAATGTTAGAACAAAATTGCTATGTTTTCAGCAAAAACCCTTTCAGAATTCACCACTGTGTGGCACTAAAAAGCCTCAATTGGCAAGAACTATCCCATCAGCTAACAAATACACAGCTTCTTACCACCTACAAAATTATTCATATCCATCTACTCGTCCAGCACTAAAAACATTCTACACAACTATGTTCTCAGTCAGAGATTAAGATTTGATGACCAAAAACTTCTGTTTGTCCACAAACCTATCAAATCTGCTGTGCATTGTCTGTACTTGTGCCATCTTTTAAGGCATGAAACTTCATATCTGTAGCTACTAGGTCATTACCCTTCAAAAACCATTCTGAAAGACTTCCTACCCAAAAGTTGTCTATGTTCTTGTTAAACACCTGGATAAACTATATCACTAAATGTGAACAAATACCTATTCATACCTTACATGTCCTTACTTTCCCTTCTTCACTCCCTTCCTTACTTCTACCAATTTCTCTTCCCCGGCTTTCTCTCTAAATATACCATAAGCCTGCTTTTCTCTCACTTTGTATTGCAATTCCTGTTTATATTATACTAACTAACCTTTAATTTTTCTATAAACTGGCTGAAATGAAATCATTGTCATATAACTTGTATCCGTTCTTAACCAATGTTTTCGTATTATGTCCAGTTTAGTATAATTATTTAAACTGTGGTTGTTTTTGTATTATGTTTAAAGAATGTAAAGTTATTGTTCTTAAAATGCTTTGCCAACTGGCTTACAGATAGGATGCAGATAAGCAGATAATCAAAATAGGGGAAATTACCTCCACAAAGAGATCAGTCATCAGTGAAGTCCCCCAAGGTTCTGTGCTGGGATCTGTCCTGCTTGACATCTAGTTTTCTAATGTAAAAGTCAATAGCAAAGGGCTCTGGCTGATTAAGTTTGCAGATGACTGCAAGTTAGGAGCAGTCATTGAATCCACAACGTAGCCATCCTACAGGAAGGTTTGTCTCAAATAAATAACTAGTTTCAAAACAATTGTCTGAAACAAAATGCCAAAAACTGCATTAATATATCTTTTCACACTCATCTAGCCCACAGAACTACCACATTGACATTATGCCCAAAGATTTGACTCAAGCTGTTTGGGATTTGAGAATGTATGTGGACAGTGAACTAACTTATGATCAACATGTGTCTACTGTTGTAAGAAAACCCTTATACAATGTAAAGCTTTTAAAGAAAGAGATTCTGTATAGATTTAGGGATGTCTTTCTCCACCTTTACTCTGCCTTCATTAGACCAATTATTTAATATAATGCTCCCTTTATCATGTATCTCTCAAGAAACACGCAACAACTGAAATGCCTACATACAGCTCAGCAAGCTCCTGCCTGGTGCCCTGCAGAGTTTTACAGTAGCAGAGAGACAAAATAAATACTTTGGAGTGATTAAGTGTAATTTTTCTGCATTTTCTTGCTACCTTTAGCTAACTCAGCCTAAAACACTGATTTTCTAGAGTTTCTGTGATTTAAAAAGCTTGTTTCAGCTACATATTATACTTATTTTACTGCCTGCACTTTAACAAAGTCATTTTTGTTTAAATTACCAGTTTAACTGTTGTAGGCTACACACTCAAGTGTGATAGCCATTTCTGTGCATTTAAAGTGTTTTTTTGATTGTATCTGCTTTATTTTCTGAAAAAAAATCCAAAAAATATACTTGTTTTCCAGCCTTTCTAAGCTAGTATAGTCCAGTTTTCAGGTCAGTGCTGAATTCAGGGCTGCATTACAAGTTTCTGTGTTTGCCCATACCTTACTTGGATAGAAGGAAGTTTGTCTGTTCACTGTGAGAGAGGGGACTTTGAGCAGCCTATCTGTCCCTGAAGGAGTGGTTTCAGCCCAGAAATTAGTAGTTTATTGGCCATTTTGGGCTAATTTCTATCTCTTTCATTTCCCTGCTATAAAACCAACATTTTCAAGGTTTTTGTGCTAGTATACAGCTCAGAAAGATCATACAAATTGCACTGCAGAGTTTTACAGCAGCAGAGAGACAAAAGAGAGACTTTGGAGTGATTAAGTATATTTTTTCTGCATTTCTTGCTGCCTTTAGCTAATTCCGCCTAAAATGCTGACTTTCTAGAGTTTTAGGGATTTAAAAATCTTGTTTCGGCTACATATTGTACTTATTTTACTGCCTGCACTTTAACAAAGTTGTTTTTGTGTTTCAATTATCTGTTTACCTGTTGTAGACTACACACTCAATTGTGATAGCCATTTCTGTGCATTTAAAGTGTTTTTTTGATTGTATCTGCTTTATTTTCTGAAAAAAAAAAATACTTGTTTTCCAGCCTTTCTAAGCTAGTATAGTCCAGTTTTCAGGTTAGTGCTGAATTCAGGGCTGTGTTACAAGTTTCTGTGTTTGCCCTTACCTTACTTGGATAAAAGGAAGTTTCTCTATTCACTGTGAGAGAGTAAGCTTTGAGCAGCCAATCTGTCCCTGGAGGAGTGGTTTCAGCCCAGACATTAATTGTTTATTGGCCATTTTAGACTAATTTCTATCTCTTTCATTTCCCTGCTATGAAGCCTGCATTTGCAAAGTTTTTGCTCTAGTATACAGCTCAGCAAGCTCCTCCCTGTTGCCCTGCAGAGTTCTACAGCAGCAGAGAGACAAAAGAGATACTTTAAAGTGATTAAGTATCATTTTCCTGCATTTTCTTGCTGTCTTTAGCTAATTCTTCCTAAAACACAGATTTACTTGAGTTTCTGTGATTTAAAAAGCTTGTTTCGGCTACATATTGTACTTATTTACCTGTTTAACTATTGTAGGCTACACACTCAATTGTGATAGCCATTCATCTGCATTTAAAGTGTTTTTTGACTCTATCAGCTTTATTTTCTGAAAAAACAAAAAACAAAAAATATACCTGTTTTCCCACCTTTCTAAGCTAGTATAGTCCAGTTTTCAGGTTAGTGCTGAATTCAGGGCTGTGCTACAGGTTTCTGTGTTTGCCCATACCTTACTTGGATAGAAGGAAGTTTCTCTGGTTACTGTGAGGGAGGGAGCTTATAGTAGCCTATCTGTCTCTGCAGGAGTTGTTTCAGCCCAGAAATTAGTAGTTTATTGGCCATTTTGGACTAATTTTTATCTCTTTTATTTCCCTGCTATAAAACCCGCATTTGCAAGGTTTTTGTGCTAGTATAAAGTTCAGCAAACTCCTGCCTGGTGCCCTGCAGAGTTCTACAGTAGCAGAGAGAGAAGAGAGAGACTTTGGAGTGATTAAGTATAATTTTCTGCATGTTCTTGCTGCCTTTAGCTAATTCCATCTAAAACTCTGATTTTCTAGAGTTTCTGTGATTTAAAAAGCTTGTTTCAGCTACTTATTGTACTTATTCTACTGCCCTACTTTAACAAAGTTGTTTTTGTGTTTAAATTACCTGTTTAACTGTTGTAGGCTATATACTCAAGTGTGATAGCCATTTCTGTGCATTTAAAGTGTTTTTTGATTGTATCTGCTTTATTTTCTGAAAAGAACGAACATAAAAAAAATATACTTGTTTTCCTGCCTTTCAATTTTTTCAGTTTAGTGCTGAACTCAGGACTGTGTTATAAGTTTCTATGTTTGCCCATACCTTACTTGGATAGAAGGAAGTTTTTCTGTTCACTTTGAGAGAGGAACTTTAAGCAGCCTATCTGTCCCTAGAGGAGTGGATTCAGCTCAGAACTTCATAGTTTATTGGCCATTTTGGGCTAATTTCCATCTTGTTCATTTCCCTGCTATAAAACTTGCATTTGCAAGGTTTTTATGCTAGTATACAGCTCAGCAAGCTTCTTCCTGGTGCCCTGCAGAGTGCTACAGTAGCAGAGAGATAAAAGAGAGACTTTGGCATGATTAAGTATCATTTTTCTGCATTTTACTGCTACCTTTAGCTAAGTTCACCTAAAACATGAATTTTAAATAGCTTCTGTGATTTAGAAAGTGTGTTTCAGCTACATATTGTACTTATTTTACTGCCTGCACTTTAAATAGTCATTTTTGTGTTTAAATTACCTGCTTAACTGTTGTAGGCTACACACTCAAGTTTGATAGTCATTTCTGTGCATTTTAAGTTTTTTTTTGATTGTATCTGCTTTATTTTCTGAAACCAAAAACAAAAAAAATACTAGTTTTCCTGCCTTTCTAAGCTATATAGTCCACTTTTCTGGTTAGTGCTGAATTCAGTGCTGTGTTACAACTTTCTGTGTTTGCCCATACCTTACTTGGATAGAAGAAACTTTCTCTGTTCACTGTGAGAGAGGGAGCTTTGAGCAACCTATCTGTCTCTGGAGTAGTGGTTTCAGCTCAGAAATTAGTAGTTTATTGGCAATTTTGGACTAATTTCAATCTTTATCATTTCCCTGCTATAAACCCTGCAATTGCAAGGTTTTTGTGCTAGTATACAGTTCAACAAGCTCCTGCCTGGTGCCCTGCAGAGTTCTACAGCAGCAGAGAGAGACAAAAGAGAGACTTTGGAGTGATTAAGTATAATGTTTCTGCATTTTCTTGCTGCCTTTAGCTAATTCTTCCTAAAACACTGATTTTCTAGATGTTCTGTGATTTAAAAAGCTTGTTACAGCTACATGTTGTACTTATTTTAGTGCCTGCACTTTAACAAAGTCATTTTTGTGTTTAAATTACCTGTTTAACTGTTGTAGACTACACACTCAAGTGCGATAGCCATTTCTGTGCATTTAAAGTGTTTTTTTATTGTATCTGCTTTATTTTCTGAAAAAAAAAAAAAAAACATATACTTGTTTTCCCACCTTCCTAAGCTAGTATAGTCCAGTTTTCAGGTTAGTGCTGAATTCAGGGCTGTGTTACAAGTTTCTCTGTTTGCCCATACCTTACTTGGATAGAAGGAAGTTTCTCTGTCCTCTGTAAGAGAGGGAGCTCTGAGCAGCCTATCTGTCTCTGGAGGAGTGGTTACAGCCCAGAAATTAGTAGTTTATTGGCTATTGTGGGCTAATTTCAATCTCTTTCATTTCCCTGCTAAAAAAAACTACATTTGCAAGGTTTTTGTGCTAGTATAAAGCTCAACAAGCTCCTGCCTGGTGCCCTGCAGAGTTTTATACCCATAGAGAGAGAAAAAAGATAGACTTTTTAGTGATTAAGTATAATGTTTCTGCATTTTCTTGCTGCCTTTAGCTAATTCTGCCTAAAATGCTGATTTTCTAGAGGTTCTGTGATTTAAAAAGCTTGTTTCAGCTACATATTGTACTTATTTTACTGCCTGCACTTTAACAAAGTCGTTTTTGTGTTTAAGTTACCTGTTTAACTGTTGTAGGCTACACACTCAAATATGATAGCCATTTCTGTGTATTTAAAGTGTATTTTTTATTGTATCTGCTTTATTTTTTTTAAAAAGCAAAAAAAAAAAAAAAACATAAAAAAAAATACTTGTTTTCCCACCTTCCTAAGCTAGGATAGTCCAGTTTTCAGGTTAGTGCTGAATTCAGGGCTGTGTTCCTAGTTTCTGTGCTTGCCCATACCTTACTAGGATAGAAGGAAGTTTCTCTGTTCATGGTGAGAGAGGGAGCTTTGAACAGCCTATCTGTCCCTGGCGGAGTGGTTTCAGCCCATAAATTAGTAGTTTATTGGCCATTTTGGGCTAATTTCTATCTCTTTTGTTTCCCTGCTACAAAACCCACATTTGTAAGGTTTTTTTACTGGTATACAGCTCAGCAAGCTCCTGCCTAGTGCCCTGCAGAGTTCTTCAGCAGCGGATAGACAAAAGAGAGACTTTGGAGTGATTAAGTATCATTTTTCTGCATTTTCTTGCTGCCTTTTGCTAATTCCACCTAAAACACTGATTTTCTAGAGTTTCTCTGATTTAAAAAGCTTGTTTCAGCTACATATTGTACTTTTTTTACTTCCTGCACTTTAACAAAGCCATTTTTGTGATTAAATTACCAGTTTACCTTTTGTAGGCTAAACACTCAAGTGTGATAGCCATTTCTGTGCATTTAAAGTGGTTTTTTTTATTGTATCTGCTTTATTTTCTGAAAAAAAATACTTGTTTTCCTACCTTTCTAAGGTAGTATAGTCCAGTTTTCAGGTTAGTGCTGAATTCTGGGCTGTGTTGCAATTGTCTGTGTTTGCCCATACCTTAGATGGATAGAAGGAAGTTTCTCTGTTCACTGTGAGAGAGGGAACTTTGAGCAGCCTATCTGTCTCTGAAGGAGTTGTTTCAGCCCAGAAATTAGTAGTTTATTGGCCATTTTGGCCTAATTGTTATCTCTTTCATTTCACTGCTATAAAACCCACATTTACAAGGTTTCTGTGCTAGTATACAGCTCAGCAAGCTCCTGGCTGGAGCCCTGTAGAGTTCTACAGCAGCAGAGAGACAAAAAAGAGACGTTGGAGTGATTAAATATAATTCTTCTGCATTTTCTTTCTGCATTTAGCTAATTCCACCTAAAACACTGATTTTTTTAGAGCTTCTGTGATTTAAAAAGCTTGTTTCAGCTACATATTTACTTATTGTACTGCCTGCACTTTAAGAAAGTCATTTTTGTGTTTAAATTACCTGTTTAACTGTTGTAGGCTACACACCCAAGTGTCATAACCATTTATGTGCATTTAAAGTGTTTTTTTATTATATCTGATTTATTTTCTGAAAAAATTAAAAAAACAAAAAAATATATACTTGTTTTCCTTCCTTTCTAAGCTGGTATAATCCAGTTTTCATGTTAGTGATGAATTCAGGTCTGTGTTATAAATGTCTGTTTTTGCCCATACCTTACTTGGATAGAAGGATGTTTCTTTGTTCACTGTGAGAGAGGGAGCTTTGAGCAGCCTATCTGTCTCTGGAGGAGTAGTTTCATCCCAGAAATTAGTAGTTTATTGGCCATTTTGGGCTAATTTTGATCTCTTTCTTTTCCCTGCTATAAAACCTACATTTGCAAGGTTTTTGTGCTAGTATAAAGTTCAGCAAGATCCTGCCTGGTGCCCTGCAGAGTTTTACACCCATAGAGAGAGAAAAAAGATAGACTTTGGAGAGATTAAGTATAATTTTTCTGCATTTTCTTGCTGCCTTTAGCTAATTCTGCCTAAAATGCTGATTATCTAGAGGTTCTGTGATGTAAAAAGCTTGTTTCAGCTACATATTGTACTTATTTTACTGCCTGCACTTTAACAAAGTTGTTTTTGTGTTTAAGTTACCTGTTTAAATGTTGTAGGCTACACACCCAAATATGATAGCCATTTCTGTGTATTTAAAGTGTATTTTTATTGTATCTGCTTTATCTTTTTAAAAAAGCAAAAAAACACAGAAAAAATACTTGTTTTCTTGCTTTTCTAAGCTAGGATAGTCCAGTTTTCAGGTTTGTGCTGAATTCAGGGCTGTGTTCCTAGTTTCTGTGTTTGCCCATACCTTACTTGGATAGAAGGAAGTTTCTTTGTTCATGGTGAGAGAGGGAGCTTTGAACAGCCTTTTTGTCCCTGGCGGAGTGGTTTCAGCCCAGAAATTAGTAGTTTGTTGGCCATTTTGGGCTAATTTCTATCTCTTTCATTTCCCTGCTAAAAAACCCACATTTGCAAGGTTTTTGTGCTAGTATACAGCTCAGCAAGCTGCTGCCTAGTTTCCTGCAGAGTTCTGCAGCAGCATATAGACAAAAGAGAGACTTTGGAGTGATTAAGTATCATTTTTCTACATTTTTTTGCTGTCTTTAGCTAATTCCGCCTAAAACTCTGATTTTCTGGAGTTTCTGTGATTTAAAAAGCTTGTTTCAGCTACACATTGTACTTTTTTACGTCCTGCACTTTAACAAAGCCATTTTTGTGATTAAATTACCAGTGTACCTTTTGTAGGCTACACACTCAAGTGTGATAGCCATTTATTTGCATTTAAAGTGTTTTTTTGATTGTATCTGCTTTATTTTCTGAAAAAAAAATACTTGTTTTCCTACCTTTCTAAGCTAGTATAGTCCAGTTTTCAGGTTAGTGCTGAATTCTAGGCTGTGTTGCAAGTTTCTGTGTTTGCTCATACCTTACTTGGATAGAAGGAAGTTTCTCTGTTCATGGTGAGAGAGGGAGCTTTGAACAGCCTTTTTGTCCCTGGCGGAGTGGTTTCAGCCCAGAAATTAGTAGTTTGTTGGCCATTTTGGGCTAATTTCTATCTCTTTCATTTCCCTGCTAAAAAAACCACATTTGCAAGGTTTTTGTGCTAGTATACAGCTCAGCAAGCTGCTGCCTAGTTTCCTGCAGAGTTCTGCAGCAGCATATAGACAAAAGAGAGACTTTGGAGTGATTAAGTATCATTTTTCTGCATTTTTTTGCTGTCTTTAGCTAATTCCACCTAAAACACTGATTTTCTGGAGTTTCTGTGATTTAAAAAGCTTGTTTCAGCTACACATTGTACTTTTTTACTTCCTGCACTTTAACAAAGCCATTTTTGTGATTAAATTACCAGTTTACCTTTTGTAGGCTACACACTCAAGTGTGATAGCCATTTATTTGCATTTAAAGTGTTTTTTTTATTGTATCTGCTTTATTTTCTGAAAAAAAAATACTTGTTTTCCTACCTTTCTAAGCTAGTATAGTCCAGTTTTCAGGTTAGTGCTGAATTCTAGGCTGTGTTGCAAGTTTCTGTGTTTGCTCATACCTTACTTGGATAGAAGGAAGTTTCTCTGTTCATTGTGAGAGAGGGAACTATGAGCAGCCTATCAGTCTCTGAAGGAGTTGTTTCAGCCCTGAAATTAGTAGTTTATTGTCCATTTTGGCCTAATTGTTATCTCTTTCATTTCACTGCTATAAAACCCACATTTGTGAGGTTTTTGTGCTAGTATACAGCTCAGCAAGCTCCTGTCTGGTGCCCTGTAGAGTTCTACAGCAGCAGAGAGACAAAAAGAGATGTTGGAGTGATTAAGTATAATTCTTCTGCATTTTCTTAAAAAACAAAAAAATACATACTTGTTTTCCTTCCTTTCTAAGCTGGTATAATCCAGTTTTCATGTTAGTGATGAATTCAGGGCTGTGTTATAAATTTCTGTTTTTGCCCATACCTTACTTGGATAGAAGGATGTTTCTTTGTTCACTGTGAGAGAGGGAGCATTGAACAGCCTATCTGTCTCTGGAGGAGTAGTTTCATCCCAGAAATTAGTAGTTTATTGGCCATTTTGGGCTAATTTTGATCTCTTTCTTTTCCCTGCTATAAAACCTACATTTGCAAGGTTTTTGTGCTAGTATAAAGTTCAGCAAGCTCCTGCCTGGTGCCCTGCAGAGTTTTACACCCATAGACAGAGAAAAAAGATAGACTTTGGAGAGATTAAGTATAACTTTTCTGCATTTTCTTGCTGCCTTTAGCTAATTCTGCCTGAAATGCTGATTATCTAGAGGTTCTGTGATTTAAAAAGCTTGTTTCAGCTACATATTGTACTTATTTTACTGCCTGCACTTTAACAAAGTCGTTTTTGTGTTTAAGTTACCTGTTTAAATGTTGTAGGCTACACACCCAAATATGATAGCCATTTCTGTGTATTTAAAGTGTATTTTTATTGTATCTGCTTTATTTTTTTAAAAAAGCAAAAAAACACATACAAAATACTTGTTTTCTTGCCTTTCTAAGCTAGGATAGTCCAGTTTTCAGGTTTGTGCTGAATTCAGGGCTGTGTTCCTAGTTTCTGTGTTTGCCCATACCTTACTTGGATAGAAGGAAGTTTCTCTGTTCATGGTGAGAGAGGGAGCTTTGAACAGCCTTTTTGTCCCTGGTGGAGTGGTTTCAGCCCAGAAATTAGTAGTTTGTTGGCCATTTTGGGCTAATTTCTATCTCTTTCATTTCCCTGCTAAAAATACCCACATTTGCAAGGTTTTTGTGCTAGTATACAGCTCAGCAAGCTGCTGCCTAGTTTCCTGCAGAGTTCTGCAGCAGCATATAGACAAAAGAGAGACTTTGGAGTGATTAAGTATCATTTTTCTGCATTTTTTTGCTGTCTTTAGCTAATTCCGCCTAAAACACTGATTTTCAGGAGTTTCTGTGATTTAAAAAGCTTGTTTCAGCTAAACATTGTACTTTTTTACTTCCTGCACTTTAACAAAGCCATTTTTGGTATTAAATTACCAGTTTACCTTTTGTAGGCTACACACTCAAGTGTGATAGCCATTTATCTGCATTTAAAGTGTTTTTGATTGTATCTGCTTTATTTTCTGAAAAAAAATACTTGTTTTCCTACCTTTCTAAGCTAGTATAGTCCAGTTTTCAGGTTAGTGCTGAATTCTAGGCTGTGTTGCAAGTTTCTGTGTTTGCTCATACCTTACTTGGATAGAAGGAAGTTTCTCTGTTCATTGTGAGAGAGGGAACTTTGAGCTGCCTATCTGTCTCTGAAGGAGTTGTTTCAGCCCAGAAATTAGTAGATTATTGTCCATTTTGGCCTAATTGTTATCTCTTTCATTTCACTGCTATAAAACCCACATTTGTGAGGTTTTTGTGCTAGTATACAGCTCAGCAAGCTCCTGTCTGGTGCCCTGTAGAGTTCTACAGCAGCAGAGAGATAAAAAAGAGACTTTGGAGTGATTAAGTATAATTCTTCTGCATTTTCTTAAAAAAAGAAAAAATACATACTTGTTTTCCTTCCTTTCTAAGCTAGTATAATCCAGTTTTCATGTTAGTGATGAATTCAGGGCTGTGTTATAAATTTCTGTTTTTGCCCATACCTTACTTGGATAGAAGGATGTTTCTTTGTTCACTGTGAGAGAGGGAGCTTTGAGCAGCCTATCTGTCTCTGGAGGAGTAGTTTCATCCCAGAAATTAGTAGTTTATTGGCCATTTTGGGCTAATTTCGATCTCTTTCTTTTCCCTGCTAAAAAAAAACTACATTTGCAAGGTTTTTGTGCTAGTATAAAGCTCAGCAAGCTCCTGCCTGGTGCCCTGCAGAATTTTCCACCCATAGAGAGAGAAAAAAGATAGACTTTGGAGTGATTAAGTATAATTTTTCTGCATTTTCTTGCTGCCTTTAGCTAATTCTGCCTAAAATGCTGATTATCTAGAGGTTCTGTGATTTAAAAAGCTTGTTTCAGCTACATATTGTACTTATTTTACTGCCTGCACTTTAACAAAGTCATTCTTGTGTTTACGTTACCTGTTTAAATGTTGTAGGCTACACACCCAAATATGATAACCATTTATATGTAAAGTGTATTTTGTATTGTATATGCTTTATTTTTTTAAAAAAGCAAAAAAACATTTAAAAAAATACTTGTTTTCCTGCCTTTCTAAGCTAGGATAGTCCAGTTTTCAGGTTAGTGCTGAATTCAGGGCTGTGCTCCTAGTTTCTGTGTTTGCCCATACCTTACTTGGATAGAAGGAAGTTTCTCTGTTCATGGTGGGAGAGGGAGCTTTGAACATCCTATTTGTCCCTGGCGGAGTGGTTTCAGCCCAGAAATTAGTAGTTTGTTGGCCATTTTGGGCTAATTTCTATCTCTTTCATTTCCCTGCTATAAAACCCACATTTGCAAGGTTTTTGTGCTAGTATACAGCTCAGCAAGCTCCTGCCTAGTTTCCTGCAGAGTTCTGTAGCAGCAGATAGACAAAAGAGAGACTTTGTAGTGATTAAGTATCATTTTTCTGCATTTTCTTGCTGTCTTTAGCTAATTCTGCCTAAAACACTAATTTTCTGGAGTTCTGTGATTTAAAAAGCTTGTTTCAGCTACACATTGTACTTTTTTACTTCCTGCACTTTAACAAAGCCATTTTTGTGATTAAATTACCAGTTTACCTTTTGTAGACTACACACTCAAGTGTGATAGCCATTTATGTGCATTTAAAGTGTTTTTTTGATTGTATCTGCTTTATTTTCTGAAAAAAAAATACTTGTTTTCCTACCTTTCTAAGCTAGTATAGTCCAGTTTTCAGGTTCGTGCTGAATTCTAGGCTGTGTTGCAAGTTTCTGTGTTTGCTCATACCTTACTTGGATAGAAGGAAGTTTCTCTGTTCATTGTGAGAGAGGGAACTTTGAGAAGCCTATCTGTCTCTGAAGGAGTTGTTTCAGCCCAGAAATTAGTAGATTATTGTCCATTTTGGCCTAATTGTTATCTCTTTCATTTCACTGCTATAAAACCCACATTTGTGAGGTTTTTGTTCTAGTATACAGCTCAGCAAGCCCCTGTCTGGTGCACTGTAGAGTTCTACAGCAGCAGAGAGACAAAAAAGAGACTTTGGAGTGATTATGTATAATTCTTCTGCATTTTCTTAAAAAAACAAAAAAATACATACTTGTTTTCCTTCCTTTCTAAGCTAGTATAATCCAGTTTTCATGTTAGTGATGAATTCAGGGCTGTGTTATAAATTTCTGTTTTTGCCCATACCTTACTTGGATAGAAGGATGTTTCTTTGTTCACTGTGAGAGAGGGAGCTTTGAGCAGCCAATCTGTCTCTGGAGGAGTAGTTTCATCCCAGAAATTAGTAGTTTATTGGCCATTTTGGGCTAATTTTGATCTCTTTCTTTTCCCTGCTAAAAAAACTACATTTGCAAGGTTTTGTGCTAGTATAAAGCTCAGCAAGCTCCTGCCTGGTGCCCTGCAGAGTTTTACACCCATAGAGAGAGAAAAAAGATACACTTTGGAGTGATTAAGTATAATTTTTCTGCATTTTCTTGCTGCCTTTAGCTAATTCTGCCTAAAATGCTGATTATCTAGAGGTTTTGTGATTTAAAAATCTTGTTTCAGCTACATATTGTACTTATTTTACTGCCTGCACTTTAACAAAGTCGTTTTTGTGTTTAAGGTACCTGTTTAAATGTTGTAGGCTACACACCCAAATATGATAGCCATTTCTATGTATTTAAAGTGTATATTTTATTGTATCTGCTTTATTTTTTTTAAAGCAAAAAAACACATAAAAAATACTTGTTTTCCTGCCTTTCTAAGCTAGGATAGTCCAGTTTTCAGGTTAGTGCTGAATTTTAGGCTGTGTTGCAAGTTTCTGTGTTTGCTCATACCTTACTTGGATAGAAGGAAGGTTCTCTGTTCATTCTGAGAGAGGGAACTTTGAGCAGCCTATCTGTCTCTGAAGGAGTTGTTTCAGCCCAGAAATTAGTAGTTTATTGGCCATTATGGCCTAATTGTTATCTCTTTCATTTCCCTGCTATAAAACCCACATTTGCAAGGTGTTTGTGCCAGTATACAGCTCAGCAAGCTCCTGTCTGGTGCCCTGTAGAGTTCTACAGCAGCAGAGAGACAAAAAAGAGACTTTGGAGTGATTAAGTATAATTATTCTGCATTTTCTTTCTGCCTTTAACTAATTCCACCTAAAACACTGATTTTTTAGAACTTCTGTGATTTAAAAAGTTTGTTTCAGCTACATATTTACTTATTTTACTGCTTGCACTTTAAGAAAGTCATTTTTGTGTTTAAATTACCTATTTAACTGTTGTATGCTACACACTCAAGTGTCATAAACATTTCTGTGCATTTAAAGAGTTTTTTTCATTGTATCTAATTTATTTTTTGAAAAAAGTAAAAAAAAAAAGAATATATACTTGTTTTCCTTCCTTTCTAAGCTAGTATAGTCCAGTTTTCATGTTAGTGATGAATTCAGGGCTGTGTTACAAATTTCTGTTTTTGCCCATACCTTACTTGGATAGAAGGATGTTTCTCTGTTCATTGTGAGAGAGGGAGCTTTGACCGCATATCTGTCCCTGGAGGAGTGGTTTCAGCCCAGAAATTAGAAGTTTATTAGCCATTTTGCGCTAATTTCTATCTCTCTCATTTCCCTGCTATAAAACCCACATTTGCAATGTTTTTGTGCTAGTATACAGCTCAGCAAGCTCCTACCTGGTGCCCTGCAGAGTTCTACAGCAATAGAGAGACAAAAGAGAGATTTTGGAGTAATTAAGTATCATTTTCTGCATTTTCTTGCTGCTTTTAGCTAATTCTGCCTAAAACATTGATTTTCTATAGTTTCTGTGATTACTTATTTTACTGCTGGCGCTTTAACAAAGTCGTTTTAATGTTTAAATTACCTGTTTAATATTTGTAGGCTACACACTCAAGTGTGATAGCCATTTCTGTGCATTTAAAGTGTTTTTTGATTCTATCTTCTTTATTTTCTGTAAAAAACAAAAAAAAAAAAACAAACAAAATACAAAAAAAAAAAAATACCTGTTTTCCCGCCTTTCTTAGCCAGTATAGCCCAGTTTTCAGGTTAATGCTGAATTCAGGGCTGTGTTACAAGTTTCTGTGTTTGCCCATATCTTACTTGGATAGAAGGAAGTTTCTCTGTTCACTGTGAGAGAAGGAGCTTTGAGCAGCCTATCTGTCCCGGGAGGAGTGGTTTAAGCACAAAAATTTGTAGTTTATTGGCCATTTCGGCATATACCTCTCAGAGGTACAGGCAAGCACAGGAGGACTATGGCTGACCAAGTTCACAGCCAACTGCAAACCAGGGGCTATAATTGATTCTCCTGCTGACACAGACATCCTCCAAGATGGTCTCACTGAGACAGATACCTGGTGTCAAAACCATGGCCTCAAGCTAAATGCCAAAAAGTGCATAGTAAATCCCTTTGGAAAAAATAAAGTACCCACAAACTACCACATAGGTGGTAGCCCCCTAAATGTGGAAGATGTAATAAGGATCTTGGGACTCAAGTAGATCGTAGCCTCTCCTTTGATAATCACATTGTCAAAGTGGTTAGAAAATCCTTCTATGTGGCCCACCTAATCATAAAATGGTTTGCATCCAGATCGAAAGAGGTCATTGGGCCCCTCTATGCATCACTCATCAGACCCATCATAGAGTACAATGTCCCATTTGGGATGTATCTTACAAGAAACCTGCATCAACTGGAAAGACCACAGAAGTACCTCACTGGCCTCAAGCAGATGCCCTATGCAGCTCGACTGAAGAAACTCCAGCTGTACACGGTTGATACCGCCTACTCAGACATGATCTCTGCCTGACATACAAGGCCATGTCCAACCCATAATTGATGGACATGCTCCATCTAAAGAAAACCATATCCCCTCGAGCCACAAGCTCCAGGAATCTAAACCTCACCATAACAATAAATAGGATAAGCTGGAGGGATAGATTCCTGTCCAAGAGACTTCCCATGCTCTGGAACAAGAATCCAATCTACATTTGGCAGAGCTTATAGGTTCATAGGTTCATAGGTTCATACTAGGCTATCTGCCCGAGGGCATTTACAAGCCTAGCCCATAGTTTTGTGGCTTACGCCACCCCTTTAGTATGGGGAACTATACCCATTATTTTGCTGTGCCTCTGTTGAGCAGTGACACTGAGGTAATCCCTGGGGTATATCTGTGATCTCCCATCCATTGGTCAAGATTTCTCTTGAACAAGGCCAGCGAGGTGCTCTGCCTCACATATACCGGGATTTTATTCCACAGCATAGGGAGTCTTTGGGTGATGAATCTATCCCTCCAGCGTCCTATTAATAGCCGTGTCGAGGTTTAAGTCTCCCGCCCTTGTGGCTCTGATGGATCTAGATTTTTGAGGTGAAGCATATTCATCAAATCTGGGTTTGACATGGCCTTGTATGTTAGGCAAAGGTCACCTCTGAGCAAGCGGTGGCGACTGAATAGAGCTGGAGTTCTTTCAGTCGGGCAGCATAGGACAGATGTTTGAGACCCTTTATCCTTTTGGTGAGGAACTTTGTGGCCTCTCCAGCTGCTGCAAGTGTCGGGTCAGATACATTCCGAATGGGGCATTGTACTCAATCATTGGTCTGATGAGTGATGAGTATAGGAGACTATGACCTCCCTTGATCTAGATGAGAATCCTTCATGATAAGGTGGGCAATGTAGAAGGTCTTCCTAACTACTTTAGCTACATGGGTGTCGAATGACAGACTACTATCAACCTGGGTCCCCAGGTCCCTGATAACTTCTTCTGTGCTCAGTGGATTCCCACCTATTTGGTAGCTAGGGTAACCTTGTTTTCCCGAAGGGTATGACTATGCATTTTGTGGCATTTAACTTTAGGCCATGGCTCTGGCACCAGTTATCCGTTCTGTGAGACCCTTCTGAAGGATATCTGTGTCAGATGTGTTTTCTACTATGGCCCAGTTTGCAGTCATCTGCAAACTTTGTCAGCCATAACCCTCCTGTGTTTGCTTGTACTTCGGAAAAGTAGATGCCAAACAAGAGTGGGCCCAGGACTGAGCCCTGTGGTACACCACTTGTGACAGGCTTTGAGTCTGACATGGCGCCAGCAACTCTGACCCTGTGGGTTCTGTCACTCAGCCAGTTTGCAACCCATCTTGTGATGTATGGGTTAACATTTAAGCTGATGAGTTTTTCAATGATACCCGAGTGGGGTATTGTATCGAAGGCCTTCGAGATCGAGGTAGGCTGTATGGACTGCCTTTCCCTCATCAATGGCTTTGGTGACTGTGTTGAAAAAGTCAACCAAGTTTAGAAGGCATGATCTGCCTTTGACAAAGCCAAACTGGGATGGATCCAAAGTCTGCAAATTCCCTATGTCTTTATTTATGAGGTCCATTATGATCCTCTCCATGGCTTTGCAGATAAGGCTTGTCAAGCTAATGGGCCGGTAATTTCCAGGGTCGGTGGAGGCACCGCCTTTGTGAAGTGGGACCACAGTTGCAGTCGCCACTCCTGGAGTGTATCCAGAGGTAAGACTATGATTAAACAGCTGTCCTAGCTGTGGGTTTAATTCCTCATTGAGTTCGTGGAGCACACAGCCGGGGACACCATCAGGTCCCATGGATGCTGTGTTTTTGCTTTGGAGAGCAGTTCTCACTTGGGCGTTGGAGATGTTTGGGGGCTGCAATCGCTTGGTATAGATATCTCTCCTTTTGGGAGGGGGAGTTTGCACTGAACCTGTCAGCCAGTATGTTGGCAATGTCTGTAGGATCAGTAATCTTCACATCATTTTGAACTAGTTCTGAGCATATCTGGGAGGTTCCTCCCAGGTTTCTAACATAGCTAAAGAAGGCCTTATGATTGTCTTTTGAGTCTTTAGCTATTTTTCTCTCAAAATTTGCTTTGGATGATTTTATGAGAGCTCTTAGTTTTTTACTTATAGTGATCAAGGGTGTCTTACCTTTTAAGGATTTTGCTCTATCTTGTAGTAGCTTCCTCCTTTTGTTGTAGAGTTTGTTTATGGCTGGGGTCCACCAGACTGGACGCTTGCCTTTGGTACAAAGAGTTTTTGTTTTGCTTGGGATTGCCTTATCCATGCAGTCCTGCAGGTGCTGGTAGAAGGCATTTGTAAGTGATTCAGCGGCTTGAGTACTGTTTTCCGCTCGGGGCCTTAAAGGAGACCACACTAGTCTTTAGAAGTGTGAAGTCGGCTTTCGAGAAGTTCTTTACTGTGGTCTTTTTATTTCAGGTGGGGTGGGATGAGGACCTCCAGCGAGATTAGTTTGTGATCTGATCTCACCAGTGAGTGGTATACTTCCGGTGTTGAACATTGTGCTCCCATGTTCGTGATGATGAGATCAAGTATGTTTTCTCCTCTTGTGGGGATGGTGACTAGTTGTTCCATGGCATTTGAGTTTATGAATTCCAGGAACTTTTGGGCTAGGGTGTTTGGGCTTGAGTAGTGTTCCCAGTCTATATTAGGGTAATTGAAGTCACCTAGTATGATGGTGTTTGGTGATACATTTATCCCCTCTAGATCCCCCTGTTTTCAGGAAGGCCATGTGAGGTTCCTGAGTTTGTGAGGGTGGCCTGTAACATGCTACAATTTGCAGAGCAGTCTTGCCTATGGTTAATTGCACCTGGATGGTCTCCGATGCATCGTGCGTTGCCACCAGTCTTGAGGTGTGGGTGTCTTTGATGAATATGGATACCCCCCCTCCTTTCTTGGTACTGTCCAGATTTTGGGGCCGGAACGCATGATAAGAGGTAAAACCTGATAGTGCTGGGGTGCTCTCAGGAGCCTTGAACCAGGTTTCTGTCACTGCACAGACATCGATGTTCTCCATACTGAGAAGGGCCTCGAGTGCGTGCATTTTGAGATTTAGACTTCTGGCATTGAGCAGCATTACCCTTAGTTTTTTCCTTTTTGTGTTCTAGGGTGGTAGGTTTAGAATTTGAGCCTTGCCTAAAAAGGCACTATGGGGTGGCAAGAGCCTTTGCCAATATCCGGAATCCCAGGGTGACAGGTGCAAGCCATCCTTTATGGCAGCGTGGCTTGTCCAGCATGTCATCCCAGGCAGACAGACATTGGATCCCCTTTGAATGACACCAGAGTTTAAGCCAATTGTTAAAGCTGATCATCTTATCTCTGTATTGTGGCATCATTCTTGGTGAAGGTAGGATACTGCTCAAGGTCAGGGTCATACCTGCCTGGGCTACATAATCAGAGAGCTCCTCAATGTGTCTTTTCATGTAGTCCAAGGAGGTACGTCTCAGGTCGTTTACACCAGCGTGGACAATGACTGAGTCGTGTTGTACCTGCTGTTGAGAGACCTGAGTGCTTGCGTTATGTGGCGGATTCTAGCACCTGACAGGCAGCTTACTGTGACCTTCTCCTTACTCAGTCTGGTGAGCGGGACGTCAGTGTGTCTGACTATGGAGTCACCAATAACTAGTGTGTCTGGCATTGTGTTTGGCCTTAAGGGCTGTGACTGTTTGACACTCTGACTGTGAGGTCTATGTGTTGCAGGTGTTGTGTTCTGAGGTGGTGGTTGTTTGGGTGTCTGCTTTGGTGGCCTCTGCTGCTTTGGTAGATTTTTGATCAGAGCCGAGTATGTCTTTGTGTGTTTATGTGTATGATTTGAGGTTGTGATGGTACTATGTGAGACTGGGTCTATAGTGTGTGTGGTAACCTTCTCCTCCTGACTGGTCTTGCCAGTCCTATGTTGAGAGCTCAGCCTCCAGTTTGGCCGTATAGTTGCATCTCTCGCATGTATTTGTGTTTTGTGGGAGGAGGAGAGGGTTGTCTGTGTACATGAGGCAATTGTAACATTGCCTCAATATTCCCAGGTTCACCAGCTGAGCAGGAGAGGACACTAGCAACTGATCCCTCGACATGCTAGAAGGACTAGACAAAAACTTTAAAAGAGATTCCGGGGGATGTGGGTGACCGAGAAATGGGGTTTTGCCTTTTTGGGGTGCTATCTATAAGAGTGCCGTATCAAGGTAATAAGTACTGTAGGAGCAAGTGCTAGGTTTAACAGATAGAGAAAAGTCTACTTGGAGTCAAGTAGAGATGATCTTTTTAGGTATTAGAGAAAGTGCTAGTAACAGGGATGCTTAAAGGTAAGATTGAAAAGAATGCACTCTGCAGTGTGCACTAGAGAAGTTAGATATGAAAGTAGGTAACTTGAGTTTTACCTGTTTCACTAACCCTCTTCAAGAGAAACCTTGACGAGTGGATGGGAAACAGAAAGTTTACCCCATGGATTACTGCAATGGCTCTGCTGGACAGAAGCACATGGAACTAATCTAAGGGGGCGGCGAAAGCCAACACATTCTGGCTAGGCTTATAAATGCCTTCAGGCAGATAGCCTAGTACCAACCTATGAACCTATGAACCTATTTTGGGCTAATTTCTATCGCTTTCATTTCCCTGCTATAAAACCTGCATTTGCAAGGTTTTTGTGCTAGTATACAGCTCAGCAAGTTCCTGCCTGGTACCATGCAGAGTTCTACTGCAGCAGAGAGATAAAAGTGAGACTTTGGAGTGATTAAGTATAATTTTTCTGCATTTTCTTGCTGCCTTTAGCTAATTCCGCCTAAAACACTGATTTTCTAGAGTTTCTGTGATTTAAAATGCTTGTTTCTGCTACATATTGTACTTATTTTACCGCCTGCACTTTAACAAAGCTGTTTTTGTGTTTAAATTACCTGTTTAACTGTTGTAGGCTATACAATCAAATGTGATAGCAATTTCTGTGCATTTAAAGTGTTTTTTTTTATTGTATCTGCTTTATTTTCTGTAAAAAATGCTAATTTTCCTGCCTTTCTAAGCTAGTATAGTCCAATTTTCAGGTTAGTGCTGAATTCAGGGCTGAGTTACAAGTTTCTGTGTTTGCCCATACCTTAATTGGATAGAAGGATGTTTCTCTGTTCACTTTGAGAGAGGGAGCTTTAAGTAGCCTAAATGTCCCTGGAGGAGTGGTTTAAGCTCAGAAATTCATAGTTTATTGACCATTTTGGGCGAATTTCTATCTCTTTCATTTCCCTGCTATAAAACCCACATTTACAAGGTTTTTATGCTATTATACAGCTCAGCAAGCTCCTGCCAGATGCCGTACAGAGTACCTTTAGCTAATTCTGCCTAAACACTCATTTTCTAGAGTTTCTGTGATTTACAAAGCTTTTTTCAGCTACATATTGTACTTATTTTACTGCCTGCACTTTAAAAAAGTAGTTTTTGTGTTTAAAGTATCTGTTTAACTGTTGTAGGCTACAGATTAAAGTGTTTTTTTGATTGTATCTGCTTTATTTTCTGAAAAAAAACAAAAACAAAATACTTGTTTTCCTGCCTTTCTAAGCTAGAATAGTCCAGTTTTCAGGTTAGTGCTAAATTCAGGGCTGTGTCACAAGTTTCTGAGTTTGCCCATACCTTACTTGGATAGAAGGACGTTTCTCTGTTCACTGCGAGAGAGGGAGCTTTGAGCAGCCTATCTGTCTCTGGAGGAGTGGTTTCAGCACAGAAATTAGCAGTTTATTGGCAATTTTGGGCTAATTTCAATCTTTTTCATTTCCGTGCTATAAAACCCGCATTTGGAAGGTTTTTGTGCTAGTATTCAATTCAGTAAGCTCCTGCCTGGTGCCCTTAAGAGTTCTACATCATCAGAAAGACAAAAGAGAGACTTTGGAGTGATTAAGTAACATTTTTCTGCATTTTCTTGGTGCCTTTAGCTAATTCCGCCTAATACGTTCATTTACTAGAGGTTCTGTGATTTAAAAAGTTTGTTTCAGCTAAATATTGTACTTATTTTACTGCCTGCACTTTAACAAAGTCATTTTTATATTTAAATTATCTGTTTTACTGTTGTAGGCTACGCACTCAAGCGTGATAGCAATTTCTGGTCATTTAAAGTGTTTTTTTATTGTATCTGCTTTATTTTCTGAAAAAAAAAAACAAAAAACAAAAAATATACTTGTTTTCCCACCTTTCTAAGCTAGTATAGTCCAGTTTTCAGGTTAGTGCTGAATTCAGGGCTGTGTTACAAGTTTTTGTGTTTTCCCATATCTTACTTGGATAGAAAGAAGTTTATCTGTCCACTGTAAGAGAGAGAGCTTTGAGCAGCCTATCTGTCTTGTTAGGAGAGGTTTCAGCCCAGACATTAGTAGTTTATTGGCCATTTTGAGCTAATTTCTATCTCTTTCATTTCCCTGCTCAAAAACCCATATTTGCAAGGTTTTTGTGTTAGTATACAGCTCAGCAAGCTTCTGCCTGGTGCCCTGCAGAGTTCTACAGCAGCAGAGAGACAAAAGAGAGACTTTGGACTGATTAAGTATCATTTTTCTGCATTTTCTTGCTGCCTTTAGCTAATTCCGCCTAAAACACTGATTTTCTAGAGTTTCTGTGATTTAAAAAAGCTTGTTTCAGCTACATATTGAACTTATTCTACTGACTGCACTTTAACAAAGTCATTTTTGTGTTTAAATTATCTGTTTAACTGTTGTAGGCTACACACTCAAGTCTGATAGCCATTTCTGTGCATTTAAAGTGTTTTTTATTGTATCTGCTTTATTTTCTGAAAAAACAAACAAAAAAATATATACTTGTTTTCCCACCTTTCTAATCTAGTATAGTCCAGTTTTTTAGGTTAGTGCTGAATTCAGGGATTTGTTACAAGTTTTTGTGTTTGCCCATACCTTACATGGATAGAAGGAAGTTTCTCTGTTCATTGTGAGAGAGGGAGCTTTGAGCAGCCTATCTGTCTCTGGAGGAGTAGTTTCAGCCCAGAAATTAGTAATTTATTGGTCATTTTGGATTAATTTCTATCTATTTCATTTTCCTGCTATAAAACACACATTTGCAAGGTTTTTATGCTTGTATACAGCTCACCAAGCTCCTGCCTATTGCACTGCAGAGTTATACAGCAGCAGAGAGACAAAAGAGAAACTTTGGAGTGATTAAGTATAATTTTTCTGCATTTTCTTGCTGCGTTTTGCTAATTCTGCCTAAAATGCTGATTTTCTAGAGGTTCTGTGATTTAAAAACCTTGTTTCAGCTACAAAATGTACTTATTTTACTGCCTGCACTTTAACAAAGTCATTTTTGTGTTTAAATTACCTGTTTTACTGTTGTAGGCTACACACTCAAGTGTGATAGCCATTTCTGTGCATTTAAAGTGTTTTTCTTTTTATTGTATCTGCCTTATTTTCTGAAAAAAAAGCAAAAAAAAAACAAAAAATACTTGTTTTCCCACCTTTCTAAGCCAGTATAGTCCAGTTTTTTAGGTTAGTGCTGACTTCAGGGCTTTGTTACAGGTTTCTGTGTTTGCCCATACCTTACTTGGATAGAAGGAAGTTTCTCTGTCCGCTGTAAGAGAGGGAGCTTTGAGCTGTCTAACTGTCTCTGGAGGAGTGGTTGCAGCCCAGAAATTAGTAGTTTATTGGCTATTTTGGGCTAATTTCTATATCTTTCATTTCCCTGCTATAAAACCTGCATTTGCAAGGTTTTTGTGCTAGTAAACAGCTCAGCAAGCTCCTGCTTGGTGCCCTGCAGAGTTCTACAGCAGCAGAGAGACAAAAGAAAGACTTTGGAGTATTTAAGTATCATTTTCTACATTTCCTTGCTGCCTTTAGCTAATTCTGCCTAAAACACTGATTTTCTAGAGGTTCTGTGATTTAAAAAGCTTGTTTCAGCTACATATTGCACTTATTTTACTGCCTGCACTTTAACAGTCATTTTGTGTTTAAATTAACTTTTGAAGGCTACACACTCACGTGTGATAGTCATTTCTGTGCATTTAAAGTGTTTTTTGATTGTATCTCCTTTACTTTCTGAAAAAAAAAAAATACTTGTTTTCCCGCCTTTCTAAACTAGTATAGTCCAGTTATCAGGTTAGTGTTGAATTCAGGGCTGTGTTACAAGTTTCTGTGTTTGCTCATACCTTACTTGGATAGAAGAAAGTTTCTCTATTCTTTGTGAAAGTTGGAGCTTTGAACAGCCTATCTGTCCCTGGAGGAGTGGTTTCAGCCCAGAAATTAATACTTTATTGGCCATTTTGGGCTAATTTCTATCTCTTTCATTTCACTGCTATAAAACCCACATTTGTAAGGCTTTTGTGCTAGTATACAGCTCAACAAGATCCTGCCTAGTGCCCTGCAGAGTTCTACAGCAGCAGAGAGATAAAAGAGAGACTTTGGAGTGATTAAGTATAATTTTTCTGCTTTTTTTGCTACCTTTACCTAATTCCGCCTAAGATGCTGATTTTTTAAAGTTTTTGTGATTTAAAAATCTTGTTTCAGCTACATATTGGACTTATTTTACAGCCTGCATTTTAACAAAGTCATTTTTGTGTTTAAATTAACTGTTTAACTTTTGTAGTCTACACACTTAAGTGTGATAGCCATTTCTGTGTTCTTAAAGTGTTTTTTTTTGTTTGTATCTGCTTTATTTTCTGGAAAAAAGCAAACGTAAAAAATATTCTTGTTTTCATGCCTTTCTAAGCTAGTATAGTCCAAATTTCAGGTTAGTGCTGAACTCAGGGCTGTGTTACAAGTTTCTGTGTTTGCCCATACCTTAGATGGATAGAAGGAAGTTTCTCTGTTCACTGTGAGAGAGGGAGCTTTGAGCAGTCTATCTGTCACTGGAGGAGTTGTTTCAGCCCAGAAATTAGTAGCTTATTGGCCATTTTGGGCTATTCCCTTGGAACTAGATAAAATTTCAACTTAAAAGCACTCAAACCATTCACTTCTCATCCCAGCACTTGCTCAAAACTCATAGCAAGCACTAATAAACCTTAGCAGTAGACCCCCCCTATACAGTAGAGAAGGACAAAGCTGTATATTTGACCTTACCAGCCAATCAGTAAAACAGTTCACTGTACCTATCCAGGCATGTCCAAAGGGCAGTTTCAGGTGTACTCTCCGGTCCAACTGGTGAATCTGGGCATTTTGAGGCATTGTTACAGTTGCCTCATGTACACAGACAACCCTCTCCTCCTTCCACCAAACACTAATACATGCAAGAGATGCAATTATACAGCCAAACTGGAGGATAAGCTATCTCAACCCAAGACTGGACCAGGCAATCAAGAGGAGAAGGGAATTATTTGCATCACACTACCAGTCTCACATAGATCTATGAAACCAGCACCTGCAAAAAACACATATAAATACACAAAAACATACTCAGAGGCTCTAAATAAAAATCTGCAAAAGCAACACAGACCTCCAAAGCAGGCATCCAAGCAACCTCCACCCCCTAGTACAAACCATGAAACACATACTTCACAAAACCAGTGTGCCACACAGTCACAGCCCTTAAGGCAAAATAACATACCCAACACACTAGTAATAGGTGACTCTATAGTCAGTCACACTGGCGTCCCACTCAATAGGCTGAACAAGGAGAAGGTTACTGTTAGCCGCCTGCCAGGTGCCTGGATCCACCACATAACACAAGCACTCAGGTCACTCCAGAACAAGTACAAATATGGCTCTGTCATTGTCAATGTTGGTGTGAATGACCTGAGCCGTACCTCCCTGAACTACATGAAAAGAGACATGGAGGAGCTCTCTGATCAGATAGCCCAGGCCAGTATGACCCTGACCCTGAGTAGCATCCTGCCCTCACCAAGAATGATACCATGGTATTGAGAAAAAAATATATAAATTTCAACAATTGGCTAAGCTTCTGGTGTCATTCAAAGGGGATCCAGTGTCTGTCAGCCTGGGATGACATGCTCGACAAGCCATGCTGCTTCGCTAGAGATGACTTGCACCTGTCACCCTTAGGCCTTCGAATACTGGCCAATGCTCTTGTCATCCCCATAAAGCCTTTTTTAGGCAAGGCTCAAAAGACAAACCCACGGCCGTAAATAGCACAACTAACAAAAAACAGAGGGTAATGCTACTCAATGCCAGAAGTCAAAACCTCAAACTGCACTCACTCGAGGCACTCCTCAGTATGGAGAAAATCGATATATGTGCAGTAACAGAAACCTGGTTTACAGTTCCAGAGAGCACCCCAGCACTGCCAGGCTACAACTAATATCATACATTTCAGTCACAAAACCCGGACCGAAATACAAAAGGCGTGGGAGTATCCATATTCATAAAGGATACCCACACCTCCAGGTTAGTGGCACAGCATGATGTTTCAGAGATCATCCACGTGCAACTAACAACAGGCAAAACTTCTATTCAAATTACAGCTTGCTACAGATCACCCACTATGTCCCAGGACCCACACTCTGCATTCCTGGAAACAGTGGGAAACATAAAGGTCCTACCAAACACCCTGTTATTGGGTGATTTCAATTCCCCATACATTCATTGGGAGAACTACTCAAGTACAAACTCCCTTGCCCAACATTTCCTAGAATTTATAAACTCAAAAACCCTGGATCAACTGGTCAACACCCCCACCAAAGGTGACAACATATTGGATCTGGCCATCACCAACATGGGTGACCAGTGTCCCACACCGGAGGTCAATCCCTCGCTGGTTAGATGTGACCATAAACGAATTACTTTGGCTATCCACATTCCGCCACCACCACTGGTCAAAAAAACCATCATGAAAAACTTTTCAAAAGCAAACTTCACATTACTTAAGACCGAGGTGGGAAGTTTCAAAGCCCCCATGCTAAAGGATAACGCTGTCCAAGCTGCAAAATCCTTTACTAATGCACTCTACAGGCAACTACAAGAATGCATGGATCATGCTATCCCAAACAAAACCAAGACTCACTCCTCCACCAGTCTGGTGGACCCCTGCCATAAGCAAGCTATACAATAGAAGGAGGAAACTACCACATAAAAGAGTAAAATCCCAAGAAGGGAAGACATCACTGATCATTATCAGCAAGAAACTATGTTCCCTCATACAATTATCCAAGGCTAGCTTCGAAAGGAAAATTGCTATGGACTCCAAAGATAACCACAAGGCATTCTTTAACTATGTCAAGAATCTAAGTGGCAATTCTCAGATCTGCTAAGAGTTAGTGCAGAATGGCACAAAATACACTGAACTGACCGATATAGCCAAAATCCTGGCAGACAGGTTCAGTGCAAAGTTCACCCCCCTCTCACCCCCAAAAGGGCCCATAACTATACCAGAAGACTGTAGTGCCCCTGAAATCACAGACACTCAGGTTAAAACAGCCCTCTCCAAAGCCAAAAACACAGCATCAAAGGGACCGGATGGTGTCCCAGGCTGCATCCTACACGAGCTCAAAGATGAAACTACCCCTCACCTAAACACACTGTTTAAACTCAGCCTCTCCACAGGCTACATGTCCAGAGAGTGGTGCACAGCAGTGGTTATTCCGCTCCACAAAGGTGGAGCCACAACGGACCCCAGTAACTATCGTCCTATAAGCCTGACTAGCTTGGTCTGCAAAGCTATGGAGCACATCACCATGGATCTCATTAACAGAGACATTGGAAACCAGCAAACTCTGGACCCTACCAAGTTCGGCTTTGTTAAGGGCAGATCATGCCTCCTAAAGCTAGTGGACTTCTTTGAGACAGTTACCAAGGCTATAGATGAGGGAAAGGTAGTCCACACAGCCTACCTAGATCTCGCAAAGGCATTTGACACCATTCCGCACTCAGGTATTATAGACAAGCTCACCAGCCTGAACATAAACTCCTACATCATGAGATGGGTTGCCAACTGGCTCATGGACAGAACCCACATGGTAAGAGTTGCAGGAGCTAGGTCTGACTCTAAACCGGTTACAAGTGGTGTTCCCCAGGGCTCAGTCCTAGGACCCCTCCTGTTTGGCATATACTTCTCAGAGGTACAGACAAGCACAGGAGGACTATGGCTGACCATGTTCACAGACGACTGCATACTAGGGGCTATAATTGACACTCTGGCTGACACAGATATCCTCCCAAAGGGTTTCACTGAGACAGATACCTGGTGTCAAAATCATGGCCTCAAGCTAAATGCCAAAAAGTGCATAGTCATCCCCTTTGGAAAAAACAAAGTACCCACAAATACCACATATCTGGTAGCCCCCTAAATATGGAAGACGTAATAAGGGATCTGGGGACCCAAGTAGTGAGTAACCTCTCCTTTGATAATCACATTGCCAAAGTGGTTAGAAAATCCTTCTATGTGGCCTGCCTAATCACAAAAGTGTTTGCATCCAGATCGAAAGTGGTCATTGGGCCCCTCTATGCATTCCTCATCAGACCCATCATAGAGTACAATGCCTCATTTGGGATGTACCTTACAATACACCCGCAACAACTGGAAAGACCACAGAAGTACCTCACCAAGAGAATCACTGACCTCAAGCAGATGCCCTATGCAGCTCGACTGAAGAAACTCCAGCTGTACTCGGTTGCATACCGCCTACTCAGAGGTGATCTCTGCCTGACATACACGGCCATGTCCAACCCAGAATTTATGGACATGCTCCACCTTATGAAAACCATATCCCCTTGAGCCACATGCTCCAGGGATCTAAACCTCACCACAACAATAAATAGCACGTGCTGGAGTGATAGATTCCTGTCCCAGAGACTTCCCATACTCTGGAACAAGATTCCAATCTACATTAGGCAGAGCTCCTCGCTAACCCTCTTCAAGAGAAAGCTTAATGAGTGGATGGGAAACAGAAAATTTACCCCTGGGATTACTTCAATGACTCTGATGGAGAGAGGCACAGGGAACTAATCTAAGGGGGAGGTGAAAGCAAACACATTCCGGCTAGGCTTATAAATGCCTTCGCCCAGGTAGCCTAGTACCTACCTTTGAACCTATGAACCTATAAAAGGCTACAAGGCCCACCCAACATGTCTTACATGGACTGACTTAAAGCCATGACACTATTCTTGGCATCCTACATACTGCTAAGAGGTGACATGTGTCTGGCATACAAGCCATTATCCGACTCATTATTGATGGATTTATTGCACATTAGCAAGTCAAGTGTCAACAGAAATACTCAGCCCAGGGATCTAAACCTCTTCTGCAACATCAACAAAATGGTTTAGAGTGACAGGTATATTTCACAGAGGATACCATTGCTATGGAACAAACTCTACGTCAACATAAAACAAAGTTCATCCCTGTCCTTTTTCAAGTTCACCTTAGATCTATGGATGGGAAACAGAAAATTTACCCCATGACTGCACACATACTACTAACAGACTGATGCAGCTCCTAAATTCTTTATCCCATGTATGGGTCTCCTCACATTATCCATATGACCCCAGTTATTCTCTTTAAGGTGTTATATATAATTATTCACCATGTGATGTGCAAGGCCAATCTATAACCGAATGGGAAACTGGCTAGGCATAAATCAGCCCTCAAGGGTGGCTAGTCTAGTACTTATCTATGAACCTATAATGTACTATATAAGCTAGCAAAGGTTAGTTTAAACAAAACAAAAGAAGCCATGTGGATATTCTGTCATAACCAAAAATAGTAGCAACACACTGCTGAGGAATGAGGATATAGTAATATATAAACTTAATGAATTGGTGCAGCAGTACCTATGAGCAAGGTATTGCAGGCTATAATTAACAAATGTCCTTAAAGTTTAAAAAAAGATCTGGACAGAGTACAGTCAGTATCATTAACATTGCTCGTTGAAGGCAGCAGAGCTCCTCAGTAACAAGATAATTGCAGCCAAATATTCAGTCCAGCCTCAATGCACACAGAAGTGCATGTATCAGGCAAAATGTGACAAAGCACAGCACAAAGACAAGCAAAAAATGTTCAAAGTTTTCAGTTGTTTTTGATAGAAATGACAAAGTTGGAGTAAAACATCACATTCAGTCCACATGTTGACCAGGCAAAGCAACACAACCTTGGACTACGAAATGTTAGTAGAAATACACTGACCACAGACAAGCTATTTATAAACCTGTTCCCACATTCTCATCTGCCACTCATTCTGTTCCACAGGTTAATTCCAGCATATAAATCAGCCTAGGAGGCCTCAGTAAATGGATCCACCATTGACTCCTATTGTGCTCTGAATCCATTTAGCTCAACCTTAGTAGCAGATGGCAAAAGTGTGCCATCAGCAACAAAAATGATGCAACATAATGGCCATATACTATAACCCCATATCAAGCTAAGAGTAGAGACTCACAATGCATAAGTTTATGAATTATAGAAGTACATAAAATGCATGTAGTACATTAATTCCTTAGGCACACAAAGCAGAAAAATATATTAAACAACTCATAGATGGCGTTTGCTAAAGGTTTAAAATTTAAGCAAAATGTTAATACCTTCTATAATATCTATTATTTATTTCAAACCTAGCAGGAATATAATAAAAGCTAACATCCTAAACATAAAAGCACTTATGTATTCTATCTCTGAAGACATATTTTGCTTAATGCTAAAAAACTACACTTTTAATAAAGGCAAAAGAAGTGATATTCATTAAATGCTACGCTGTATTAAACTGGCTATATTTGGTGAAGTACATGGAAACATACCCTCGAAGGACTACTCATGAAAATATCACATTTTTGAAGTTTATATTCAGGTTATGTGTCTATGCATTATGCTATTTTTACATTAGTGCTGCTAGCTTTTTTATTTATTTAGTTTTTTTGCTGCTCTGCTTCTATAATGAGCATGCTGAATAGGCATGGAAAAGGTACTTGTGTGCATGCACGTATGCGTGCACGTGTGTGTGTGTGTGTGTGTGTGTGTGTGTGTGTGTGTGTGTGTGTGTGTGTGTGTGTGTGTGTGTGTGTGTATGTGTGCGTCTGTGTGTGTGTGTGTGTGTGTGTGTGTGTGTGTGTGTGTGTGTGTGTGTGTGTGTGTGTGTGTGTGTGTGTGTGTGTGTGTGTGTGTGTGTGTGTGTGTGTGTGTGTGTGTGTGTGCATGTGCGTGCGTGTGTGTGTGTGAATCTGTTCTGAAGGTAACATTTAGTCTGCTAGTTCTATGACATTGAAGGATACAGCTTTGGCTAAAATCTGGACAACATGGGTTCAGTTACTCACTTGGGCAGAGGAATACCTGGTTAAAGAGCGTAGGAGGAAGTTCAACTTCTTGGTCAACAATGCGAGAGGGAAGGTGGCAGTTTGCCCCACTAACAATCCCAGGACCTATTGTTGAGACTGACGCATGCCATGATCAAATCCAAGCAATATCATTGTGGTATTATTCAGAGACCATATACACAAATGAGTTCATGTACTGGAAAACAAACAGGGCCACCTCACATGTTTGAACTAGCACAGCAGAAGTGATTAAGGCTAGAAAATGCCAAAATCATCAAGGCTGCATTTATAACAAATGTGGAAAAAGGAGGTTTGATTTTAGTAAGAGGAAATAAATGAGCACTGCAGTGATGGGGACTCAATGACTGTCCGACACAGACGTTTAATTTTACATTACAACCTTGAGGATTACCCTATACTGTACACAGAGGGAATTGTAAGGGGCAAAACATTTTAAAAAGGGAATTGAATAGGTAGACTATTAGCAGATACAAGCAGAGGCGAGTTGTTCAGTGGCAGTGTTAGCTCTTGAAGAAACTGTAAATGTTTACACATTTGGTATGAAGTAGGAGGTAAGAAAGCTTATTTCCAGAAGCCCATAACTTGGTAAGTAAACATATCACTACTTGCGAGACTATAATATTCCTGACAGAAGTAATCAGTTCCTGTCAAATCTGTCTGAATGTGCATGATTGCTGTTCTACTAACAGCAATGGCTATCATGCTGTAGCCATCTGTTTAATGAACTCAGTGCATCTCACATTTAAAATAAACAATTAAGAGCTCTGCTAGCATCGAAAGGGTACATAAAATAAAGCTTATTAAAAGAAAAAGGTTTTCAGAAACACATTTCCTTCTTCACGTCACAGAAAAATTCTACACTCTGAAAGTCACAGTTTAAATAGCAGCAAGGAAAACCATCAGACAGATCACTGAACATTTAATTGTGCACACATAATCATTAAAAAGGAAAGGAAAGGAAATATCAAGCATTCTGAAACTTTTTTAAACTTCTCAGTTTTAGAATGCATTTAATATTCACAATGGCATTAATCCATGACCCATTTGTTGAATCACATCTTAACTGTCATCTGACTTCACATTGCACTGTATAGTTCCAAGTATCTCCACTAAACTCTTTACAATTTATCATTTGCTAAGCCTTAAACCTTACAGAATGAAAGCATATGCACCCTTTGTAATGTTTACCATGCATTTTCTCACTTGAGGTTTCTTATAGCATGGACATGCTCCCTAGTTCTAATATAAAGGCAGTCTACTAATGTTCTCTTGTGAGACATTAAAAAACTGAAGGAACATTTTAATACTAAAATATATATGAATTTTAAGAATAATTTTAGAAATTCTACTGCATATAAATGTGAGCACTGATCCACTTTGTTTTAGTCATTGAAACTTTCACTTTCATTCATTCAGATTTAGCCGTTAAATATGAAGACATATTTTGCCTGTAGCATTAGTATAAAGTATCTACTATATGTAGCTACCAGTGCCTGTTCATTATATTATACTGGCAATTATGAATGGCATGGTTAGAGTACTCTATACTACTTAGATGCATAGATTCTTAGATTCATAGATTGCTACTAGGCTGACAGGATCATAGGATAATAGGAAGTTACTAGGCTATTGGCCCTGAGGCCCTTATAAGCCTAGCCAAGAGTTTAGCCAAGTCAGCACCGGATGCCACAGTCCAGCAGGGACACAGGTGGAATGCCAGGGGTGTATTTTCTGTTTCCTATCCAGTTATCCAGGTTGCAATTAAAAAGGGTTAATTAGGTACTCTGCTTGACGTGGAGAGAGAGAGAGAGAGAGAGAGAGAGAAAGAGAGAGAGAGAGTCTATTCCACAGATGGAGGAGTCTCTGGGACACAAATCTGTCCTGCCAACAAGTCCTGTTGATGTCACAAACCAGGTTGACATCACGTGTGTGGGTTAATCGAGTGGAGCTTCACTTGCCAATATGCAGCAGTCCCATCAAGGCAGGGTCTGAGATTGCATTGTATGCCAGACAGAGGTCACCTCTGAGGAGTCTGTATGAAACTGAGTAGAGGGACAAGGCTTTTAGCCTATCAGTGTAGGATAAATGTTTGAGGCCCTGGATAATCCTGGTGAGGAACATCTGTGATCTCTCTAGCTGCTGCATGTGCATTGCAAGGTACATGCTGAAAGAGGCGTTGTACTCAATAATGTGCCTTATACAGGAAAAATACAGGGATATTATGACCTCCTTGTCCCTGGATGAGATACCTTTACTAATAAGGTCGGCCATGTAGAAAGCTTTCTGTTCAACGGAAGCAACATGGTGGTCAAAAGTCAGGTTGCTATCAACCTGGGTGCTGAAATCCCTCACGACTGATTGTGTGCTTTGGATGTTGTTATTAATGTGATAATTTGTGGAGATGTCACTCTCCCCAAAGGGGATGATGATGATGCATGTTTTGGTATTCAACTTGAGGCCATGTTTCTGGCACCAGTCATTTGTTTGAGTGAGAACCGGTGGTCCTTTCTAGGACTAACCAAGTTTTCCTGAAAGAATAATGACATCCTGTATCTAAACAGGATCCTATGGTCACCTCAGTGTGAGAAAATTGCATTGGCTGAGGAACATCTGTCCCCCATGTTTGTGAGTACAAGGTGAAGGATGTTTGCACCACTGGTAGGAGAATGGACCAACTGTTCCAGAATGCTGGTATTAATGAAGTTAAGGAATCATTGGGCTTATGCATTAGAAGTGGCGTAGGATTGCCATTTTATAGAGGGGAGGTTGAGAACCCCTATGAAGATTGCATTGGGCTGAATGTTGAGGGACCCTAGTACATTGAGATAGGTGGTATAGGTTTCCTGGGGCATGGAAGGGAACCTATAGGTTGTAAGAATATGGTACAAGACTCTGTTTATGGTGAGTTGAACATGTACGAGTCCCAAAGGTCATACACTTTAACTAGTTTGAATGTGAGTTTCTTTTTAGTATGGAATGAGATTCCTCCACCTTTCATTTCCTCCTGTGCAGTAGCTGGTCGAAAGGTGTGAAAGACATTATAATTTTACACTGCCAGGGTATTCTCTGTGACTTTAAACTATGTCTCCATTACTACACATATGTCTATAGTCTCCATGGAGAGGAGGTTCTAACATCTACAAATATTCCTTTACAGGTTCAGCTAAGTCAGCAAGTTTATTAGTTTGGCTTGGCCACAAGAGGCACTACAGGGGTAGAAAATGTCTTTGCCAACATCCAAGAGCATAGAAAGGATAATTTCGGAATACCCCTGCCTGGTGAGCAGTGTGGTCTGCCATCCATGTCCTCCGAGGCCATCAGATATTGTAGCCCCTTGGACTGAAACCATAAGCTAAGCCATTTGTTAAACTCAGTCATTTTTTGTAGATAACATGGCATCATCCTCGAAGGAGGAAGTATACTGCGCAGAGCTGGGCTCATAACTGCCTGAGAAACATAATCAGTGAACTCGTAGGTACATAGACTCATAGATTAGTTCTAGGCTAACTGCCCTTGTGGGCCATTTTAAGCCTAGCTAATTATCGCATGTGAGAATCAAGCCCAACATCGTGTGTCTAAAAGGAAAACACCTTAACCATTATGCCAACCTCCCAACCTGCCAAGCTCTCACTCAATCATGTCTTACTTCATATTATTATAGGAGGTACATCTCAGGTCATTTCCAGTCACATGGACTATGAAAGAGCCATGAAGGTACCTGTGATTCAATGACCTGAGTGCCTGTGTGACTTGACTGAGCCCAGCCTTGGAAAAACATCTAATCATGACTCTTCCTTTACTCAGTCTGATGAAGGGGACATTGTGCCTCAACACAGAATCACCAATAACTAGGAAATTTGCTTGTGCTCTGGTTTGCCTTAAGGCTTAGCAGTATAAGCACTGGATACAGAGATACTATGTAGGAACAGCAAGCTGTCCGTTTCGTTAACTACTTGTGTCTTTCCTGTCGTCTTACATGTGGTGCCAAAATGATATGTTGTTACTACCTTTCACCAGGGATGGAAAATGCTCATACAGAGCAGGCAGTCCCAAGTCCCCTTGATGGCTAATACAGTAGCCTGGTTTTCTGTTTGAACCTGGGTCTTCTTGGTCTTATTTATTTATTTATTTATTTTACTATTTTACTTGACAGACAAAGTTAACCCTGAAAAAGTTAAAACAAGAATGCACTTGTTAATGACACCTATGACACTCCATTGGCCACTGCTATTTCTTCATACAACTGCTTCAGATGTCCACTTTCTAATTCCCCTGTACTAGCTATAGACAAATGATATGTGTATTTAACATTTGACTTTAAGGACACATCAGGAAAATAGATGCTATTTGCATATGAATGACCTGGAAGGCAAGGATACATTCCAAATTAGTACATGAATCTGGTTTAATCTACAAGAATGAAGATGTCCAACAAAGGTTAGCACTAAGGCAATGCATATCAGTATGCCTACACATTAAACGATTACAAAAAAATAAATACATACTAACCTGCATGCATTCATACTTTTCCATAAATAATAAATAAATATAGTGTCTTCATTATCCCTTCACACAAATATCAGATGGTAATATTTTGTATTTTGTCATAATGTAATATTTTGTATTTCCCTGTAATATTTTTTCACACTGGTACTTTTTTTTAATTTCTGAGTGGACTAATGAGAGAAAAAAAATGAATGTGCTAATTTTTCCTTCCTGTGAAAGACCAGATATTGAAAGCAGTGTGTATCCAGCATTGGCAGCTCCTTATTTATGAAACCCACAGCCAAAACTAGGGTGAGGCAAATATGTACAGCTGCTCCATTCACACTCTGTAAGGGGGTAGGGGACATGACTGACTGTTGTTAATGATAAAAGTTGAATATCAGCATTAATTTATGAAGCCATGAGGATGCTTCAAAGATAAATATAAATATTGAATTTAGGGTGAATGGTGAAGCTCATTGAGTTTTAGTAACTGTATTAAGGTGTGCATTATAGTTTCAGCAGCAGAGAGGAGCTTTTTTTTTAGTTCATCACTTTAGGGAAAAGACTTTGTTATTTCTTTGGTCTTCAGCTTTGTGATGAAGGGATGCCAGTCTAGGGAACTGCTCAGGATAGCAACATATGTCTAGCTGTGGTTTTGCTAAAACCTTTTCTAGTTCAAGTGCTGTAAGCTGTATTGCAAAACTTGTCTTTGGTCAATTAAAAGGTCTCATATCATTTTCAGGCTTCAGAAAAACAGGTGATGCAGCCACTGTGTGAAAAATAACGCAGAGTCATTCAGAGTAACCGGATGCTGATTAATTAGGAACTAGCAGCAATTTAGCATGGTTATGCAGTACTTAAAGTAGTCTTAATTATTGGGGAAAAGTATCTTGCAAAGAATTGTCTACATATTGGTAGGTTGACCCAGGCCTAGTAGACTGCAGCTAGCATACTCACAATGATACCGGTTACAGATACATTGTCACACCATAACAACATAAGTACAGAAGAAAGCACAGAAAACAGCTATAACACAAGGCTCAGTCTTGGGACCTCTCTTGTTCGGTATATATTTCTCGGAGGTACAGGCCAACATGGAAGGACTGTGGCTGACCAAGTTCGCAGATGACTGCAAACTGGGTGCCATAATAGACTCTCCAGCCGACACAAGCATCCTCCAAAAGGGCCTCATAGAAACAGACAACTGGTGCCAGAGCCATGGCCTCAAGCTAAATGCCAAAAGGTGTATAGTCATCCCCTTTGACAAAAACAAAGTGCCCACAAATTACCACATAGGTGGTAATCCATTAAGTACAGAAGAAGTAATTAGGGACCTGGGGACCCAAGTTGATAGCAATCTCTCATTTGACAACCACGTGGCCAAAGTGGTTAGAATAGCATTTTATATAGCCCACCTAATCATGAAGGGATTCACATCTAGATCAGGGGAGGTCATTGTGCCTCTTTACTCATCCATTATCAGGCGCATAATTGAGTACAGTGCCCCTTTTGGGATGTACCTTACCAGACACCTGCAGCAACTGGAAAGACCCCAAAAGTACCTCACCAAGAGGATCAAGGGGATCAAACAGATGCCGTATGCTGCCCGGTTAAAGAAACTCCAGCTCTACTCAGTGGCATACCGCCTGCTCAGAGGCGATCTGTGCCTGACGTATAAAGCCATGTCCAACCCGGAATTAATGGACATGCTGCACCTCAGAAAATCCAAATCCCATAGAGCTACGCGCTCGAGGGACTTAAACCTCAGCACTGAAATAAATAGGACATGCTGGAGGGACAGATTCATAACCCAGAGGCTCCCTTCACTCTGGAATAAAATCCCAGTCCAGGTTAGGCAGAGTCCCTCATTGACTCTCTTCAAGAGGAATCTTGATGAGTGGATGGGAGATCATAGGTTTACCCCGGGTATCACTTCTGTGTCACTGTTAGACAGAGGCACAGTATACTAACCTCGAAAAAGGGCATAGCAAAATTAATTTAAAATGGGTGGCGAAAGCCAAACACACTCTGGCTAGGCTTATAAATGCCCTAGGGCAGATAGCCTAGTATGAACCTATGACCCTATGAACCTATAAGGCAAAGCTCTAGCACATTTATATTTTAAATGAGAAGGAAATGGGTGTATATGAAGTATAATAGATGGAAAATGAAGAAAAGGAGCACGCAGTAGAGGAAGGGAAACGTGAATAGATATCGTGTATGCTACCTGTTTTAATGTATAGATCCCCTCTTCATCTTATATTGTACTGTGTTGCTAATGTGAGGCCAGAGACAAAATGAACCCGAAATGATTAAGAATACATCAGAGATAAAGTTAGTTTACCATTGATAAAAGTAAAAAAAAAAATAATGTTAAAATTTAGTGGGCAAAAAGGAGGTATTGTAATTTGTAAATAACAAAAATAATTTGAATAGGAAAGACTATACTTAAGAGAAAATTCTTTGTAAGTCTAGAGGGAAGCCACAGAATATACTTGACATAAGAAAAAGATACCTTAGACACATTATGTTTGCAGTGGAATAGAACCATTTACTAATGGTGAGCAATGAACAGCCAAGAGGGGAATGATCTAAAAACAAGATAACTTTCTTGTTCAACAGATTCAGTATAAACTGAAAAGAAATTGATAAATATTATTTATATACTAAGATGCGTTAATTGTCGTATGTGTTTTTTTTAATATCCCTGAGATGGGACTTGTATCAGAATTTGAGAATCTGCAACTACCTGTAAACTTGAATAGCAGTCCATCTTGCTGATGGAAGTGCAGAATCTGACATTTGAGTAACATAGGGACAGAATCCCTTCGGAAAATAAATATACAGAGCACTATGCAGCATTGTTGTCTTATATGCCAGGACCAAGTTAGGTAGTCTAAGACACCCCTCAAACGTACAAGCATAATAGGTATTTATATTATCTGTCATATGTCCAAGATACAGAGAAAGATGATTGCACCTTCCTGCCCCACTGGTATAAAAACTTAATTGGAAATCTGACTGATATCCCCTTTATAATAGAAAGTAAGAAGATATAACACTCTCTTAACATGAAGTGACCTTAACTCAAAGGGAAAATTCCAGTCCAACCAACAGCGTATACTATAACATAAAGCACTTAAACATTTACGTATCCTGTGTGGGAAGGCCATGGTCCTAGACTGAGCCCCCTGATATTTGCAAAAGGGAGGATTAAAAGTGAAATTGTACTTCACAGAATCATAGACTCATACAAAGAATACAACAACTGGGCCATGTAACCATTTACACCTTGCCAGTAACCGCCCTTAGACCCTGCCTCTTTTTTCAAGGAGTTATTGGTCAATCACACCGGGGGTAAATTAATAAATAACCAATTGTCTAATTCCTTCTTAAGGAAGATAGTGTGTCACATTGCTTGATCTGGGGAGGAATTTCCTTGCAGAAAAGGGCAGTCATTGCAGTAGCAATTTGCCACTCTTCAATTATTTGTTTATTTGCTAAAGCAAGTTCAGGTCTCTAGCTCTAGTGTTCAAGGGACTGTTTGATTTGTGAGGAAATAAGAGTTCTTGGACTGCCAGATACCTAACAGCCTGAAATGATAATGCATGGATTGCCTGTAAGGAGCCTATATGGTGGGGATAAGGCCGTTCAGCCTCTGTTGCTATCGTAGGTCCTTTAGGTCTATGATTTCTTTTGTCAGGAACCTTTTAAGTCTCTCCAACTCTTGATATGTTTTGTATGATACATTCCAAAGGGAGCCTTGCCTTCAGTGACTGGACTGAGCAGCACATAATATAAAAGGGTAAGGACTTCTTTGGATCAAAAGGAAATATTCTTTGTGATCAGTTGCGCCAGATAGAAGGATTTCCTGACCATCATATTCAAACATGAGTATTTATTATATATACATATATATATATATATATATATATATATATATATATCAAAGGAAAGGGAGTTATCTATCCGTGTTCCAAATTTTTCACATTACGTTTGTTTTGGAGTGCATTGGTAGCATTGTTGCCTCACAGTAACAGGTTCTCCTGTTCGATTCTTGGCTGGAGTGCGGGGAGTGCCTTCTGTGTGGAGTGTGCATGTCCTCCCCGTGGTTGGTTGGGCATTCAAAAGACATGCATAAATTGGTGAGCCTTCGTTGAAGGTTAAATGTCGAGCTGGCACCTCGGCATTCGTGAAAATCTACTACCAATCAGTAGCGGACCGGAGTTCCTCTGTGGCGACCTCTAACCGGGAAAAGCCAAAAGACAACAACAACCTTTGTTTTGGAGTAGCTTGTTTTCTATACATTAAGCTGAGTTCTTATAAAATATGCATATACAGAAGCATTCAACATAAAACATAAAAACATAAGAAACATACAAGTTGATATAGAAAGACTGATCTCGTAGCTAGCATAAGGTTGCAACTCCTGCATGTAAGCTCTGATTAAATTTTGCCATTGTTGTCCATAATGCAATTGCAATGGGCTCAATAGCCAGTATAAAAGGGAAAACCGAGCATTCATCTCTAACTCCCATAAATATGAGAGGGCAAAGACCAGTATCATCCAGTTCTTACAACTGCAGACTAGATGCCATACATACATTACAAAGCATCAAGAAGTGGGTAATTGAAATACTGAAGAACACAAAACTATATGGCTAGTGTATAAGGCCAAATTACTTTTCTGCATTAATAAACAAAAGTATCCAAGATGAACTGCCCCATACACCTTCTGCTAACAAAAGTGTGACTCAGTATATATCATACCAGTATACCTCTCAATCTGCAAACATCAAAATCTGGGCAAAGGCCCATGAAAAATCAGAACATCTGGCTAAAAATCTGAATATTAATTAGCATAAAATGTGAGTATATAATTGTAAAACGCTAACCACCACAAATGGATTGTGGAACACCATCATTACTCGGAAACACAAGTTTAAAATACAAAGTGACAAAATGTCACAAAATATAACCAGAATAATTTTGTTTTGTTTAAATTAGCATTTGAACATGAGAATGTGCATAAAACTAAAACACATTTGCATAAAAATAAAATCAGATTAACTACCTACTAAACTCATATAAAGTTAGTATAAATATGTTTTTATAAAAAGTAAAAAATTTAAGCAAATACTTTTTTTTTTAAAAAAAGAACATCAAACAAGCTCTAATTACTAATTTTATACTGATATAAAATTCAAACAAATACAATCAAATAAGCTCCAACTACTAAACTGGAATAAAATTAAAATAAATATAAATAAGTTACTAGATTCTGGATCACACAATCAAGCTCTTAAACATAGAACTTTGGACAAAGCCAAAAATAATGGGGTGAGATGAATCCAAAATCAGGCAGGGAGTCAGGGTGGAACACATTTTATAATTTTCACGTGTAAAGTAAGAACATGTTTTACATATCATGGATTTTCTGAGGGATATGATATATAAAACTTAAATATTTGTCTGTTATCATTTACTAACACCAGACTCCCCGATAATTTGCCAGAAAGCAGAAATTATTAAGAGAAGCAGAACATACCAACAAACAAGAAAACAAGGTAAATGCCTGGATAATATGCAAAATTCTGGTTGTGGATATTGTGGATGTGGATGATTGGTTTTTAAACTAAGCACTATTGCTATCTAATTACTTCAGTCTGAGCATGATACAAAATACCAGCAGCAGCAGTGTGACATCTGCAACAACAGGCAAAACATAAGTGGTAAACTTGGCATCAAGTGTATACAGGTGATGATGGCATCATGTTTGGTATATAAATAATTATGAATGACATTCACATTAAACAAAATACACTACAGGCCACAGCACATGAGAACACATTCATTTTATGTTTTATATATATATATATATATATATATATATATATATATATATATATATATATAAAGAGAGAGAGAGAGAGAGAGATTAAGTGAAACAAGATATAGATAAATAGATATATGGGCCTACTTGAGTAGACCGAATTTTCACTTACCCAAATTTTATTTCACCAAGATGACAACACCAAACTGTTACTAAATCAAAACTACAAACTACCAAAATTTTTAACCGGGAAATGAGACAGTTGGCCAACATGCTGAGATTTGCCCTTTACCCCACTGTAGTGCAATCCCAGAGTTGGTGTATTTATTTAGGAGGTGTGGGGGTACAGCCTCTTACATTGGAGATTTTGGGTAGTATAGCCCCCCCCCCCACATGGGTGGGTATGACATAGTGCAGTATATGTTTAGTTTTATTGTTGGCCAAGTATCTTGTTTCCCAATTAAAAATGTTGTATGTAATTAATTTAGCATGTAGTTTTGGTTTAGTGACAGTTCGGTGTTGTTGTCTCGGTAAAATAAAATTCAGGTAAATGAAAGTTCAGTCTACTCACGTAGACCTATGTATATCTCTATCTAGCTAAACATATATTTTATATATATATATATATATATATATAATATATATATATATATATATATATATATGTATATATATATATATATATATATATATATATATATATATATATAAATAAATAAATATATATATATATATATATATATATATATATATATATATATATATAAAATTAATTTTACTGAATTATAATTATATTCCTTCCTGCCTTTAGGCATGACAACATCATAACAGAAACAGACTATGATAACCTGATTGATGAATGAATGATCCATATTCCAGCCATGAATGATATAATTATTTGTGAAAAGTTCAAATGTAAAGCTTTTTTTTTTACCTAATTACTTGCAAAAAGGGTGCTGCTGGAGGATTTGCTGGTTTTGGTGATGGGTGTGGCTGTTCCACTCCCATTCTTATCCTTCCTTAATTCTTTGGGGAATCTGGTCTGATGGTGGAATCGATCTGATGGCTGCAGTGTTGCACAGTAGCTCTCCTGCTCTCTTCTGTCTGCTTCCTTTGGTTTCCTTTGTCCAGCTTCTCCTGCGGTAGAGTACTACAATTGTCCCGGCCTAGCCTGTTGCTGTGTTAATGTCTATGTGGCTAACTTTGGTAGTTTAGTGTTCCACCATGGGCAGAAAATAAATGCAAGTATGAACTGTTTTGCCTAGCTAATCAGCTAAGCTTTGATTTCCTTTGAAGAAACAAGAGGGATCATCTGCAGGACAAGTAAGTGACTATAAAAGTTTTAAATTTCAGGCTATCTCCTTCCTTTCTTCTGCAGCTGACCTGGCTGGCCTGACATTGTGTGCAACTGCACACTGCAGCTGCACCATGATTACATCACATTACAAAGCAGCAGAAAAGCCTGCTGTTGAATTTTACAAATATGCTTGCACTGCCATCAATGTCATCATGATGAGACTGCAGGGAAGACTGATGTCAGCAAGAAAGCAGGAAGTAAAATAAAAATGAAAAATAATTTGGACTTTTAAGGAGCTAATAGAAAATTAGTGGCACCCTCTTATTTTGAGTAACAAAGCAGATTTTTCTGCCAATTTGAGCAGTTGAGCGGTATGCATGCCATGCTGTCTTCCCTTATATAAACACTACTTGATCAAGATGATTAAAGCATCAATAGGTGGAATAAGACAACAGGTCCATATAGCCCTATAAACCTTACAGTCTGCATTCTGCAGAGATATAGTCCTACAGGTGTCAGGCATGGAAGTATTCTTCCCATGTTTTAATAATGGCAGAAAGAGAGCTAGTTGCAAGATGGGGTAATCTGACCTTCACTTGTTACTGCCTCATATGCTCACAATAAAAGTCCCAAGGAAGAGGTGGGTAGTTTTGTATATAGCTCTGACAGGAAGCAATCCATATGTACATCTTTATTTACTTGAATTATCAAGATAGTACTGAATTCCTCATCTTTCCACAACACACAAAACTATCATCTTAGAAAATACTCGGTTTAAATTAAAAATCTGTGCACCCAGCTGAACTGGAGCATTACTTGCAGCATAAATCTTTTGATAATGTACTTTATATCATAAAACAATAACCAGTACCCCATTGACTACTGAAGCTAAGGGATTAAACTGCTTGGTTTTATAGAGTTTTAGTTAGTCATAAATATACTTGGGAAGTGACGTCTTAGTACTGCAGATGTAGCTTAACCATAATAACCTCTGCCTTGTTATTTATGAGGTCCTGTATTTAGATCTAAAGGTTTTGCAGCTGTGCAAACAAGGTAGATGATTTAAACGGAGAGTATTTCTGCTGGACTACTTCAAGTTAATCTTGCAACCTAACAGGATCTGTTTTCTAAGAGTTCCAAAGCCCATTCACCCAGCTTTTAAGTCTCACCTACAAGAAACTTACACGCATTCTTCTCAACCTGCAAAGATCAAAAATATGGACACACGTGCATGAAAAGTAGCTACATCTAGTTAGCTTAGTAGTTGCATACTTAATATCAAAATTCCATCACTCAGAAAAACAACTTTAATAAACAAATAAATAAAATGGCAAAACACCAACTGCAACATTATATCAGACAGCATTCCAACACAGGACCAGTTCCCACAGAGTGAAGGCATAAAAAAAGTAGAAAAAAATCAAACCAAAACAAACAAAAACATCTTAGAGCCAAGGACCAGAAATGCAGTAACAAAGTTTATTAAAACCAGCTCCAAACAAACCTAGGCTGGTTTTGCTGAAGCTTCCTCAGCTGGTAAAAAAAAACAAATGCTACAAACCAGGAACATATATAACTTCCCACTGCCATCACCTGATACCCATGCACCAACAGAATTAAAAAAAAATAATAATAGCACAGTGGAATTTCCCGAAACTTCTAAAGGATGACTATGATCACAAAAATACAAATGAATATATGTATAAAAAAAGTAAAATAAAAAATATAGCTGAACAAAAATGCATTGATGACAAACCAAAGCTCAAATGAGCATCAGTGAAAAAATATTGCAAAATATTCAAGTGTTATCTAACATATATATATATATATATATATGTATATATATATATATATATATATATATATATATATATATATATATATGTATATATATATATATAGACACATATTCCATGCAATATCCAGTAAGCTGCACTTTAAGTAGACTTGCAAGAAATCCCCATCTCCCTACCTTAAAACTATGATGAAACATGACAGCAAGGAACTTAAAGCATTATTAGAAAATGTAAAACAGAGTATGAACTTAAGGTTGCTACAGATTCCAAAAGAAACTACAAAGTTGCATTGAGTTATATCTGAAAATTAAGGAATAATGGCCTCAATTCCAAAATACTTGCTCTCTAAGTGACTACTTAAACTGATAGCAGGCTGAGAGTAGGTGTTTTGGAATCTGGATGCTGTAGTAAGCCTGTTTAAGGATAGGCTTTACACAGAAGTAAGTCCCTTACGCTGAGAGCACATCTTTCAGAATCAAGGCAGACTTACACTGATAGCAAGTCTTTTGGAATCAGTGCCATTATCCAACACTATACTTAGCTCATCCATGTTAATATTAAACATTTTATCCATAAGGATACAGATAATATATTAGCGGAAGTATTTAGTGCAAACTATACCACTTCTACCCACATTATTTCTACTATCCCTATTTTCCTCTATCCCTGAGAATTTAGATTTCTCTGAAATCACCTCAGAACAGGTCTTATAATCCCTGCCAAAGGTGAAAAATAATACTTCCATGATAATGGACGACATACCAGGTTGTATTCTCATCATTGCCGCCAAGTATGCGTTTTGCGAGTCTCTACTTAAACTGTTCAACTTCAGCCTCTCTACATGGTTTGTTCCTCATGCATGTTGGACAGCCATTGTGAGTCTCCCAGACAAGGGTGGCTTTCTACAGACCATCAGCTTCACCAGGCTCATATGCAAAGCTATGGAACACATCATGGCAGAATCACTTTTGCAGATTTTGACAATTTAACTGAAGTAGTTTGCAATCAGTTTGGTTTGGTGAAGGGAGGGTGTTGTCTTCTGAGCCCAGTAAGCTTCTTTGGAAAGGTCACTTGGGCTGTGAACAATGGTTATTCAGTTCACACTGTTTATCTTGATCTAAGCAAGGCATTTGACAATAACCATCATACTGGACTTACTAAAAAAATTAATCAAGCCTAAGGTAAACCCATACATTGTTCTTTGGATTGCAAATTATCCGTGCAACAGATTCAAAGTTGTGAAGATACTGATTCCCTTTCTGAATTTAAAATTGTAACTAGGGTGCTACAGGAAAGAGTTCTGGATCTAGTTCTGTTTTGCATTTATTTTTTAGATATCTAAATCTGCATCCTAGAAGAATGGTTGAACAAGTCTGATGAAGACTTCTCACTTGGCATTGTTATCTGCTTATGTACTGACACTAAAAAGCTTCAGCAGAGGCTGGGGTATGAATATGTATGATGCATCAGTGCATTATCGCAGCCATTGGCACAAAAAGGTGCTCTCACTTCATATGTTATAAGTGGAACTCCTCTTCAAACAGATAGCACACCAGGATACTTATGTGCAAAGGTCTCTCTCATTCAATCATCATGCTTCCACCATAGTTAGGAAAAGCTTTGATTTGTCCCAGTTAATTTCAATGAGAATAACTTCAACAACCAAAGAAGTCAGAAGTCATCCTACCACTGTACTGTAGATCTGTCTACTGTCACTGCTGCACCACTGGTATAAGAGAACAGGACATGCCTATCAGCCCAACATGAGGTTTAACTGTCGTCAGCAGCTTATACACCTGCAGTGGTCAGTGTCACCACTCTAAAGCATGCTGACAGCACAAGAGATTGTTGTGCCAGTGGACATCAGCTCTATGTCTATTGCTCACAACAGAAATGATTGTTATTCTGCATATGTCAGGGGATGCAATGCTTGGATCACCTTCTCAGGTCATTTGATCACTACTTGCCAGATCTACACGCCACTGCTACCACCAAATGTATAACCACCACTCCTCTGTCTTCTCTGTGGATACAACCCTCACTGCATGTATTTCATTATGAACTTGTGACACAACAGGGACACTCTTGCAGACAATCCTCAGTTGCAGATCTCTTAGATCCAGCGATTGGCAATCATGGTCTTGCAGGTCTGCATTGTTGTTATCAGCAGGTGTTGCTAGCAGTGTCATTCTAAAACAGAAATACACCCCATGTTTGTGGTTGTTCACAGTCTGTATCACTCCCACTAGTTGATCCTCAATCAGTGTGACTGTCACACCAGTGCAATACTCTACCATGTACTTCAGCTGTGACTCCTGGCTCTAGGCCTATTCAAGCACCCACAGCATTTGAACTTATCTTTTTTTCATTGACTGCTGTATCTGGTTTTCTTGCATCTATGTTTTGTAATTTTGCTAATCAGAGATCCATTATGAAATACACTTCATCATTCTCTATAATGCTTTGTGGCTCATGTTTCCAATGCGTCTCAGCTACTTCTACATTGTAGTGTCTGCACAGTCCCCAGTGCGACAACCTTGCCACATTATTGTGCCTTTCAGTGTACAGACCCTCTGACACGACTGTATCATACCCAGCAAAAATGTGTACAACTGTTTCTAATTCTTTTTTTTTTTTTTTTTACAGTACCTATATTTGTCTTTCTTCCACATGTTAACTGGATTTCTAAAACCAATGTGTATGTAGTCTAATATCCTGGGCTGCCATTATTAATATTTCATCCTTTGGTTCCAACTCACCTCTCCTTAACCATTCCTGCATCAAACCCTGATCAACATGAAGTTGTTCCAGCATTTTTATATACTTGCCACTTTCTTTATGGCTTTTCTACATTTATTTCCTTCTGATATGATCCTTCTACTTATATTCTTTCTTTTGTTTTTGAGACATTCAGTTGCTGGATGACTTTAGTCTACTTCTAATTTGATTTCCATTCCAGCTTGCCACCTGAATGCTTCTGCTAAACTAGGTCACCTTAGACTTCCTTGCCTCATGTTGTGAAACTTTTACAATGTTTGGATCTATAAGGTCACCAGATATGTATGCAGTCCCACACTTGCAGACTTACACATGCAATCAATTTCGAGGAGGCCCCCTACCTCCTTCAGAGAGTGAAATATCTAATCCTGTTATACACTGATTTTATAGATCATTTGATAATGGGCATGAAACAATTTTCTTGTATTTCTATCTAATTGATCCAATACTTTTTGTTGTCAGTCAATCATGCAGAACTCTGTTAAAACAGGAAGAGCAAATTGATCTATAGCTTGAACTTCATTCCTAGACGTCAAGGCTGTTTCCAATATTAGTTTTAGTCTTCTGAAGTATTCCTTAACAAGCTGTATTCACACTTGCTCATGTATTTATTGCTGATCCTTCATCACCTCCAAAATACTTTTACACTCCTTCTTGTTCAAGTTCCTTCATATCACATTCCTGTCCCAGACTGATATTTTCTTGGTACTGCAACTTTCCTGCTTTAAATTCTGCTTTTACACATTTATCGACCAAATGCCATTCTTATATCATCTGAGAAAGTTTTAACCACTTGCAGTTGTGCTTTCAGTTCCTGATCTGATGAACTATACAGGTTTAAGTCTTCCGCAGAAAAGTAGAGGAAGAATCTTTAAGCAAGATTGTTTTTTGGGAGCCAAATTGGAACCAAGACATAATCTGGTAAGTAAACAGCTTAATGGAATAAGGGCAAGACAAAGCAACAGCAGTGACAAAGAGTCACCCTGAAATATCCCTGTGATAATAATTCACCTTTTGCCATAGCATAATTGCAGAGTGGTTTTCAACTGTTTCATAGTCACTGTAATATAATTGATCAATGTATGTTGGATCTTATACATACTCCTTTATCCAAGAATGAAGGATGCTAACAAATGCTTTTTATAATCTATCCATGCCATACCTACATTCCTCACCTTTTTACAATCCTCCATTATGGCTTTATTTAGCAACAAATGATCCTTTGTTCTTTATGATTTCTTTTATTAATTAATTAATTTATTTATTTTTGTTACCATTTTGTCACATTAACATGATTGAGTTTTCTTCTAAATAACAATAAAATCTGTCTGCATCAATTCTGGCATATATTTTGTACATCATTGGAAGGCAAGTTATCGTTCTATAGTTTTTAAGATAGCTTACAGATTCACTGTTAAGGAAGAGCTTTGTTTTTACAGTTGTTAAGCAGGTTGGTCCGTGTTCAGGATGCGCATATAAGTAGTTCTTGCTCATGGCTAAATCTTTGTGCAAAGATGTTAATGCATTTAGCCAGAAGCTATTTACTGCATCTGGACCTGGGGTTTTCTTAATTTTGTTTCTATTTCTTTGGTCGCTACTTCATCCCATTTTTTTATCCTGTACATTTAAACTCCTTACTTTTTCTTTTAATTGTTCTATCTAGTCAGTATCTTTGTTACGTTCCACAGTATATTCATAACTATTTTTCCTACGTGTCTATTTAATTTTTTTTTTTTTTTTTGATGTCTCTCTTCCTTTCACTTTATTTCTCAGCTCTCTATACAATTTTTTTGTGTCATCATTGAATTGCTTAATTTGTACTTTTCCTTCACATTTATCTGCATTTCTTTTAAACTTTATTGCCTGTGCTGATATCTTTAGTTTAGTTTATTTGCAGTAGTTTATGATAGATCATGGTTTGTTCTTATACTGTTTATTGCTTTTATTGCATTTATCATTCCGGGTAGTTTTGATGATCTGATCCCTCTTCTATATTCTTCTAACAGTGACACTTATTATCTTAATTGCTTGTTAGTTTTCACTGTTCAGTGCTTCCATGATGGCATTTTATTTCTCCCCTTTCTTTCCTTTATTACTCTGTAATTTTGTGGTAAGACTTTATGTTATTGGTTTAACTGCACAGTAATATATCATATTTACTTCTGTTATACCACATGGACATCTGTTAATAGTTTTGTTTACTGTGTTGATCTATTTTGTCAGACTTAACACTTTGTGTCTTTTACATTCTGTAATATATTCCTTTCATCAATCTTAATATATGTATCAGTTTCTATTAAATCAAGCAATTCTTCTCTTAGATTATTTTTTTGTAAACTGACAGCAGATTCTTTGCTCATTTTTTTTCCCTGCAGGCAGTCTATAGGCAGTTCCAGAACATCTTCCTGTGACATATACTCTTCAGCTACATCCTACATCATCCATTACTCTTTCATACGGGAACTCACTGGCCTATCAGCCCATGACATTGACTGTGTCAGAGTCACCACTGTTTCCTGCTCCTTTCCCTGCTGTGCAACTACAGCTAAACTTTTGTACTGGTTCCCTGCTGAAGGCTCCAGACCATCATCATGAGGCAAGTGATCAGATGCTTCCTGTGCCATCTAAATCCTTCACTTTGCAGGTAATCTATAACTTCAGTTTCTATTTCTTTAACTTCTGCATTACAAATCTTTTCATCTTTTTCTTACCTGTTTTCTTAGTTTTTGTATTGCAACATTTTTCATATTGGATGCCTTTGCCTCCTTTTCTCTTCAAATATCTTTGGTGCTGCTTTTTCTGTATCAATTAGCTTTACTTTCTCCTTTGCATAAATATTGCAACATATTAAATCTTTTTTCTTTCCCTTGGTGATATTTCTTCTTCAGATGATTCTCACTCCACATGTTCCTCCCTAATTTGGGGACTCATTGTTCCATCATACTGTGAAATACCCTGTGTTAGACTTTCTATGCTAATCCTTCACTTTGCACATATTACATAACTTCAGTTTCTATTTAACATTTGCCTTACTAATCTTCTGTGTGCAGACCCCCCTTTGTGTTTTTATTTTTTGTATTTTTAAATTTTCCATATCTGGGTGCCTTTGTATTTCTCTTTACATTTTTGAAGCTGATTTTTCATATGGATTAGTTTGGATTTTTCCTTTATATAAATATTCCACCATATCAGTAGTACCCAAGTATGTCTCTGTCATAGATGTGATGTTAGTTTAGTTAAGATTGGTTCCATGTGGGAGGAAGTGGGAGGTGATCTGCACCATTATGAACAATGACTACAAGAGTTGACATTAGCAAACAAATTTCACCTACTATAGGTATGCAGTCACACTCACCCCATCTCTCTGTTCACAAAGAAATGATGGCCTACAAACCTGCAGCTAAAAGAACCTCATGCTATTTGTGTAGATTTCTGAATCTCATCATAATGCTTTTTGCTCGCTTTTGTATTTAGTTAACTTCCATAATGTCACTCATTTGCATGCCATGATACAAATCATTATAAATTCTCACCTATAGCTCTGTATTTATGTCTGTAATATGATTCTTTCTTAAAAGTGCTTTCTAAAACTGGCAAGGATATCCACAGGTGTTGGTGGGATAGCTTCCCCTCCCAAAGCATGGCATATTCTTGTTTGTATCTTTGTCTCTTAACACAAGAAGGTGAAATGTATTTTTTCTCCATATTGTAGGGTTCTCTGTTTTTCTGACAATACTTCCAATCTTGTCAATATGAAGTTCAGTAAAATATTTTAAATATGCCTGACTGTAAACTGACATTACAGCATATATCACCATTGGTATATTACATCAAACTTAAAATATTTTTACACAGAACTGTCCAGTGAAAGTGCAGCCATATTTCATTGATCATTTATGAAATGACACCTATCTAACATTTTAAAAACAATTCATATAAAGCAGAAAAGGCAAACATGCATCCATCTGTAGAATTTAAATAGATGGAGCAACAATTTACAATGTTTGCAATTGTTTCCTCCAATTGTTATACTCTAAATGAGAAATGATGTATAGAATTAGCCTATGCGATAATAACAAAATGATAAGGTATGTAGAACATTTACCGTATAAAGAAATGTGCAGCTGTATCTTCTGTAATAAATCACGAAAAATGATGTAAACGTGCATAATGAAGTATCTGGTCACAAGACAAAGATCACAGCATGCTGAATAAATTTAGCTCCATTCATACAATTCACATATCAGCTGCAGAAGAAACAACCCAGTGAAGTTACTCTTTATAAGTTCTTTTCAGATCTATCTCCAGAGAAATATAAATGCAAAATGACTGTGTGAAAATAAAGTGGGAGAATATTTGTACCATCTGAGCTATTATACAATACAGTGCAGCCTTTGTATCACTGAATAATTTATTTGCAATAATCTCAGTTGCTCCCTAGTGTAAATATTTAAAGGAGTCATGTCTGACCTGATTAAAAATAAGAAGTTATGCATGTTGCATGATGCATTAACTCAAAATGTTGTCACTCTTTCTCTGTATGTATGTTCCATAGTAAAAATCCTTAAGAAACGTATAGTACCACAAGTGAAACATTATTAACACTATAGAACCAGAAACCCACTTAATGCATTACAATTTTAGTCTGGTTGTTTTACAAGCATGTAGTTATTTATTTATTTTTTATTTTACATTTGTTGATCATTGATCATTTATGAAATGACACCTATCTAACATTTTAAAAACAATTCATATAAAGCAGAAAAGGCAAACATGCATCCATCTGTAGAATTTAAATAGATGGAGCAACAATTTACAATGTATGCAATTGTTTCCTCCAATTGTTATACTCTAAATGAGAAATGATGTACAGAATTAGCCTATGCGATAATAACAAAATGATAAGGTATGTTATCTTATTTATTTGAAGTCTTTTAACATGCTCAAGGCTTAACGAAGCCCACACTAAGTATAGACCATGGCATCATGTACCGAAATTTTACAAAACGGGACCAATACACTTCCTGGTACTTAAATATAGCAAATCAAGGATCACAGAATATTGTGGAAAGGGTGTGTTCTCCAACCTGATATTATGTTAATCTCACTGCAATGTTACACAATTTTCCTGTTGAGCAAATGAAACTAACAGGAAAGCTGTCAAATAAAATACATATATGTACCTATATATACATATTTATTTTTATTTATTTACTTTTAACATTTGCTTACAGAGAAAGTCCAATTGGGACAGGGACTATTTTCAGCAGAGGCCCAGGGAAAAATGCTCCAGACATGTCTTTGGAATTTGGAAGGAAACCAGAGCACCTGGATGAAACCCATGTGAACGCAGGGACAACATGTTGACTCTGAGTGGAAGGCACCCCAGCCACTGCACCACTGCGCAAGGTGTTATATATAGATATATGTGGGTACTATATGATTGGTGCATGTATTTATCACATGATGAAATTTTAAGAAAATTAATTGATAGTAGAGATGGTCCAATTATGCTACAGTCAAACTCAGAAGACTGACAATAACATAATCTAAGGCGTTTCCACTTTTTTCACAATTGTGTGACCCTTGAATTAGTTTATTTAGGTTTTGGGGGGTGTGGGGCAGACCTCCCTATCAGGAAATGAGAGGGGCAAGGCCCTATTCACAAGTAACTTCTCCATTGTTTTTGATGTGATAATGGTTATCAAGGTTGTTAGATCTGTTTTCCTTCTATCAGTTTCACTTGTGATAATTCATGATACACTCACACATCTGTGTATATATATATATATATATATATGTATAGAGAGAGAGAGAGAGACAGAGAGAAATAGACAAGATATAGATATAGGGAGAAAGAGATGGAATTATGAGAATATTTAAGAAACATACTGTATATGTAATGTCCTATGTTAAGAAGTTATGAAAAATATAGTAGAAGAAAACTGCTTATTGCATAAAGATTTTTTCCACTAATTTTTACACATGTACAGTTTATTTACTGCATTACAACTTATTATATTTTTTAATAGCTTACAGATTAAAGATAAAGTAATCCCAAACTGGCAGTAAAGACGAGGAATCTGCGTACTTTTACTTAAAGGGGTAGTAATATTAGTTAAAGAAGTTGTATAATGAAATGTATGTCATTTTTATTGTCAACTCATTTTATATCAAATTAGAGAATGTGATGACTATCATCTCTTTTTCTATATTCACACATGTATTAAGTTATATTTAAACAGTCTTTATTTTTTTTTTATTTATTTCAACATATTTGAAAAAATGCATAGAGTAAAACATTGCATATGGCTTCTTTGAAAATTTGGCATTTTGTACTTTTTGATATTGTTATGAATGACAGTGTCTGTGGATATGAAAATGACACTAGATGAAATTGACTGTATAACAACATTCCACTTGTTTAATGTCTTAATGAACTTTAATGAACTAAAGTGCTAATTTTAACATACACAGGATTTCAACTAACTATAAAGTAGATCTACGGAACATTGCATTATCATTAACAGTCATCACAAACCAATGCTGAAGTAACAAGACTATTTTAGAAATGGAAGAAATATTAATCGAACATTCATATTTCATTCTATTGTGCATTTTGTCAGTGAAAGCAGAATTACAACTACAACTTAACACTGCTTTAGACCCATGGCAGAAAATGAAAATCAGTGTGTTATGTGCTTCCTTAACTTTAAATTGTTTTATCAAGCAATGCTGATTAAGTGGAAGATGAAGTAATGCTGTTTTACATAGGAGATGAAGTGCTCTGAAAATAAGTAAAGAGGCAATCGGCTAGTTTCAAGTTCTGATGCTGTATAACCCACATGTACTCTATATATATATATATATATATATATATATATATATATATATATATATATATATATATATATATATATATATATATATATATATATATATATATATATATATATATATATATATATATATATATATATATATATATATATACAATCAAGCATTGAAACAAAGTCCTAACAATGAGTATTTCATGAATGGAGAAGGAGTCTTCTGGTTTCATAAATGATATATTTGTTTTCTTAAGGAGCATTTTACAGTGCAACCTAACAAGGAAACTGTTTCAAAACACAGATTTTAATACAAACACCTCATTAGTGAAATTAACACAACCTACAGTCAAGAAGAAAACATGTTAATAGAAACAAAAGTTATGTACTTAGCATAATGGCAGGTCCAAGTTGTCTCATTTTCGTCTGGTTCAACATTTGGGCTATCGGTTCTGATCAGATCCAACATTGGCACCTTCTTCCAGAGCTCTGGATTTGAGGTTCCTACTCCTACCCTACCCATAATTCCCTTCTCCTTTCTAAATTCCTTCAGATCAAGTTTAATGGCTTTCTCCAAATTATAGATCTGCTCCTGAAAAAAAAAATGTAGAAACCTGTAGGCATTAAGGCTAACAGGCTTGCTAATACCCCAATAAACCTAAAGTAACTATTTGAATATAGAGGATCTTAAGTGAGGTCAGTCCAAGCATCAAAGGTTTACGTGTGACAATTTGGAAGAGGGAAGGAGGGAGGGATGTGGAACTGGATGAAAATGAGACAACACAATTCTATAATTATGTTAAGTACATAACTTTTGTATGCAATATTTTTTATGTTTGTCCAATTCAACATTCCATATATACCAGCTGTCTAAAAGACACGTGGGTGGTGTCAAGGAAAGACATTCCTGACAATAATGGAACCAAAGGATGGAAATGCTCTGGGTTGCATATCCAGTTTGTTGTAATAAGATATAAATGTGTGAACTGTGGACCATGTTGCTGTTGCACAAAGGTCATCCATTGGAATTCTATTCATGAATGCAGTAGAGGTAGCTGTTGTCCTACTGGAATGGGGTTTTGGGTTTATATGTAAGGGTAAACCCTAGTCATTGTATACAAAGGAAATGTAGTCTGAAAGCCTTTTAGAAATTGTGACTTTTGATATATTTCTTTACTTTAGAAATGGATACAAACAGCTGATTTGACATTCTTATAGCATTAGTATTGTGTAAGTAGAACCTGAGCTCTCTGGGAACATCTAGTGTGTGCAGCAGATGTTCCCTTTTGTATGAGAAATTGAAGAAAAAAGAGTGTGAAATCAACAGGCTGATTCAAATTTGCTTTGGCTGCCACCTTTGGAAGAAAAGAAGAATTTACTCTCATGGTTCCTCTGTCTTTATGGAAAATGAGAATAGGTTGTTGGCATGACAGTGCTTGCAATTCAGAAATATGTCCAGCAAATGTAATTGCAATATGAAAAATGGCCTTTGAGGAGAGATACTTAAGATCCCTAAAGGCTGCAGGTTGAAAAGGCTCCAGAGTTAGGGCTTGAAGCATGACTGTAATGTTTCATGGATGAACTGAATCCTTAATTTGCAGTATTTGCAGGAAAGTTCATTTGGAAAAAGCTTTGGAAATTCAAAGAGAAGGAACAGAAGAATGATAATACCCTGTGTGAAAGTTTGAGATAGCAGTCATTTGCACTTTGATAGGACAAAAGCTAGATCCAGTCATGAAAAAATTGTGAAAGAAAATCCAAGAGTGATAGGAAAGGAACAGAGAAAGGATCCAGTCCCCTTGGCCAAGATAGAAAATCTTTTCTGCTTGATTTGATAAAACTCTCTGGTTGACTGTTTTTGAGAGGAAGAAATAACGTGAATAACCAGTTAGGAAAGCCTGGCATCACTAGCTATCCTCAAAATTGGAGAAACCATGTGGTCATCTTTATGGTTTGCAGATCCTGCAGAGGTAACACAGATGGGTGACTCAGAAGATCCAGACTGTGATCCAGCACCCAGAGCAGGTGTATTAAATAAAGACAAAGGAAGGGAGACTAAACCTACTGGGACCATAAAGGAACAATAAGGACCACCTATGTTGGGATTTAGGTGTTTGTGCAGAGTTAATTCAAGTTTATGAGCCTACAGCATGTTGGGAAAGAGGTGTATGTGTTATTAAATCATGTCTTGGTGTGACTGTGAGAAACTACCCTCAGAGGGTCTGAAAGAGTGGTCAGTTCAGAACACAGATCCTATCCACCCCATTATCCAGATCGCAATGCTGGAGCTGTAACATTTGAGCTCATGATGGGTCAAAAGCAAGGGGCTGCTGTGGGAAAAGGCTGATTGAAACCTCTCCTCTGCTACTGCATGATGACAGAATTCCTACCCTTCCCTCCCTGTATGGTGTGTGGATTGATACAGTTATTTTCATTCCTCTGAACTGCCAGAATCCAGGATCTGTAAGGTAAGTCTTAACAAAAAAAAAAAAAAAAAAAAAAAGAGAGAGAGAGAGAGAAAAATGGGAACAAAGATAAGCAAGCTAGATCAAATCCCTGAAAAGGGAACACCTGCCTATTTTATGTATCATAATTATGGTAAAGAAGGTTGTAAGTATTTACATGACTGGTTTTAACTTACTAAGAATTGTTCTGGTGGGGTATTTCCATTAAACGGAATTTATGATAGGAATAAATTGATGACGTTAAAGGAGAAGAAAAATAAGCTTAGTGGGGTACAGATTGCAGCATTTTATTCTTGGTATATTGAAGCACTTAAAAAGGAAAAGGAGTCAGCATTAAGGGGGTTACAGGATGCTAATAAAAAACTGTTCCAATGGGTAAAAGAAGTTAAAAAGGCAGTACAGACGAGTAAAAAGGGATCCCTTTATATTGTCTTAGCAGGCTTGGAGCAAACTGAGGAAGGCCAAAAGCAGAAATTTCTGAAGAGGATGATAATCCTCCAGCAGCTACTGCACCTCCACCCCCATATGCATTGGTACAGGCACCTCTTGTACAAGATTCTCCTGTTTCTCAGACCCCTACCTTTTGGTCAACTGTCCATTGGACAACCAGTCAGTGTGAAGCTGTTACATCTCAGACTAGTTCCACTGTTCACTCTTCATCTTCTGAACTGGCATCTGCAGTCAAGGGGATTCTGTTTTCTATCCTTCTCAAACAGCTTCTACTTCTCCAACAGGGGCATTAGTATTTGATACTCCTGTAGCTCATCACACATGCTCACAAAACAGGGAACAACAAGAGATTGAGGTCTCTGGAGAAGATATTTTGGCACCTCTCAGGGAAATTCTGGAGGCTAATAATAGAGAACTTGTTCATCGTCCTTGGACCCCTGCTGATTTGCATACTGTATCTAAAAGTTTGTCAAATATTGGGGACGATCAATTAATGTTTAGGGAGGAATTAAAAACTATAATAGAATGTTACATTCCTACTTTAACAGATTTAAATACGCTGCTTAGGGTAGTTACTCTTGATGAAATAAGAAAGCAGTTACTGGAAAAGGCTGAGATACCAGATTTTATTCTAACAGGGAATGCATTAATAGATAAAAGGGCAGCATTGTTGATTGACTGATCTAAAATACAGGCATGTAAACAAAATAAAGAGGTAGCCCCTGCAGACTATTTGAGCCATCTTAAAACAGTATTTGCTAGACATTCAGAAATACCAGACCCAGAATAGCAAGCTAAGCCAGCTATTGCAGCAGCTTTTCTGAAAGGGCTGCAAGCCCCTGTACAAAATCAAATAAAGCAAGGGCTCATAGACTGGCAGGGAAAAGACTTAGAGTCTTTAATAAGCGCTGAAAAATACTATATGGAGTATCAGGAAAAACTTAGGAAGGATGTTGAGGATAATCTGTTAACTTTGCAAATCAGGCAGCTAGAAACCTTGAGGGGTTGGGGGAGAGGAATTGTTTGGGGATATAGTAAAGGTACTGGCTGAGGACAACAAAGTGCAAGTGCACCTGGTTGGCAACAATGAGCTGGCAGTGTCCCTCTTACTTCATCTGATGAATCTTGCTTCAATTGTGGAGAAGCAGGACATTGGAGAGGAGAATGCCCACACAAGTGAATGCAGCGAGTCCAAGATACTTGGATTGAATGACAACCAAATTATAATAATGGATCTTTTTCTCCACCACCTTCTCACATTGGAAGGAGTCAGGAATCACCATACTGACTTTTCCATGGTAATGAAACAAAAATAAATATTGACCCTTTACTGCCAATAGATCAAAAATGACCCTATGTTAAAATAGAAATAAATGAAAAGGAAATTCTATTCCTGATGGACACTGGAGCCACTAGGTCAGTATTGAAAGTGACTTCAGATAGTCAAATACCAGTATCAAAGCATAAAGTAAAGGCAGTTGGAGTAACAAATGCTGCGGTTACTTATCCTGTCACAGAATCTATACCCATTTCTTTAGTTCTGATGGAAGAAAGGCATGCTTTCCTTTTGAGTACTACTGCACCAGTAAATCTGCTAGGGAGGGATCAGCTGTGCAAACTGGGTTGTACTAGTTACTGTACACCAGATGGGGTGTATCTGGATGTTCCAACAGAATCAGAGGGGGGAGTATTAGCAGTCTTAGCTGAATCTGAAGAACAGCCTCTTGAAAGTGTACATATGACTGACAAACTGTCGCAGCAAGAACCTGCTAACTTATGGGCTAAACACACTAATGAAGTTCTGCAGAACTATTTAGAATAAAATTAAATCCATCAAAACCTCTCCCTAGAATTCTGTAATATCCACTGAAACCAGAAGCAGAACAGGGCATCAAAGCTGTAATTCATGCTTTGATACAACAGGGAATAATAGTACCAACTAAAAGTCCTTTTAATACTCCAATCTTTCCTGTGAAAAAGACAGGAAAGGATACATATAGGTTTGTGCAAGATTTGAGGACTGTAAATAATGCAGTATTACCAACTTTCCTGTGGTTCCAAATCCATAGGTTCATAGGTTCATACTTCGCTATCTGCCCTGGGGCATTTATAAGCCTAGCCCAATTGTGTTTGGCTTACGCCACCCCTTGATTTGAGTATACTGTGCCCTTTTTAAAGTTTAGTTTACTGTGCCTCTGTCTAATAGTGACATGGGAGTAATCCCTGGGACAAACCTACGATCCCCCATCCACTCGTCAAGATTCTTCTTGAAGAGAGTCAGTGAGGTGCTCTGCCTAACATGAATTGGAATTCTATTCCAGAGCAAAGAGAGCCTCTGGGTTATTAATCTATCCCTCCAGCATGTTCTATTTATTTCTGTGCTGAGGTTTAAGTCCCTCAAGTGTGTGGCTCTAAGGGATTTAGATTTACTGAGGTTGAGCATGTCCATTAATTCTGGGTTGGACATAGCTTTATATGTCAGGCATAGATCGCCTCGAAGTAGGCGGTATGCAACTGAGTAGAGCTGGAGTTTTTTTAACCGAGCAGCATATGGCATCTGTTTGAGTCCCTTGATCCTCCTGGTGAGGTACTTTTGGGGTCTTTCTAATTGCTGCAGGCGTCGGGTAAGGTACATCCCAAAGGGGACATTGTATTCTATGATGGGCCTGATGAGGGATGAATAAAGGGGCACGATTACCTCTTTTGATCTAGATGTGAATCCTTTCATGATGAGGTGGACTATGTAGAAGGTCTTTCGAACCAGTTTGGCAATGTGGTTGTCAAAGGAGAGATTGCTATCAACTTGGGTCCCCAGATCCCTAATTACTTTCTCTGTACTTAATGGGTTAGCACCTATGTGGTAATTTGTGGGCACATTGTTTTTGCCAAAGGGTATGACTATACACATTTTGGCATTTAGCTTTAGACCATGGCTCTGGCACCAGTTATCCGTCTCTGCGAGACCTGTTTGAAGGATGTTTGTGTCAGCTGGAGAGTCGATTATGGCACCTAGTTTGCAGTCATCTGCGAACTTGGTGAGCCATAGTCCTCCCACGTTGGACTGTACCTCAGAAAAGTAAATACCGAACAAGAGAGATCCTAGGACAGAACACTGTGGGACGCCACTTGTGACCGGTTTCGAGTCTGACATGGCTCCAGCAACTCTGACTCTGTGGGTTCTGTCTTTGAGCCAGTTTGCGACCCATCTTGTGACATAGGGGTTTATATTTAGGCTAGATAGCTTATCTATGATGCCCAAGTGGGGTATTGTGTCAAATGCCTTTGCGAGGTCCAGATAGGCTGTGTGGCTTACCTTCCCTTCATCTATGGCCTTGGTGACTGTTTCGAAGAAGTCGACCAGGTTCAAAAGGCAGGATCTGCCCTTGATGAAGCCAAATTGGGTAGGATCTAGTGTCTGTAGGTCCCCAATGTCTTTATTTATGAGTTCCATGATGATCCTCTCCATAGCCTTGCAGACTAGGCTAGTCAGGCTTATGGGGTGATAGTTTCAGGGTCCGTAGAGGCGCCACCTTTGTGGAGTGGGACCACTGTTGCTGTACGCCATTCTTTGGGCACATATCCTGTAGTGAGGCTGAGATTGTACAGCAGTTTTACTTGAGGGATTAGTTCTTCTTGGAGTTCATGTAGGATGCAACCAGGGACGCCATCTGGTCCCATGGAAGCAGTGTTTTTTGCTTTGGAGAGGGTGGCCTTCACCTGAGAATCAGAGATGTTTAGGAGGCTGCACTCTGCCGGGATAGATACTTGCTCTTTTGGGGGGGGGGGGGGTGGAGAAGTTTGCACTGAACCTGTCTGCCAGGATATTGGTGATGTCTGTGGGTTCAGTGTATTTTTTGTCATTTAGAATCAACTCAAAACAAGTCTGGGAGTTGCATCCCAGGTTCCTAACATAACTGAAAAAAGCCTTATGATTGTCTTTAGTGTCCTGTGCAATTTTTCTCTCGAAGCTAGCCTTGGAGGATTTTATGAGGGATCATAATTTTTAGCTAGTACTGATCAGAGATGCCTTCCCTTTTGGGGATTTTGCTCTATCATGTAGTAGCTTCCTCCTTCTGTTGTACAGTTTATTTATGGCTGGGGTCCACCAGACTGGACGCCTGCCTTTGGATGATTGGGTCTTGATTTTGTTTGGGATAGCAAGAACCATTCATTCCTGTAGATGTCCGTAGAATGCGTTTATATAGGATTCTGCAGTTTGGGCCGTAGTTTCCACTGGCCCTGGGGCCTTGAAGGATTCCACTTCAGTTCTGAGAAGTGTGAAGTCCGCTTTTGAGAAGTTTTTCACTGTGGTTTTCTGGGCTGGGGGTGGGGTCGGGATGTGGATATCCAGTGAAATTAATTTATGGTCTGATCTTACCAATGAGGGATATACTTCTGGTATGGAGCATAGAGTCCCCATGTTGGTAATGATCAGGTCTAGTATGTTTTCCCCTCTTGTGGGAGTGGTGACTAGTTGTTCTATAGCATTTGAGTTTATAAATTCCAGGAACCTTTGGGCTAAGGTGCTGGGGCTTGAGTAATGCTCCCAGTCTGTGTTTGGGTAGTTGAAGTCACCCAATATAATGGTGTTCGGAGAGATCTTCATGTTCTCCAATGTTTTCAGGAAAGCCAAGTGGGATTCCTGACTTTGAGAGGGTGGTCTGTAGGAGGCTATAAACTGAAAAGCAGTCTTGCCCACTGTCAGTTGCACATGGATGGTCTCCGATACTTTGTGCAATGCCACTAACCTGGAGGTGTGGATAGCCTTGATAAATATGGAAACTCTCCCTCCTTTTGTGGTTCGGTCTGGGTTTTGGGGCCGGAAAGCATGATATGAGGTATAACCTGGTAGTGCTGGGGTGCTCTCTGGAGCCTTGAACCAGGTTTCTGTCACTGCACAGATATCAATGTTCTCCATACTGCGGAGAGCTTCGAGTGCATGCATCTTGAGGTTAAGACTTCTGGCGTTTAGCAGCATTACCCTTAGTTTCTTGTTCCTTGTGCTGTCTATGGAGGTGGGTTTGACTTTTGAGCCTTCCCTAAAAAAGGCACTATGGGGGTGGCAAGAGCCTTTGCCAATATCCGAAAGCCCAGGGGTACAGGTGCAAGCTTAGCTGCATACCATCTACGGGAAAATATTTTTCTGTAATAGATCTTTATTCAGCATTCTTTTCTATACCCATCCACCCTGAAAGTCTGTTTTTCTTTGCATTTACTTATTTGGTAAAGCAGTATACATGGACATGCTTGCCACAAGGATACACTGAGTCTCCTTCATTATTTTCTCCAATTGTAAGGACAAATCTGTAAGATGTGACATTTCCATATGGGTCTCTGTTAGTGTAGTATGTAGATGATTTACTAATAGATTCTGATTCTTTCCAGCAGTGCCAGCAGGATACCCTACATCTTCTGACTATCCTTGCAGGGAAAGGACACTAGGTGTTGAAAGAAAAATTAAAGTTGTGGTCACCTCAGGTACATTATCTTGGTCATTTGATATCTCAGGGTAGTAGAACAGGTTTTGCCATCTCATAATGAGGCAATAGCTATGGCACCATGTCCAACTACTCAACGTCAGCTTAGATCTTTCTTGGGAATCACAGAGTATTACAGGCAGTGGATTCCAAACTATGCAGAAATTGCTAAACTGCTGACAGAGCTTTTAAAGCAAGATACACCAAAGCCTCTTCCTTGGGATAGTCAAGAAAAAAAATCAATTCAGAATTTAAAGCAAGCTCTAGCTACTGCCACAGCTTTATGGTTATCATACTATGGAAATAATTTCATTTTATTCTGTCATGAAAGGAATGAATTTGCCCAGGGAATACACAGAAACACGGGAACAACTACTACTACCCAGTAGTTTATTATAGTACAGCACTAGATTCAGTTGTAAAGGGATTTCTACTGTGCCTATGGGCAGTCGCTGCTGCTGCCACTCTAGTCAATTTATCCAAATCTCTGGTGCTAGGGCATGATCTTACAGTAGCTGTCCTTCATTCTATATCATTTTACTTACTTAGGATGAAAATTCAGCTACTCTCGACTGCACGTCTAACTAAATATGAACTAATCTTACTTATGGATCCATCTATTTCTCTCACATGCTGTTCTCTTCTAAATCTTGCATCCTTGCTACCAACTGCTGAGGATGGTGAACTGCATGATTTCTTGTGTGTATGTGACTATCTGCTTTCTCCTAGGGATGACTTAATGGACACTCCTATACCGAATGCAGAGCTGGAATTGTTCGTGGATGGGTCATGTGGAAGAAATAAAAAGGGACATCTGACAGCTGGAATTGTTGTGTGCAATGCAACAGAGATTAGAAACAGTATCACAGAACTGTATGAGAGGTTCCTCCATGATCCCCTGACCAGCCCTGTCACCAATTGTAGCTGGGTGATTGGGTTTATGTGAAACCTTCCAGAAAAGAACTGTTTGAGCTCTAGATGGATAGGCCCTTTCCAGATAATTCTCACCACCCTGACTGCGGTCCGCTGTGCAGGATTACCAACTTGGCTTCACTCATCCCACTGTAAGAAGACGTGATGTAGGGACCCCAGATGAATCATCATTGCCAGGGATGGAAAATACTTTTGCTCTGTTTTTGTTGCTGATTATTCCTATAACCTGGTTGAGATAAAGTAGTTTCCTGTTGGTTCTTCGACAGTATGCTGCGGATTTAAATATAACAAACTGTTGGGTGTGCTCACATATATCTCAACATTCTAAGGCAGGGATTCATGTGATTCCAATTCCTGCATCACAGGTAACATTTTAAAAGGAACTCAGTGATACTAATCTGATCTGGCATAATGTGACTAATTTATCGAAGGCTGTGTCTTTTCAGCTTGCCACCACAAATCTTGGAGACACGTTATGCCAGAAATGGGACTGTGCCAGTGGAAATCAGCAAATGCAATGACACTAGACATGAAAGTGTGTCGAACTTTTTACAGTTAAAATGCTATGACTGGGGGGCATGGCATGGGCATGATAGAGGAATTTTACTACATTTACGGTGATTATGCCTACCCCTGGTTACCCACAAACTGGTCAGGGTGTTGTTTTGTGGGCTATATTACTCCTGCTATTCAGCATTTTGAGGATCCTCCAGTAGGCAGACTGAGAAATAAGCAGGCAATCCCCTGGGTAGAACAAGTATTTTCAGTTAACTTCTGGGTATGGAGTGCAAAGGACAATGCCTGAAATCAACATGCTTGCTCAGATTCTTCAGGAGGTAGATAACCATACTTCACATCACATTAGAATAGCAAATTCAGAAATGACTGAAATGTGCACTGTGGTGTTACAGAATCAATTGTCCCTTGATATAATGCTTGCTGCAAAAGGGGGGTGGGGTCATATTCCTCATAAGAAGTCATTGTTGTTCTTATATTAGTGACTATCATGAACAAGAAAAGTGGGACAATTTCATGGAGAAGAGGGCCAAATATTTGGACAGCACTTCCAAACAATGGATACTTTTTCATTGGTTGGGCAGTGTATTTGGTAACCTGGGACCTATTATATTACAAGGTATCACAATAATTGTTACCATTCTTTTATTTGTTTTAATATTTTCTGTTCTAAAGGCTGTAATCACAAAGTGCTTGATCACATCTGCATGTGAATGCCACTCATACCTAATGATGAACTTAAGATGAATAAAATTCAATCACTACAGATGATGAATATTATGATGCTGAAGCGTATTTTATCAAATTGAGAAAAATCAAAATATAATTGTGTATTGTATGACACTGATAGTGTCAAAGGGGGGATTCTGTTATATAAAATTGCATCTCTCATGATTATTCTACACAAAATGTAAATTAACTTACAGTTTCTGCACAAATAAAATATTTAATAAATATGTATGTTAAAAATGATATGTAATATAACATGCAGTTATGTAAAACACAGATACTATTTGATAAATGTAAAATCTTTGCAATCCTGTTGATAACAAAATGTATAAAGATTATATGTTTTTGCTGTGTGGTGAAACTGATTTGGAAATTCTGTTAGATAGTCTCCCAGTGCTGACATATATGGATTTAAATAAAAGGAAATGTTTTGCACATCCTGAAGAGTTATTTTTCAATCAAGACTAAAAGATAATTAATGTTATTTATGTATATTTTAAACTGCACTTTAACAGACCCAGAGGTCAAATGTGGACTACAGCATCTCTTGTTGATTTCCCTGTGGAGAGACTACAGCAAACTGCTGTACTTGTTAGGTATAGGCAAAGAAGTCAGAGCAAGGTTGACTCCAGTAGCTGAAAATTTCTGTTGCCACTGTCTGGTTGAGAGATCACTCATGAGGCAGTAGGATTCACCCGCACAACTTGTCTGTTAATAAATTCAATGTATTAAGTATGTGCATTTCTCTCAGAAAATGATGAGAAGGCATCGCCTATTGCCATGCAATCAACGACTCCCAGCAAAATGGGCATGATCATATTTCCCTTTGCTTGTTGGCGTACCCTACCACTGAGATATTGTCCATGTGAATGGATATTGCACTCCTGTTCAGGTAGTCCTAAAAAGCCTGGAAAACTAGGAGGACTACGCTCATCTAGAAGGTATTCATATGAAGATTTTCCTGTATAGGTGATGAAGTACCTTGAACCATCTTCCCCTTGAAATGCCTCCATATCCCCCCCCCCCACACACCCTATAAAGGAAGTGTCCATGGTTACTGTGAACCAGGAAATTGGTGGGCAAAAGGGTCTCTTCTGTGACTGATGGAGAGTTATCCACCATTTTATATGATCTCTGCACATTTATGTGTGACAAGGTGAAGACACTGACCACTGGACCAAGAGAGTCCACTGTAATACTCATGTGGAATCTTATTAGTGGAACTAAACTGATGGTAGAGGCCATCAGACCAGCAAATGGAGAATCAACTTTGCTTGTAGATGGAAGTGTTGGATTGCCTCCGAAACTGTTAGCCTTAAGGACAGCACTCTTGCTTTCTTAAGTTTAGCAATTTGAAGAAATGCATTGATATGACATCCTATAAATTTTATCTAGAGTGTGGGAAAAAGCTGGCATTTTGCATGAGTCACTGTGATCCTTAAAAGATCTGTAAGATGAAGTAGTATTGCATGTTGTTGTAGCAGTAGATCCCTTGAAGTAGCAGCTGGGAGACAGTTGTCTAGATATGTGAAGACCAGGATCCCTTTCAGTAGGAGATGAGCTGCTTCCACTGCCATAATATTAGCAAACATGCAGGGGGGCTGTGACAAGACTGAAAGGCAATGCTCTGAACTGAAAATGATTGGCCCCCAGCTGGGAACTGAGAAATCTCCTGGATTGCCTCTGTATCTTTATATGATAATATGCGTCCTGAAGATCTAAAGAGCACATCCAATAATCTTTCCTCAACAGAGGTAATATTAGTTGTACTATGACCATCTGGAACTTTGTCTGTCTCACAAATTGATTGAGATGGCTGAGGTCCAAAATTGGCCTGATGAAATAAAAGGAAACTGGAGCATACTCTGGATCCTAAATAGTATGGGTGGGCCTGTTAGATGACTATTTTTCAAAATAAATGATTCAATCTTTTGCCAGGTTTGAGAGTGTAAGGTTAAGCACTCCCCGACTGCCTCCAGAATATGGCAGCCAGCTAACCCTTCAGGAGCATTGATAGGGTCTTTTGGTGAAAAGATCATGAGAATCCTGATTATGTAGTTTGCTTTTGCCCCTGGGACAACTTCCATTTGAGTTACCCCCCCCTATGTTCAGGAGGGGGTTCTATCTCCAGTTGTGTTTTGTTGAAAACCCTTGGATTTTCTGAACCACATTTTCTTACCACCTCTTTGGTTCCTAGAATAACACTTCTGAAGAGGGGTGAAATGGATTCCCATGGCAGACAGCATCTTATCCTCCTACTAAGTTTTTCTTTAACTTTTGGTCTGAAAGGGTACAGCCTTTGAAAAAGGTGTTAATAAAGGATGCTTTGAAACTTTCCATGAAGTCGCACCTGCTGCATTACAGAGTAGGTGCATGTCTACATTAAAGATGGAATGTAGAGTAGAATATTGGGCGTCCACTGTTTAATGAACATCCAGTGGCAAGTTACCTGAAAGGGAATTGGAAATCTCCTTGGTTAATACCCTCTGAATGCAAGTCATATGTGGAAAGTAATTCAGTGCTCTGAGTTCAAAGGCCACTAAAGCATAAACCCATTTCCCTAGTCTGTTCAATGCCCCCTTGACTCCCTGTAAAGTGGATGAACAGACGAATTATCCTCAAACAGTTTCTTCTTCGTGGCTGCTGCTGCTACTACAATGGCATCTACTGGAGGTCTTTTCATCATTTTCAGGTTTTTCTGTCCTTTGGATATTGTCTAGCTTTCCAGGGATGGGTTTTACCACATCAGGGTCCTCCCATGCCCTCTGTGTCATGAAATATAGAGGGGCATTTGGGGGGGGACCACCCAGGATGCAGATGAGCCAGTTATGAAAGGTTTGAGTAACATGGAGTCATCTGGAAAAGGGATTTCTTTGGACCAACTCCCCCTTCTGTGTCATCAATTTTAAGACGTGATGCCTACCAGGGGGCTGGGATCTAGGAAAGCCCTTCAACTTCATCCAAATTCGTGTCTTCAGTGACAGTCTTAGGAGTGGAGTCTATGTGCTTCTGTTTGCATGTCTGTTTCCTAGGAGCTTGTCCCTTTTGTTCTTCTGAAGACAGGTCAGAATCAGACTTGGAACTTGAATATCAAGTACTCCTAAAAGTGTACATGTTCTGACTGTCCCTGTTGATTAGAATGAGAAGTAAAGGTCACAGGATCCACTGAGAGTCAGGATAAATATAAGCTCAAGGTCTGCACCTGCATTCTTGTTCTAGCCAAAGCCTTTTCAACAGCAATAAGAGCTGACACTACAACTGGAACTGAAGAAGTGTCCTCTAGTTGAAATACTCAAGAACTCTACCCGGTCCAATTAAAGTTGGCTCCAAGGATGACCTCGGACACAAGCTATCAAGAGACAAGACCCTGAGAGGAAGAAATAACTGCAAAAACTTGAAGCTGACTCTACCACTGTGAACTCAACACTGTACCTTGGCTCACAGGTTCAACTCAATCTAATATAATCTTAATCAAGAGAATAAGGGATGTAGTTCACACTGAAGCTTCCTGAATTGTTGGATCTGATCTGTACACTGGAAGAGTTTGGACCCATGGGAACCAGATCAGAAAGGTGAGCCAGTTCCAGAGTAAAAAGGGGACTTCATGGACAGTGCCAGGAGGATTTCTGATTGGTTCTGTGTCCTTAAGAATTTCTTCATTTTACAGTTAACATCCATTTTATTCAGACTACTGGTGGATCAGAAGGACCTCAACTGTGAAGCTATCGATGAGGGCCTAGAAAGATGTTTCTCCTGCAAAATAGGTAAATGCAGCTGAGTTCTCCCTGGCTCATGTAAAAATATAGCATGAACAGAAGGAGTTCAAAACCATCTTGCTGATGAATCTGACTGCCTCGGTGTTTTAGGTATTGGGCCTGAAGGGGACATTTGTCATAGTTTTTCTGATCTCTTTTCCTACAACTTCTTCTCTTCAGATCTTTTTTTTATTTTTTTATTTTATTTTTTTGTAGATTTCTCCTTTTTACTGCGTTTTTCTTTAGACTTGTCTCTTTCCTTTTCTTTTTTCCAACTTACTGCTGCGGGAGTCTGTAGCTGACATAGATTCAGAGGACAGAATTGATTCAACAAAATAATGAGGCAATTCCAGAGGAAAAGATTAATATAAAATTGGACAGAATATGGCAGCCACAGAGAAAGGCCATGTAAGAGTAAGAACAAAATATATTTAAGATAGGGGTGATAGAGAAGTCAAAAAAGGACTTGAACAGTGCCACTGGATTAGTCCCAAAGTCTAATAGAATAGCTATATACTATAATGATTTTATGAAGATGAGTAACATTTCAAAATTTGGCATAAACCCAATGCATAATGCTACTGAATTAAACGGTTAGGTAAGACACACTGGCAAATCCTTCTCATAACTGAAACCAAAAAGATAACTTTATCAATGCCGGAGCATCTGTTCCAAGCATACCATCTTTCCTTTTTGGTTTCATGGTCCCCCTCCAACATTTCAAAGATTAAAGGGCAGAGTCCTAAAACTCTTTTAAATGCAGTACTGCTTACCTAACTGATGCAGTAATACACTGAGAAGATCAGAACTCCCATACAGCTAAAGTATGACCTGTGTTAGACTCTTCTGGCATGATTATGCTTATTGTCCACTCATCTGGGACATGCCTTTCTCTCCACACTGCTATGAATACCCTCAGGAGCCATTTCTCTCCTATCTCACCCAGCATCTTTATCATATCTGCTGTGACCTCATCTAAGCCTGCTACTTTCCATTGCTTAATTTTCCTTAGTGCTGTTTTTACTTCTTCTGGAGTGGGTTAATCTTCTTCTCTTATCATATGCTGTGTCTGGGGTAGTACATCTTCTGTGTGGTTTTCTTCATTCAGACGCTGCTAGAAGCACTCCTTCCATCTGCCTTTGATGTCCTCTGGGCTGGTGAGCAGGTTGCTGCTGGTTTCCCTTATGAAGGGTGTCTGACTATCTTCTTTATCTTTCTGTCTTTGCCTTGCAGCCTGATACAGTTTCTTTGTGACACTGGTAGTGTGCTTCTCATGCCCTGTTCTTTGTTATTGCAACTCCTTTCTTAGTCTCTTTGCTTACCAACCCAAATTCCTTGCTAGTCTGGTCCATCTTTTCTGTTTCCCACTTTTTCCATCAGTTGTTCTTTCTTTTGATGACTTTCTGGAGCCATATCTTGTACTATCTGTCTTGATAGCTAAAGTCAGGTCCCCCATTATCAACATCAGCTCATATTGTCCTGGTATATCTAGTAAGTAATGCAGCTTCTGCCTAAAACCACTGTTTCCTTGCCATCTCAACCCTGCAGTGGGTACTATATATAGATATATTATATATTAAATATCTCTATATGTCTATATCTATCTGTCTATCTATCTATCTGTCTATCTAGTCATTTATCTGTCTGGCCATCTTTGTACCTATCTCTATCTATAATTACATTGGCTAATGTCAACCTGCACAGATGTGAACATTACAAACTTCACAGGTGCGCACAACTCACCAAATCACAGAGACACGCTTAACATGCATCCTACATGAGGACAAGTTAGTTTTTAGTACTGATATTTTATTCAGCAAAATGTGAGTCGACCAGTTGCAATCAACAAATCCCAATCTGCCATTTGAATATTGAATGTTTGTCTCTATTTATAAAAAAAAATATATATATATATATATATATATATATATATATATATATATATATATATATACATATATGGGTTACTAGGCTAGTGGCCCTTGAGCCTTTACAAGCCTAGCCATGTTAATCCCAAGTATCTCCATTTGCTCTGTTTTGGGTAGTTAGAAGAACAAATTTATGACCAGAGTAGGTCTGTGATCAACACCAGCTATCCCTGTCCATGGTGAACATGGTTACCACCTCAGGGGCAAATTTTCAGTCTCCCATCTAGTTATTTTATTTATCTTTTTTATTTATTTATTTGACATTTGGTAACTGGGAAAGTCAGACTGTGTCAAAAAGGTCCATTTTCAGTGGAGGCCCAGGGAGAAAAGCTCTTTTACAAAGAGAAATAAAAAAAAAGTCAGATAATTATAGGAGATATAATTATTAAACTGTAGCAATTAATGCATTCAAGTAAAATTATATACACAAGTTCAGCATATATATATATATAGATATATATATATATATATATATATATATATATATATATATATATATATATATATATATATATATATATATATATATATATTATAAACTCTGGAATCTAGGCAGCATAAAGAGGTGTCACAATGCTGTATTCACACACACACATACACACATTCATGCATATAAGTAATGACTTTAAAAAAAATCAAAATAAAAAAAAATTACTCCGCACTGTCTCTTTTTCTCTCTCTCTCTCTTGGTCTCTCTCTTTCTCTCTCTCTCTCTTGGTCTCTATCTTTGTCTCTCTGCTGCCTTTGGGTATTTATGTCTCTCTCTCTCTCTCTCTATCTCTGTTTGTATGTATGCAAAATAAGTCAATTAGGCATAAGTTTTTCTTTTCAGGAATGACCGAAGAGGACAATGTTTTTAGTAGACCTGACTTATCTGATCAGATTCATACACTATGGAGTAGGAAAATGAGGGGATCGAACTCAGTACTAAGGAATGAAGACAACAAGATGGCATTTTCCTTAAACTTTCTTCTCTCAGATGCCAGATAATATCAATCAGAGTTACGCAAAAAAGATGTCAGTCTTGAAGTATGTAGACTAAATATTTCTAGTGGTCTTAAAATAAGATTAACTAAAAGGCATTGCAGTCAGACGGGCAATGCATTATAAGAGATTGGTAAAAATATCCACTTTCAAAGACAACTGTGGCAATTTAGAAACTCGGTTATACTAAATACAAAGAAACCCCACAAAGCTGTATTGACTGCCTGTTAATTTGAATGCAAGTCATGCTGTGCATTGCAGTACACTTTCCATGAGGAAATGGCCAACCTTTATTTTACTTGTTGTTGTTCCTTTCCTCAGCCTCTGTCCTTGACACTGGCACAAAGGTATAGTGAGAGAAGCCTTGGTTGGATAATGGTGGAAGAAGTAATAACAACATGTTTTGAGAAAGTTTTATACAGGCTCACACTGGGTCTTTACAAAACATGTTTATACAATGATTCAGTAGGGCTGAAAGTCTGAATATAAATACTGATCAGTGTATCCTTGAGTGCCAAATAACAATAAAAGATGCCAGCAGTTATGATGAAAAAAAGTAATAACAGCTTCCTTTAGAGATTTTACATCTCTGTCTGGATTCACAAACATAAGTTCTCTATAGACAACAGACAGTAGCAGACTGCTGCAAATTCAAAAACTGTGAGGGACATGGCTGATGCTCATGGCATTGCGGATTTTGCTGGAAATAAATAAAAGAAAACAAAATATTCTTGATTTTTCCATTTAATTACATCTAACATGATATGTGAATAACAGCAGGTCCACTTAAGTTTCTCTTAATTTTGCACATGGTTATTATCTTTGCCTCAGAATCTGAACATTTTAACATGTCAGGTAAAAGGCAGCATCTGATCATAATCCTGTGCTGTGTCCTTTCAAACAGAAAATGCCTTAGAAATGAGCAGTAATTCTGTCAGCTTAATGTGTTATTAATGGGGATAGAATGTTGCAGATAAGCGTACCGTGAAAAGGAAAGCATAAAAGCACAAATCAAAATAAAGGCCAAAAACACAGGCTATGCACAGAAGATGAATTCAACTGCAATCAGAAATAATGAAAGACATTTAAATGACATGAACCTTTTCTAGTTCCATGTGTGATTTTGTAGTACTACACTAGTTTTTACAGAGACAATTCTCCAGTGTTTACTGACCAGAATATCTGCTTTCTTTGAGTTTCCACAATTGTCAAGCAGAGGACAGAAATACATACGTAATACAATTTGGCTGAAGAAAGAATGACAGAGCTCAAAGAAAGTTCAAAGCTTCTGAGTCTTCTGACCATGACCCCTCATCAGGTTGCTCCCTTGACTGTAAATCTCCTGTCTAGAACAGCTAGGCCAGTTGAGCAAGGGCACAATTCACGAACACTCAACCAATTATCCAAATCCTGTTTAAAAGAAGATAGAATATCACACTGCTTTATCTGCAGGTAGAGTCTATTCTAGAGGTGAGGGAGATGCTAAACAACAAATCTGTCTCTGCAGTTTTATTTTATTTTTTTTAATGAAGTTAAGATCTCTTGTTCTAGTATTTGTTGAAAATTTTGATTTGTAAAGGTAAAAGTGATCATGAACTACTGTTTTCCTAATTTCTCTAAGAAACCTGTAAGACACAGAGAAGAGGGACAATGCTTCTAGTCTTTTTTGGTGTTTACACCCTGTTATCCTCTTTGTTAGAAAGCTCTGGTGGTCATTTCAACTGTTTGATATGTCTGGTCAGATACCTTCCAAAGATGGTATTGTAGTCTATAATTACTCTGATCACTGTTGACAAGACAACAATAACATCTTTAGATCTGGTGATGCTCTCTTGGTGATCAATGGTATCAAGTAAAAGGATTTCCTGACAATCCTGGCAACATGGTGATCAAAGCATAGGGAATTATCATGCCAGGAGTCCAGGTCTGTAAGTACATTTTAGTTTTGAAGTAGGGTATCATCAATGTTATATTATATGGCAGTGGAATAGTTTGTCTAGCAAATGCAACAATGTTGTATATTTAGCATTTAATTTAAGCCCATTTCCAAAACATCAGGCATACAAGTGCAAGTTCTTGCTGGAGGGCTATTTGAAAATGACTCCCAGTTTGCAGTCATCTACTGACTTGGTCAGCCATAGATCTTGGTTTATAGTCTCTAGGTCAGAAAAATAAATACTGAACAAAAGCAGTCCCAGCTCTGAACCCTGTAGGACAACATTGACATACCTTTCAACTGTATAGATTTTTGCAGACTGTCCAGATTTTTGACTCAAATTTTTAGTCCATTTTTCATAAAATTGTGGTTTTCTGCAAAATAAGTGGCAAGTCATTAAAGATTAAAGTTCGAAAATAATGACAATAAACTTCATACCATTCAGAAAATTCATGCTAATGCAAAACTTGTTATTCTATCAAATTTCTAAGTTTGTAAGAGCAATATTTAAATTTTGTCCCTATTTGTGTGTCGTTTTCCCCCTTGAATGTATGGCTTTGTCCAGATTTCTTGCTCTAAGAAGTTGAGAGATATAATCACTGATCATCTTCATATTGTCTGGTACTGCCCATGCCATGTGGGCCATGTGGGTTCTGTATTTTAACTAATTTGCTATTTATCTTACCATATAATTGCATGGATTTAGTTTAGTAATTATGCTATCATGGGTATGATGTTAAATGTCTTGGCTAAATCAATGCTGGCTCTGTGTGCAGTGTGACTGCTGTCAACAACTTGTGTTACCAAAGAAGTTTACCAGGTTTATTACACAGGGCCTACCTGTTACAAAACTTACTGTGGATCAAGCTTGATAACATTTTTATATCATTGTTAATCAAGTCTGTTCTAACGTTTTCTGTGGCATTAGAAAGAAGATTTGTCAGGCTGATAAGCTTATGCTTTCTGGGATCTAACATAGGGTCACCTGTATGAGATGGCATAGCCATTGCTGTATGCCATACTTCTGGGACAGAGCCGGTTTGAGGCCAGGTTCAGATTAAATAACTTACGGGCAGGTGGCCAGACTGAGTACTATTTAGCAAACAGCCTGGATTTAGTATATTATCTGTTCCCATAGAAGAAGCGTTCTTAATCTTGGACAGCACTTTCAGTACATGTTCTTAAACAACAGTGAGAGATTTGAGAGATGTGTGGATTATAGAGCTCTGAATAGTCATCTCTGCAGTGAAATTTGAACTAAATTTATTTGTTAGAGTCTTGGTATTGTGCACCAAGTACAAATACATTTTTAGTATGCATTCTTTACAATGTTGAATGTTGTTTGTTAATTTTCTAATATTATAAGTAAAGGAGGACTTGTAATTACATTTGACTACAGATGCCAAACTGATTTCATGGGCAGCTGTTGTAGATTTAATGGTCTTTTTAAAATTCTTAATTAAACTTGCTATTCAGAGTTTAACTAAGAATTTTAAACAGACTATTAGATCTACAAAGGCACTCCATGAAACCAGTCTGGCATTATGGGTTCAGTCTCTAGTGATGTTGTGGCAAGAATTTTCAGCTCTGAGAAAAAATTCAGGTGCTGTACTCTGACTTGGAGGTATACAAATCTGTTATATTCTCTAATGAGTTATTTTCCTTTCTTTTATTGTAGATTTCACTTATATAAGTGGATCTGCAGGGTGATTTGCTTTTAATCTTCCTACTGTATTTAGATATGGATAGTACTGACAGTTGTATGCATTTATTTGTGTGTAAAATCTCATATGCAAGCCTATTTGCTGAGGCAACATTTGTGATATTTTAAGTGAATTTTAAGATTTCATCATACAACATCAGGGGCTCTGTTTGCTTGAGGTCTTTGAATTCTGATATATTGCTTTCAGGGAGTTGATAATTCAAGGAGAAAGTTTATTAGCTTATGCTATGACTTAAATGGAGAGGGAGTTACTAGTGAAATTGTGCATGATGATGCTACATTTGTAATATTAGGTCAATAGAAGGCTGTCCTCTAGTTGGCCTAGTAACAATCTGCTCCATTGGATTTTTTATTTTTTAAATCTGTAACAAATCTGTGCATATTTTACACTGGCGGTATAGGTACTTCGGTCAATTAATGGATAGTTAAAGTCTCAGAATAAAGGGAGTTTTACTTTTGTCATGAAATTGTGGAATCACAAAATGAGTCCTGTAACAGGCAACAAAATGACAGTTGATTTTTGATTTTGTTTAATGTGATTTGAACATTAATTAGTTCAATTTCTGGGTCTCTGGGACTCTGTCTAGAGTTGATATGGTCTCCAATAAATTTGGACATGACACCACAGTTGCTGTTGGATCTGAAGGCATAATAGGTAATAAAACTAGCTATGGAGGAAGTGGTTTCTTGGCATTCAAACCATGTCTCAGTGATTACTCATATACTGATGCCTTCCAAATGCAAGAGTGCCTCAAAGTCACGCAGCTTGTTACTTAGACTGTTGGCATTGAGCAGACAGTGCCACATTAAAGTGTACATGTCCTGAAGGAAGTGCAATTAAAAAAATCTTTGGAGTAGGATATAACTTTCTTACCAAATTATACTGTGTTTGAAACAAAATTTGTGTTGTTTGTACATTTTATTTTGTTTGTAAGGGCAGCCCCTGAATATTTTTCTCAGAGCTGGAAATCCCTGCTATGACATCATAAAAGACTCAACCCATAATGCTCCACTACCTAATTTAATATACAGACTACTGTATTCCAAGTTAAATAGATCAGAAGTAGTTTTTTTCCTTCCCAGAAAGATAAGTTGTCAATTAATTCTCTCAGGTTGCATACCTTACACTGAAAATTAACACCTGATGCTGTAGCAATGAAACAACTAAATAAGTAAGAGGCAGCTCCTCTATAAAGGTGTCATTTTTAATTATCGGCAATACTCTGCAGTTGTACGCAAACCATTGCTCAAAACCCTCTATGACATCATTTTGTAGTTCAGGTTATAGAGAAAACCAGAGCAATTAGTGAAACTAAAGAAAATCAAACAGCTCATGATAATCCTTATTTTATTTTTATTTATTCAACATTTTTTACTGGGAAAGTCTGATTTGGAATGAGACAATTTTCAGTGGACACAGAAGGCACCCCAGCCTAGAATCAAACTGGAGAACCTCTCACTGTGAGATAACAACGCAAACCGCTGCAGCACTGCACTGTCAGATTTATTGATTTATTTATTTATTTTTGAAAATTACTTGCAGCTTTATCATGAGGGGTACCACAGAAATTAAATTAGTTGTAAAGCAAAGGCCCATGTAAACATGATCAATACACGTTAATTTGATGTACCATTTCAAAATGGGGACTATGACTACAAAAGATTACATTCCAAGATAGAGATTTGATGTGCTCAAGTTGGAAAGGAATATCTGTGGGTGGTAAGCATAAAATCTGTGATATACCCTTCTTAACTGTGCACCTTGGCTTTTTCTTCACCTAAATGTATTGTGCTTATATTTCACTGCTGAATTTACAGCATTTTCCTTAGTTATATCTTCGTCAGCCCACTTAATTACTGTTTACATCTGTTTCTGCAACTGTACATCCTTTACAGCCATCAATGTCTGATTTTATTTTCTCATTAGCTGGAGTCAGCAATGTATTTCTGTGTTGTTTAATGCTTGATGAATAGTAGGTTATATATCAGTGAATATAAGATATGAATAATGAAACCATCTACCCCATGACCAAGCTGCTTGTTCTTGTAAGGGGTTATGGAAAGTATGCAACCTGCTTTTTCATACTTTAAGTATAAATGACAAAGGTTTATTGCAGGATTAGTTATAGTCATACCTCTCAACTGTAGAAATTTTCGCAGACTGTCCAGATTTTTGCCACATATTTTTGGTCTGTTCCTCGTACAAACTCTATTTTTTGACAAATCACTGGGATGATCTAAGGATTAAAATCACTAAATAATGACATATATTTGAGTTTCAGACTTACTATCCTTCAGAAAATGCGTGTTAACACAAATCCTGTTATTCTAGCAGCTTTTTAGGTGTATAAAAGCAATATTTAAAATGTGTCCCTCTTTCTCCCCCCATTATGTCAGGTTTTGTCCAGATTTCTTGCGCTAAGAGGTTGAGAGGTATGGTTATTGTTGAACTTAGGCCTGAGAATCCACCTTGCTATAAATATATTATTAGAACTACTGTGTAAGTTATGAAGCCAGCAATGAAACAAAAGAATCAACATGACGAACCACTGCAGTTTACAAATTAGGAATGCTATTATACAAATCACTCCTCTCTAATTAAAGCAATATGATAATGAATAGCTAGCTATGTGTGACTTACTCTAACTAACTGCCAACTGAAATGTGATTAAAGCTGGTTAAGTGTTTGTGGACTTTACTCTTTTTAAGAAAGTAAAAATATTAAGACGGTTTGATAAAGTGGACATCTGAAGTTTTATCTAAATTCCAAATGAGATACAATCCACTTCATGAAGAATGTTCAGCGTAACTTCTTTTGAGTTATACTTTGACTTAAAAAACAAATAAAGTTGATTAAAAAATGAATTAGAAATCAGACAATGCAGAAATTTTATGTCCACGTCATACTGAGAAGTAAAATAAATCAGTAATGATAACTAAGTAAAGTGCAGATGTCTGCAAAATCTACCTTCCAAAGGAAAGAACATCAGAGACTGTAAGAGGAGGCTGAAAATATATATGTGCATGTGTGATTTAGTCATGAAAGGTTAAAAAAAATCAAAATGAGAGAATCACAAAACACTAAATGACTAAAACAAATGAATCACAAAATATTGAATGCTTCCCTCCCACAAAAAAGCCCAATAACAGTAAACTACAAAGCTCCAGCTACAAAACCAAGATAATGTTTTGGTTTGGCAGTGATACTCCTAGGGAAAGGATTTTTAGCAACATAATGTGTAGCATTATCGGTAGAGACAGGGGTAAGATTAGGGTTAGTGTTACAGCTGGGGTTGGCAAACATAAAGTGGAATGTAGGGGCAACATATTGGCATATTGTAGAAATTGTACAACCTAGACATATACTGTTATATCACCTTTGTTAACCAAAAACACACAAGCTTTGTCTAGACAACAACAAATTCCTCTCTGAGTGCATGTTTATTGTGATATTTACAGAAATATAAAAATATGCTTAATTCTACAGTTAGCTATATAAATAACACAAACAATAACAAATGTCTCTTAAAATGTGCAACTTATAGTGCTAATATCAAATACAATATTCTCCAATAGAATTTAAAGTTTTACTTGACAGCATGCAGTAGTTTGTAAGTCATTTGTTTTTGAAGTGTTAAGTACGTATAGAAATATCACTTATTTCCATAATAGGTTCATAGGTTCATAGGTTCATACTAGGCTATCTGCCCGAGGGCATTTACAAGCCTAGCCCATAGTTTTGTGGCTTACGCCACCCCTTTAGTATGGGGAACTATACCCATTATTTTGCTGTGCCTCTGTTGAGCAGTGACACTGAGGTAATCCCTGGGGTATATCTGCGATCTCCCATCCATTGGTCAAGATTTCTCTTGAACAAGGCCAGCGAGGTGCTCTGCCTCACATATACCGGGATTTTATTCCACAGCATAGGGAGTCTTTGGGTGATGAATCTATCCCTCCAGCTCGTCCTATTAATAGCCGTGTCGAGGTTTAAGTCTCCCGCCCTTGTGGCTCTGACGGATCTAGATTTTTTGAGGTGAAGCATATTCATCAAATCTGGGTTTGACATGGCCTTGTATGTTAGGCAAAGGTCACCTCTGAGCAAGCGGTAAGTGACTGAATAGAGCTGGAGTTCTTTCAGTCGGGCAGCATAGGACAGATGTTTGAGACCCTTTATCCTTTTGGATACAGCATGTTGGTCATTGACAATGCATTTTCTGTCTCCCACCATGGTATTTCACACCATACCCTCAATAGAATGTATGTCTCTCATTTTTGAAAATATGTGCATAGATATGAAAATATGAATAACAAGTGCAACCAGTGATTACTTTCTCCATTATGAGACATCTTAGATTAACAAACCTACTGTCATGTTGTTAATAAATCTTTGCCCATATTATTATTGTCTGATTAATTGTAAGTTAAAGAAGACAAATCCAAAAAATACCTGTATGCCATAAGGAGCTATGGGTGTTAATGGGCAGTATAAAAAAGTCAAGATTGGTGATATTGCAGGATGGTGGAAACACTCAGCAGTAGTACCCCATGTCTTTTGGAAACCCACTATTAATCAGGTAAACAATCAGGAGGTGGTGATCAGAACAGAGAATTCAGTGCCTATCAGCCTGGACTGAGATGAGAAACCTTCTTTGCATTCTGTGAGATATTATTTTTCTACCTGGAAAATGCAATGACTGAAATGTAAACTTCCGTTTCCCCACAAACTCTTTTTAAGGCCGCTTAAATTTCAAGGAAAAAAAAGATGCAAATGAAAATGAAAATTAAAAGGAAAGGCGGTTTTGCTAAATGCCAAAAGTCTCAACAATAAACAATAAAGTAACAGCTTTCCTCTGATTGCCACATGTTGATATCTTTATGATTATTGAAATATTGTTTAAGATCTAAAATGCATATCACAAATTTTGCGGTATGCCAGTTTTCTTTGTTATAGATCTGATAAGATGAGTAGCAGCACCTCGGTGTCTGTAAATGAATATCTAAAAATCAGAAGCCAAGAAAGCAAATCAGGACAATAAACTGCTTATTCAATAATTAATATTAGTAGTATTTAATCCAGTATTACTGCATTGTATCATATAATGTTCTGGTCTCCCTAAGAGTAGGAGGATTTAATGAAAACATTTCAAAAAACAAAGGTTAATGAAAATACAATCCTTACAAGAGATTAGAATCATTCAAACACTGACTGGGTAAACTACACAACATTAAATAAATATGCTCAAATTTTAACTGACTATGTGAATCACAATAATTTGGAACAAACAGTATTAAATCTACCTTGTAATGATAGAATTTACCAACAAAATAACCATCAGTTATTATCAATCCCTCACCATCGATGGGGAAACAGAGGAAAGAGTGAGAAGCATGAAGTTTCTGGGGTGCACATCGATGAGGACTTGTCTTGGAACACAAATACAAATGCCATAGTCAAGAAAGTGCACCAGAGATTGCACTATTTAAGAAGACTGAGGAGATTGATTCTCCCATCGACAGTTCTCACTACCTTCTACAGAGGTATGATAGAAAGCATCCTGATGAACAACCTCGTAGTATGGTATGGAAGCTGCTCTACCTCTGAGCACAAATCCCTCCAGTGAGTGGCGAAGACAGCTGAGAGGATCATTAAGACCACCTTACCACATATCCACAATTTACACTTATCCAGATGTCTCAACTGGACCAGAGGAATAATTAAAGACTGCAATCACACTACTTACAAATTGTTCCTGCATCTATAGTCTGGTATGTGCTTTCGAAGCATACATTGCAGAACTAAGAGATTCAGGAATAGCTTCTTCTCTAATGTCATCAGGCTGATGAACTCTAGTAACCATTACACTCCATGATGTCCAACTAAGTCATTAGAAACTGTCTCAAATTGTGCATTAACCTGGTTACCAGTCTTATGTAATACTTAGTACAATATTCACCATGACTGTACCAGTAGCAATGCAATAAAATATCTCTTCTTTCAGTGCAATACATGTTGCAAATTCATAAATTAACCATAGTGCAATACATTAATGTTCACAGTGCAATACTCAAATGTCTTTTTCTGTGCAAGGATCAATGCAATGTCTTAACCAAGTACCCGTGCAATGCTAAAGTCTCATAGAAGTAAGTGTTCAGTTCAAAAAGTGCTAAAATGTATTTCTAATTCTGTGCAATATCAGTCTGTCTACCTGCATGTCCATGATGTAATAGCTATGTGTTATATGTGTAAATGTCTGTGAAAATAGTCTGTATGTTGTCTGCACATTGAGTCCAGAGATACGGAATTTTAAGTTTTTTCACTTGTGTGATTTCTGAATGACAATAAAGTTTACTTTGATTTTTAAACTTTGACTTTGAAATAAGATCATTCTGCTCCCCATCCGTGGTCACCCCTCCATAATTAGCACAGATCACGATAACATCATCTTTAACTTAATAGTCTCAAATTCATCCTCTCAAATTCAGTCATAAATCATCATTTCCAGACATTAATCATGGAAACTATGGTACACTAAATGAGATTCTAATGACAACAGACTAGGATGTTTTCACTGCTGACTTGTTTAAGTTTGTTGACCATGCTATCAATGATTTCTCTGATATTATTAACACCTACATTTATGAGCACAGTACTAAAAAGCCACAAATATGCATACAAATGTAACAAGAAGCACTCCCTGGTATGCAGAAACATACCTTCTCTGATTATTCAAAGGCTGCCATGGAAAAGGTAAGAGGCACAATGTGGCTTAAAGGTAGTTATTGATTAACTAACAGGAGTATCATGGCCTAGCAGTAACTAATCAAGCATCTCATTTACAGAAACAAGAGGACTGGTAGTAGGAAAATGTCTTTGTAACTGTGGCTATGAATGTTATGTAGTCCAGTAGTGAGCAATGTAGCATGAACAGTCCTGAGTGTGAAACTATGCTACCCTGTGATGCCATGAGAATGTCTGGAAACCACATGTATTACCTCTCAGCACTAATTTTATAGTTATATCGATTGAAATAAAGAGAAAATGAGCATAGGAAAGCCAGAAAGGGGGAGATCAAGCAGAAGAAGAAGAAGCACAGATACAGGAAAGGTAAAATAGGAATGTGGATAAAGAGGAAGGGCAAACTTTTTGTTTGACGGATACCAATTTGTTTTAGAAAAGGTTGCTGGGAAAGGCAGGAGATAAAAAGATAGAAGAGGAATGGAATCAGTGGAAATACAGACATGCATAAAACACAAAGAAAGACTAACAGGGGATGTGCTGACACAATGGGGAATCTTAAAATGAATATGTTGACATAGAGACAAAGAGAGGGCATAGAGAGATAGTGATGACAGTTGTCGATAAGGAGGACTGAATAACTAACAGGAGAGGAATGTGATACACAAGTAAAGGGAATACCAGAATAGGTGAATGTGTGAGTAACTTGCTCTAGAAACCACCCTCTCTGGGCTAGACTCGTGAAGAGGTCAGTAGCCATTGAGAGTGCATTCCCCACTAGGTTCTGCCTGAGATGATTGTGATAGCTGTACCAGCCAGTGGTGTGATTATTGAAGCTGAACAATAATCCTCTTTGTGCCGTCAATGCAGGGATCAAGTTGCCAGTCTATCAACTTAAGCACCACTTCTGCCATCTCATGCCAGTTAATGTGTTGTTACCCCCATGGGCAATGTCATTGGAGGGAACAACAGTACTAGACTCCAGTGAGTGATGCGGAGGCCACAGGGGATTCTCCCAGGTTCCCCTGCCACATTCTATATGAAGTCATACCTGGAGTCAGATAAACTGCTTATGGGAGAAAGCTAAGGCTAATGGAGGGGTGGAGAACTATATCACATCACTTGAAGAGCTGTGACAAATAATAAATAAAATATTACAAAATTAATATAAACAAAATAAACTATCAAGCAAAATATAAAACATAAAAGGAAGGATAGTGGTAAAAATAAGAAGAGGGAAATGCAAAAAAAAAAAAAAAAAAAAAAGAATGCTGCCACATATGCTACCTCACCAGCTCAAACTGTTCAGCCTACATACATAAACTCAAATGCCCCTGTTGTATGATGACCAGGCAACTGCACTGTACCACTTTCCTTATGGCCAGTGTTTGCAACATTGAAACTTACACCTCTCGGAGCAATAAATTACTGTTCTATACAAGATGGGATTACCCCTGTCAAGTATGTAGGATACTGTGAGTCCTGTAAGTGTTACATTTCTGTATATTGAGATTAATCATGCAGTAGCTGTGAGTGCAGTACAGTGAATAGTGTTTGATGGTGGTGCAACAACTGCATTTAGGAGATATGGTGCATAGAGTGGCCTTGTTGTCAACTTCCCTCCATGCCAGTACTGTTTGATGGTGTGTTCATAAACATTTTTCTTTCACTCCATCCTTAATTGATATAATATAAAGTTGGGTTGATGGGAAGCATATGGTGCAAGTTAGTCATTTTACTTGAAGACTAATGGCTTCTGCAAAAAACACAAATGCCTTGCCTGTATCTGCAATCACTGTGGTGGAATGTTTTATCAATGGCATTTGCAGGACTTTGGGTGATTACTTTCCCATATCTGAACCAGGTTATATTATTTCTATACTGTGCTACTTCATTTATATTGGTGGTGGGGTGTCCTACATATATATCTCCACCTGTGGACAGCACATACTTACTGTACTATGTCTTATATAGGGTTATTGCATAGTGATACTGGATACACTGACCTTCACTGGAGCAGTGTTTATCACTGGCAAGAAAGTTGCTGAATACTGACAGTTTCATGCTGGACTTAGCCTATGACACCTCCACAGTCAAGAGGAGGAACAAAATGTATGTAACAACTGTTGTAATGCTCCATAGTATACATGGTGGCAGTATGTTTGCCTCTGTGGCTTATGCACATGCAAATGACATCAGCCATTCCACATACAGCCATGAGTGTAGACAGTTCTCTGCTTGGGGTGCTCTGGCAATCCTACCTCATGTTAATGCAACATCTTTAGAAACAACAAACATAAGTACTTTTGCATGGATGTTAGTTGTTCTTATGAGAAGACTTCCAACATTGTTGCAACGGAACAGGATCCTTGTCAACACTGGCCAGTTGCAGGTGAAACTGCATAGTGGTACATCTTCTCTGATCTTCCAACAACTTAACACAAATGTTTCTTTCCAATTCCAGTTTGCCATGGTCAATGGTGAGGCACCAAAAAAGTAAATTCTCACAGAGAAAGAACTCCTGCTGCAGGCCCTCTGTGAGAATGGTTGTTGGATTCTTCATCATGTGAGATCTGAATGGTCTTCTATGCATTTTTCTGGTGGTGCAATTTAGAGTACATCAACACCTTTAGTGGTCAAACTTAGGACTATTCACAAATCTGAAGAAGAGTCACCAAAATAATGACTGCAGCATGCTAAAAAGCAGCTAGTCTGACAAACTAGTGAATGGTCATGTGAAGGGTGTGCCATGAGACGCACCTATGACAGACATGAAGAAGTACATGACATTTAGGAAATCCACGGTGAACTAGGATTGCATATAAATGTCACATTAGAGTTTGGAACAGTAATGGGATAGCATTCCCTAGCTTAGATCTTTATTCCAAATCAGTTATAATTAATGTAATATTACATTGGATCTCACCTACCTATATATCTAGTTGGAAAACAATACGTGAGAGTCATATAACTGATGTCAGAACTATAGAAAATCAATTTAAGGAACAATATGGAATAAGTAGAATTCATTGTTTTTTACGAGAATTTTGTTTATTTAATAAGAAGTTTGATAATTTTTCTTATGGCATTAAATATCTAATAACTTTAAAAATATAATTGATTGTAATTATAACATTAAACAATTCCTATTTATTATATTCCCTATAGCATACTCCCCTGATTGCCTAGATTCTTTCAACATCAGTGTGATGCAAAAATTAATGATAAATAACTTGATATTCTGGGATCAGTTTATTGAAAATAAGAGTATTAAACCACTAAACTCTCTCCTATGTAGTTTTGATAATAGTCAAGACAGTTGGTTGTTTATACACTCATTATGGCAGTTTATAGATAACAAAATGATAATATCAATCAACCTAGAGACTGAATCGATACCAAGTTTGATCCAGCTTTTATCACCTGTCTATAAGATACTAAGAGAATACACTCTAAAGTTTGACTCAGATTTTTGGAATTGCTATGTAAAGATTAATGGAGAACAAATATCTGATGAATCCAAAAATTGTTATTGAATTCTATGTATGGTACCTCTTCTTCATTATACTGGAGATTGTATACATGGAATTTATGAATAGGAGTTTCTATACTCCACATAAAATAAATCTTATACTCAAAAACAGTGAAAGTAAATATTGGAAATGTGATGAATTACTAGAGGTCAACTGGGTTCACATGTTCATTGAATGTAAAAATGTTGTTCAATACTGGAAAGACTTCAGATAGTTTGCAAAGGCTTTATGGCCTGATAACTGTCATGTATCTAACTCACTAATCCTGTTCAGTGTTCCTATACCTAATGCAATACCTAAATCTCAGATTCAGTTACTCTGGTCAATTCTTGCAATTGCCAAAAAAGTTATTACTTTGAACTGGAAAAGTAAACAAGATTTGATGTTTAAATAATTTATTAATTTAGCAAAAGTTCTTTGTAAAATAGAACTGCAAACCATTTATTATAGAACTCATAACATTACTCATAAAAAATTAGCATGACAAAAACTGAAAACCTTTTGAACAAATACTGATAACTTTTCATGGATAAAATGAGTGTTTGTCATGTATGAATGTAAATATTGTAAATAGTTTTGTTATTGTTTTATTGTATTTCTTATATGTACATTTGTGTATGTTTATAATGAAAACAAAATAAAAGTGTTTTTGGAGGAAATCCATGGTGAAGTACCAGACATCAGCTCTGAATTGCTTAGTGTGCCATGGATCTCTATCAGTGATGCACTGGGTGGGTATGTTTGAACATGGGGTACTATCTGCATTACTTGTCAAATTCAGGGTCATAGTGCTTAAAATATGGCAGCTTTGTTTTATAGCAAAGTTGGGACTGTATGCCCATTGTTTGTTAAATATTAGTTTTCTGTAGAAACCTGTTATATAGGAGTAGTTTCAATGGGCTGCTAGTGCTGTTGAAGTGTCCATTCTTAGAGTACTGAATTTTTTTGAGTTTTGATAGGTGCTGTGTTATCAGGGACCTCTGATGTTGGTATAGGCCTGTCTAATGTCAGTGAACTGTCTGGGTCTTATGATAATGGCATTGAAATTCTGCCACATTTATAGATCATAACATCAGTGATCTACCTCCCCAGCCCCCTTCCATGGGCATAACTCCTGTGCCTGTGCAACTCAATGTTCAGACACAGGATACCATCCAAAGACAGGAAAGATACTGCCATATCTACTCAGGGGCTGACCTCATCTCCAGCAGCACAGTCCCCTTTTGTTGAAACAAGTACATTAAACAAGATGATAGCCTCATGTGCCAACATGGCAGTGGCCAAAAATCCCATGGCTATCACCCGCTCCCTCTCATCTGAGTGTTGCTATAGCTGCTACTGAGCATTTATTCAAGACCACAATACAGGGACAAGTAGAGACTAATACAGCCACAGCTCAGCTGTTTAGGGCACTACTTGGTCTTTATAAACTCATATGGGAGTGCATGGGCAAAATGTGTAACATTATTTACATGTGGCATCAAGCGACTGTAAGCTGTATACACATTGTGGATTGTGCCTGTGAAATTGCCAGGATATGGCTTTCCAGTGGACGTAGACACAGATGATTAGAATATGTATCTCCTGGGTTATGCTGGGTCTGTCTACCAGACATATGCATCATTCTGCATCATCTGCTGCAGCTGTGTCACTGCACGCATGTACACATACATCTGCACTGTAGACATCTCTTTCTTGCTGTCAGTCTTTCCACAATCCCTTGCCTACATTACCTATGTTAAAAAAACACACACACACAAACACAAAGATACACACACACATGCATGCACACACGCACACACACCACACACACACACACACACACACACACACACACACACACACACACACACACACACACACACATGCATGCACACTAAACTCTATCTACACAAACACATAGACTCCTTCTCAGCCTGTTGCTGACATTTGTCATTGTGACCCTCTGCACCTGTGCATTTGATGACATTGGTGCCCTATCCATAGTTGTCGGCTACCTGAGCAGCCTGCATCTGATGAACAGTATGTCATGGGTAAACACAGGTCAGGTATAGTTTTACATGCATTTTTTACTGACCTTTACATTTCTTATTCGGGTCTATAGCTATAAACTAGGTGCTGCCTCTTAGCCAGTGCCACAGGATACTGTGTGTGTGCCTCTGTCTGACATAGGTATCCCTTGCTGCTGACTCCTCCACAGACACCTCATCAAGTTCCTGCTCTGCTGCTCACTCAGGGACTTCTGAATGCCTTTGCCTTGCTGTAAGTGTTTGCATAGCAAAATGTTGGTAACACTGCACACACTGTAAAGATGTTACTGTGTATTCCAGGGTCATACTGAACTGTGGCTCCAAAGACATGCATTCACAGGACAAAGGCCTTTAGCAGGCCAAACACAATTACAGGAATGATTCTGGTCAGCAAACAGACATTATTATATGCATTGTCTGCCATGGTCTGTCGGTTTCTGATTGATCTCATTAAGCATGATTCCTGGGTATAAGCAACATTGTCAGTAG
>NC_056737.1:1470588327-1470638327 GCF_019279795.1 Protopterus annectens
ATGATTTGCCACGAATTTGCCAGAAAATCGCAATTTTATGAAAAACAGACCAAAAATGTAATGCAAAAATATAAAATTGCCACACAATACAGCTGGGAACCTGTCAAAGAAGGGACACCTTTTTAATATTAGTACTGTTAACTTGAGCAGCTGACAAAATAAGAGCATCTACATGCATTTCTGAAATAAAAGTAATCTATAACTGATCATTACAGCTATTTACAATTGTAAACCCTCCACGTTTTCTTCCAAAATTGCCATTTTGCAGAGGGATTATTAGAGGGAGAGCAACATTTTGAGCCAAAATTGGGGACAGTTGAGAGGTTTGGATATTCCTAATTCTATAAAGCGATTTATTTGCATGTACCTCTCAACCTCTTAATGCAGGAAAGCTGGACAAGGCCAAATATATTGAGGGAAACATACAAACAGCATAAATAGTGCTCTTGTATAAACTTAAGACACTTAATAGAATAACAGTTCTTGCTTTAGCATGCATTTTTCTGATGGTTATGATGTCTGAAACTCAATGTCTGTCATTTAGTGACTTCATTCCTAAATGATTTGCCAGAAAACAACAAATTTTATGAGGAACAAACCAAAATAAGAATGAAAAATCTATTAATTCTGTAAAAATCTGGACATTTAAGAGGTATAGTTCATCTGGGGACATCTATGAGTTTGATGCCCTTCCCCCCTCACAAAATCATGGTCGAATGGAGCCTCCCCCCTGCAGCCCTTTCACCCAATTTACCATAATCACTGTAATGTGCTTACTACTTTATGATTTGGATTTCATTTGAAAGTTTTATTTTGCATTTTACAGCACAAACTTTAATAGATATCGGCTAAACAAAGCAATGCAGTCTCACAATGAAAATAGACAGCATTAAAACTTCTCTGCCCTTGAAACTCACACTCATTGAAACAGCATTGAAACCCACATTCAAAAAAAATACATTTTGTCAGTGGCAAATAAAGATCAACTTTGGGTTGTTTTCAAAATCATAGGCCCCTTGAACACGAAACATACACGTGCTCTTTGATATACCTTCCTGTTTGTATTAAATTAAATTCCTTGTACAATACAATACAGTTGTTAGAGGGCATTTTAAATTTATTACTTTGAACATTTTTCCAGTAAACAATGAAACAAAATGCATGCACCATTAATGACAAAACTTCCCGATTCAGAACATTTCCATCATAAAAAAGTCTACTCAAACTTCTACAGTCCACCAGTATCAGTAAATATGCACACTCTGAAGAAGTAAAAGTCATCTAAATAATTCCACATTAAAGAAATCTGTAACTAATGAAGAGGTTGCTGCTAGCAAACAACTTTATATGTCATTGTTTCATCTACAAATAAAGTGCCTGTTGCCCTTGAGGAATAAATTGCCTATGTTGCATTAAAAAAATGATAAGCTAGTAATATCGCAATAGGGAATGGATGGCAAACTGATAACAGGTTCATAGTTACTAGGTATCTTCGCCAAAATGGATGGCAGCATCCACCCTCTTTACAACACAGTACAGTATCAGCAATGCATCTACCTACTGTGGGAGTAGAACCCACAGCCTTCTGCATCAAAAGCAAGTAAATTACCTGTTGTGCTATTAACAATGCAAGCAGACTCAGCATAAGCAGCACTAAACTTTTGTTCTCCTGCAGCTCTCAGTTCCTTGTAAAATCTACTCGACACTCAGCTGTATCTCTGAACTTTGCAGCACAAGAAATCTGGAAAAAGACAACATTTATGGGGGGGGACAAAAGCCCAAAAAACAGGGACACATTTTAAACATTGCTTGTATAATGTTGGAAAGTTGCTAGAATAAAATGCTGTGTTACCACCATACATTTCACTGCAAAGTCTTGAACCCAGGGGACCCTGTGCAAAACAGTCAGAGCAACATACCACTATGCCAAATCATCTGTTTTGTGAAAGAGAGGAAGGCTGAAACTTAAATGGCTACCATTTAGTGAATTCAGTTCTCACCATAGCTGTCAGCCTCTTAGCACAAAACACCTGAACAAATCCAATAATGGGGGAATACAGCCCTCAAACATATTCAGTGAATTCAGTTCTCACCATAGCTCTCAACCTTAGCACAAAAAACCTGGACAAAGCCAATAATGAGGGAATACAGTCCCAAAAATAGCGACAAATTTCAAATATCCATGTTATAAACTTAGAAAATTGCTAGAATAAAAGGTTTTATGTTACCATGTACTTTCTGAATAATATGAAGTCTGAAATTCAAATGCCTGTTATTTTTATTTAACATTTGTTAACCAGGAAAGTCTGACTTGGAACAAAAGCCAATTTTCAGCAGAGCGAAACACTCCAGACACATGTTCTTTATAAGATGGGTTCATAGGTAGGTAGGTACTAGGCTATTGGCCCTAGGGCCTATATAAGCCTAGCCAAAAAATGTACCCTGGCTTTCGCCACCCAAGAAAATTATTTTCCTGTGCCCCTGTCGAGCAGAGCCACAGAAGTGATCCCTGTGGAGGACATGCAAACTCCACACCAAAGACACCCCAGCCAAGAATCAAACCAGAAAATCTGTAGCTGCCAGGCAACAATGCTACCAGTGCAACACAGCACTACTGACTTTGCAAGGGAAAACAAACACACAGAAACCACAGATTTTATGAGGAACAGAACAAATATGAAGCAAACATCTGCAAATGTTTTACAAATGGTGGTGGGTAGGGAATTCAGGCCACTGCCACCTGCACCCAAGGTACAGGGTTCAAGCCTGAATATTCTCTACCCACCACCGTGTGTTCTCTCTAGCCACCAGTATATAGCAACTGGGGCATTTTTCACACACACACACACACACACACACACACACACACACACACACACACACACACACTCACACACAACCCGGTAGGTGACCCAGTCTTCCATTTCATGGCAGCTAATTCCTGCTGAAAACAAGTTCCTCTGTAGTCCTCTTCTGCTGGTTACTTCCCCTCCTCAGCTCGCGAGCGCTAACGGCTGGTTTCCGGTTTGGGCTCTGCAAGAATAGGCTGTCTGTTTCACTATGTTAAATGGGTTTAACATAGCGAGACAGCTTTAAAATAAGCAACTGAGATCTCCGTTGCTTATTTTAAAGCTGTCTCGCTATGTTAAACCCATTTAACATAGCGAAACAGTTTGTAAAAAGCAACGGAGATCTTGCTTTCTCCGTTGCTTTTTTCAAAACTGTCTCGCTATGTTAAATGGGTTTGACATAGCGAGACAGCTTTAAAATAAGCAACGGAGATTCTCCGTTGCTTTTTTTAAAGCTGTCTCGCTATGTCAAACCCATTTAACATAGCAAAACAGTAAAAAGCTACGGAGATCTTGCTTTCTCCGTTGCTTTTGCCCACAGCTCTGATGTACTGCGTAGGCATGTGCAGTACATCAGAACTTCCTCGGAATACCAGACAGCTGCGGAAGGGCCGCAAGGAGGCATTATACAATGCCATTATTTAAGAAAAGTAATTATTTTTTTTCTTAAATAATGTCATTATATATAATAACCCACTTCTGGGTGTGGGTAATGCTGGATTTACCCACGATTGGCTTTGTTTGGTCCTCGGGCTTCACCGGGACCAAACCACGCCAACCGTGGGTAAATCCAGCATTACCCACATCCAGGCGTGGGTTATTGCTATATTATTCACATGTAACAGTAACTAGTTAATCCCAACTCACTCAATACACAACTCCTCTCAGCAGCATCTGGGCGAGGCACATTTTTTCCCTTTTCTTCCCACCCTTCCTTCATTTCTACCAGACTGTCCCTCATGCCCCATCTGCAATGGGTCTGCCAGCTACTCCATGTCCCTCCTAGACTTATTCCAGTAATTTATCTAGGGCTGGTTACAGATCAAAGGCAATGAGGCTCAGCACATCTGAAATTCCTTCCTGGGGGGGGGGTTCTTACTTGACCTACCCTATTTTTCCTCCCTCTCTCCCCTTGTGGCTATGTGATGTGGTTCCTGGGTAGATGTGCAATGCAGGTTTGTGACATATTGTCCCACTTCAGCAAAGCTCAGACAGACCCACTGCCATCTGCTGACTATGTGCAGTCTACATTAAAATCTATATTATAGCACTTCTGTAATACAGATTGAAGATTTGGAGCCAGTCACCTCCATCATCCTCATATTTGCTTATTCTTAAACCACTAAACTGGTTTGAATTACCCCTTCACCTCACTTTTACACAAGTACAGCTATCACACAAAATAATACACAACTCTTCTTCCTGCTCAACTATTAGCAACATCCTGCACCACTTTCTTCCAAACTGACCCCTTCACTCAACTGACAAACTGCTACTTGAAATTAATAAATCAAATAAATATTCCAACTTTGTTGATAGATTTTGGAACTCCTTCCTGATCCTTATCAGGTCACTACTTAAAAGTCATTTATTTAAGCTTTTACTAAAAAAGGCTAACACAGAAAGCCTCTGGCTAATGAAGTTAGCAGATGACTGCAAACTAGGAGCTATAGTCAAGTCCCCAAATGATGTGGACATCCTACAGAAGGGCCTCACTGAGACAGATGCCTGGTGTCAGAGTCATGGCCTCAAGCTCAATGCCAAAAATTGCAGTGTCATCCTCTTTGGTAAAAACTTTGTTCCCATGAACTACCACATAGGCAGCAATCTACTTAACACCAAATGCGTGATAAGAGACCTTGGGACCCAGGTGGACAGTAGTCTCTCCTTTGATAGTCACATCACCACAGTAGTCAGGAAGTCCTTTTACATGGCACACCTCATCATAAGAGGGTTCTCATCCAGGAAAAAAGAGGTCATTGTTCCCCTCTACTCGACACTTATTAGACCCATTATAGAGTACAATGCCCCTTTTGGAATGTACCTCACAAGACATCCACAGCAGCTGGAAAGGCTGCAGAAGTACCTCACAAAGGGGATTACTGGCCTCAAACAGAGCCGACACTGACCACCTCAAAAAACTCCAGCTTTACTCCATAGCATATCGCCTACTCCGAGGTGATCTCTGCCTAACATATAAAGCTATGTCAAACCCAGAGCTGTTGGACATGCTACACCTAAAGAAATCCAAATCCCTCCGAGCTACATGCTCTAGGGAGCTAAACCTGGTCACCACAATAAACAGGACATGCTGGAGGGATATATTCCTGTCCCAGAGACTTCCCATACTCTGGAACAGGCTACCCATCTATGTCAAGCAAAGTTCTTCATTAGCACTCTTCAAGAAAAATCTTGATGAGTGGATGGGAAATAGGAAATTCACCCTGGGGATCACTTCTGTGTCTCTGCTTGACAGTGGGACAGGAAAATAACTTTCTTGGGTGGCGTAAGCCAGGGAACCTTGTTGGCTAGGCTTATGTAGGCCCTTGGGCCGATAGTCTAGTACCTACCTATGAACCTATAAAAAAAAATCCTTTTCAACTCTTGGTTCTGTTCCTATACCAGACCATGCCAATATCATTTATCTTTTTTTCTACTCTCCCTTGTATTCTTTCTTTCTTTCTTTCTTTCTTTCTTTCTTTCTTTCTTTCTTTCTTTCTTTCTTTCTTATGTCTTAGACAAATATATCTGATTCTCTTATTGGCCAGTATTGCCCTGTTACTATGCTACTTTACCATACAACTGTTTAACATGCTCAACTCAATATGTCCTGACTTGTGACTCTGTAGAGGGAAACCTTTACCTTCTGTCAACAATACTCCTCTTTTATTTCCTTTCTTTTGTTTCTTTTATACTCATTTTGCATTTATCTTATATATATATATATATATATATATATATATATATATATATATATATTTTTTTTTTTCTTTTTCTTTAATGCCTTTTACTTGAAAAGCATTTATCCTGTATTTTTTTATATAGATTTGTTTGTTGTTATATTTTCCTCTTATCATTGTTTATTTTACTGTGAGTGATATTAATATATTATGTAATTTGTATTGTAATTCTGTAGAGCTTTTCTCCCAGAGCCTCTGCTGAAAATGGGTTCTTGCCCATTTGGACTTTCCTGTTTATAAATGTTAATGAATAAATAAATATATATATTTTTTTGCAACATCATTCTATACATATGAAATTACATCATTACCATACTTTTACCCCAACTTCAATCCCGCAAATAAATATAAGGTTGACAGAGGGGTATACTTGATATGTATCTCATCTTCATTTTATCATTTATCTATAGCAGATAAAATAATCAACTGTTGTGGAGGGCTTGGTTCATAAGGTCACTCGATAAAGGATCTATAAGATATACTTCTTCCTAAAATTTTTTTGTCAAGAGTAGAGTTTCACTGAAGAACTGTATAATAGCACATTTTCCATGTTTTTTAGTGCATATTCATTGCTACTCAGAAGACAGATTGTCATTTTGTACCATTTGGATGATGCTAAATTCTAAAAAAAAGATATACATGCTGTACGTTCATGTGCTTTAGAGAGAAGCAGGATTCACCTTGTTTTCTGTTTAAGCTTCTTCATAGTTCTAGCTTGTGATCCTTCCTTTGAGTTTGAAATCTTAATATTATCCTGGATAACTGTCTAACCAAAAAGATTAAGCACTGGTCACAGTTAGACTTCTTTTTTTACACTTAAAAGTATTCTCCAAGATAAACATTAAATTTGTTGTTCTGACACAAAGCATTTCCTAGCACACTGTATAGATGGTAAGCCAGATCAGTTTTTGAAGTCAGGTTACAATACTGTGGACATTTTAAAAGATAACTGCTCATTATCTCAACACATTAGTTCTATGTACCTTGTATAACATTCAGGACTCCACACTTGACCTATCAAAAGCAGTTGCACAGATATCATGCTGTCTTTCAAAAGCGGTAGTCCCTATCATGTTATAAAACTGTATTTGTATATGTATATGTAAAAATATCTATCTATATGTGTGTGTGTGTGTTATCACTTTAAATGGAAATGCTTCTGCTAGTGATAATATGAATGAAATAGATGTGCCAGCTACGTCATCCAATGGAGGTTTTGAATTAGCTACTTCCTCGGTTATAGCCACTCCTCCACCTAACCAGCAGGCATTCGCAGATCAGAAGGAAGAGAATGCAACGGGAACCAGACCTAAGCTGGCTCATGGAAATATAGAATGTTTTTGCCGTATCCCATCAAGATATGAGCAGTATCCAGAACCAGGTTCAGCAGCCAAGGACGCCAAAGACGGAAGTTCTCAGGCGGGAACTTCGAAACAATACGCCGGACCAGAAATTGAATCATCTAGTTTTTAATTATTCCAAATATGAACTGACTCCTGCTGACATCTCTTTGTTGAATAAAGGCTTGTCCTTTCTTCCATCACAAGGTAGTAACCTTAGTGAAATTCTAACTGATTTAAGAATGTTTGGACGCACTTTAGCACTTAAATTGATCTTTAAAGATTATAGGATGATATTAGGCGGGCTATTAGATTTAAACGTAAAAGCACTTTTTCCCCCAGCTTACCAGCATATATAGAGTGTTTTATTAAGATGTGTGAGAGAGATTTCTACACATATTTTTCTAGTCAGACATGAAGGTGTTCATATTTTAATTTAAACAATGAACAAAAATCTCTATAATTGTTTTGTAAGAATGCTGAATTATCTATCAAACCAGCTGATAAAGGTGGAGGATAGTGTTATTTAACACATGTGATTACAATGAAGCTATGACTGATATGTTACAAGATGCTAAAACATAAGTGAAAATCAATAATGAGTGCTTTAGAAATATAGTTAGAAGGATTTATGATGATTTGTATGATCTTTTGATGTGTAGACAGATCAATCAGGAATTATATGCCTATTTTGTTGTAGAGTTTCCTTTGATTCCATTTACCGAAAGTTCATAAAAATGTTTTTCCCCCTCCTATGCGACCCATAGTAGCTGGAAGAGGATGGATAACAGAAACCATATCAGTTTATATAGAAGCCATGTTAGGGCCTCTTGTAAGAGGTATACCTTCTATTCCAAAAGACATCTATCAGCTTATAGAGGAGTTAAAAAGCGTGTTTAAACAGCCATTACCAACAACTTGTATACTAGTGACCCTAGATATAAAGAACGTATTCACCTCTGTTCCTAATGAATATGGGATTGAAGCTATTAGAGCAATTCTAAACACAATAGACAAGTTTAATAGTGATGAACAGCTATTGATTTGCACTCTGTTGGACATTGTCTTATCCAATAATGTTTTTATGTTTAACAGCTATTGATTTGCACTCTGTTGGACATTGTCTTATCCAATAATGTTTTTATGTTTAAAGATGAGCTATTCTTACAGAAATGGGGTGTTGCAATGGGCACCCCATGTGCAGATACTTATGCGAATCTAGTGGTATAATTCTGGGAGAAGACATTTTTATTTAATGGCATGTTTTATCCACATGTACTTCTGTACAGATGCTTTGTGGATGATATACTATTGTTTTGAAATGGTGATATTGATATGTTGAACAACTTCATAAGATATTTAGAGTCAACAACTGATTTTTTTAAGATTTACCATGGAATATTCTTACCTGAAGATTGATTTCTTAGATATAACCATCACTAAAGATTTACAAGGTTATTTATCCACTTCTCTGATCAGGAAGACATGTTGGAAGAATGCATTGTTACATTTCAGGAGTATGCATCCTAGATTTGTGTTTTCAAACATCATTAAAAGTCAGTTCATCAGACTGACAAAAATATACAAGGATGTCACAGATTTATATAAGCAGGTTGAAGTCATGGAGGAATTATTTATTGAAAGAGGGTATAACATCTCCATGATCATTACAGTAAAAGAAACTGTCTTTGAAAAGTCTAGGGACACTAGGACTGAACAAAGTAAAGTAGTCACTCAGTATAGAAGAACTCATAATAACACCAGAGTGACATTTGTAACTAGATATACTAATGATAAAAAGAGAATTAAAAGTATTTTTTTATAAAAAAGAATTGGCATGCACTTACTATTGATCCTTCTATAATGAATATTATAGGTGAATCACACAGATTCAGTTATAGAAATAGTAAAAATCTTAAAAGGCTACTATGTATATATCGTACTTTTGATGAACGTGAAGAGACATATAACAAGCAACAACAACATGGAACATTTCCATGTAACTGTTGCAATATGTGTAATATGGTAACAGATATGCAACAGTTTATCCATCCTACAATTGATTATAAATTTATACCCAGATTTTATGCAACATGTAATGATAGGAACCTTATATATCTGGCAACTTGTACCCTATGTCCAGCTTTTTATGTAGAGATGACATCGAGAAGACTCAAAAATAGAATTTATAATCACATATATGATATTAGACGGCAACACCAACAGAATGCATTAGCTAAGCATGTAATCACTGAGAAAAATCATCATTTTAAATTTAGAGTATTACAGCTAGTAACAGTAAATAGAAGAGGGGGTAACAATGTGAATTATTTAGAGTTAGTGGAGCTTTGTTGGATATTTAGACTACGAGCACATTTGCATCCTGGCTTAAATCAATTCATAAGTATCAAGCCTATACTTGAAGCATGCACACTCAAATAAAAATATTCTTGGATTACAAAGGAATCTATATATATATATATATATATATATATATATATATATATATATATATTTACGTATCTATATATTTATATATGAGATTTTGTCATAATCATGTACTAAATGTATTTCATATAGATATAATAACAGATATTTATAAGATTTTCTAAATGAACTCATACACAAATATTTATTTTAAATTATGTCACTGCATTTTGCACAAGTAAAGTTCTATATATATATATATATATATATATATATATATATATATATATATATATATATATATTATACTGTCATGTCTCAGATGTGGAATATAAAGAGACATAATACGATGATAGAGACATATATATGTAGAATTATTTTATATATACTTGGTTTATTTATTTATATTTTTTATGCATGATTTATATATTTATATATATATATGAAGTTAATATATTATATTTTACATCTCATGTAATATAATTTATGTATTTTATATGAGACAGCTATTTAAAATGAAAAACTAGATGAATAAGTTAACTAAGGTAGCTTTAAAGAGCTTTATTCTAGTTAAATTGTAGCTGAACTAATGAAATGAATTAATAATTGCCAATGAATGATTGTTTCAGGTGTTTTCAATTGAATTGAATGTATGTATAGGTAACATTTTTATTGTTTAGTGAGATCTGAAGAAGCGTGTTTTGGTAGCACGCGAAAGCGCTTATCTTTTTTCTTATGAAATAAATATCTGTTTTATGTTTTATATTGTGGTGATCCTATCCTGTTTGTTCTATATATGTTATAAAACTGTATATGTATATGTAAAAATATCTATCTATATGTGTGTGTGTGTGTGTGTGTGTGTGTGTGTGTGTGTGTGTGTGTGTGTGTGTGTGTGTGTGTGTGTATGTGTGTCTGCGCGTGAGATTGCCTCATCAATGATTTAATTACCACTTGAGCAAATACAAAACAAGCAAGCTTTTTAGATTGAATCTAAAAGATCAAAATACAGAAAAGATAAAAAAAACAATATTTTTTAAAGTCAAGTCTCTACTTCAGTATCTACACATCCTGCATATTATAAATACCAACTCAAAGATGGCACAACAATTGGGTAAGAGCAAATTCACACACCCTGCTGTTCTGCAGTCTCACAGGAAAGCAGCCAAAAGGCTGAAGAACAAGGCTGTAAAAGAATTCATTCTTACACACACACACACACACACACACACACACACACACACACACACACACACACACACACACACACACACACACACACACACACACACACACACACACACACACACACACACACACACACACACACACACACACACACACACACACACACACACACACACACACACACACACACACACACACACACACACACACACACACACACACACACACACACACACACACACACACACACACACACACACACACACACACACACACACACACACATCAAAATGTTTGCCCTTGAAGTCTGCTATCTCTCTCACATGAAGACATTGATTTCTGTTGTGTTACTCATATAAATATTCTAGAAATGTGAAACATTATAGATGATAGACTACTATTATGCCTCTGTTCTGTAGTGTATACTGTACATGCTGCGTTTCATTGTTTTGATATTGCTTACTGCAATATTATGCAATATGCACACTGTAAACATTTTATGTTTTTACTGTTATGGTGTGTGAGCTGTACTGTGTTATGTCATTATTTACTTCAAGAGATTGAACTTCAGGGCTGAGTATGAAAAAGGTCCACATAGATTAGTACACTATACTGATTAACAATTACAAATAAATAAATAGGTTCATTGATTATTCTTGCTGTTCAAAGTGACTGGCGATCTGTATGATTTTGCCCACAAATGTCTATTGTGAAACAGCTGATACGTTTACAGTTATATTCAGCCCTATAGAGATTTGTCTGTTACACCAATTAAACGTCACTCGGTGCCTTAATCAATGAGAAGCCTCCAGAACTAAACATGTATGCCTTGTATGCCTCATCTTTGAATACTACATACTTATGGTTTATTTATTTATGTATCTGTTATGCCATCTGTCACTGGACTGGCTTACCAGGTCCTTTTGTTACATACTTAATACATTTTTGTATGAAGGCTTTTTATTACCTTGGAAAAATTAGTGAAACAGGTTTAATAACATAGTAATTGATGATAGTATTTTAAATGAAAGGGATACTACTGTGAAATATATTCAAAAGGAAAGTTAGAAGTACATAATACAGGGCGAGTCATCATAAAGAGTTAAGGTTCCACAATTTGAAAATATCTTAAATGATCCAAACTACAACAGAGATGAGTGTTGTGATAACGGTGTTGTTCCATGTTTCAGTATTGCTGTAGAACACTGAAGGACACTGACTGGGATATTGTCTTGAGATAGAACACTAGTGTTATTATATGTTAATTATTTATTTGTAGTTTAATGGTGTGCAGCACAATCTATACCATTATTCTATGACAGATGTAACAAAACAAATTTTAAGAACTTTTACTATTTGAATTCAGACATTATTTTTGTCATTTCACAGGTTCATATTAGGTAGCTGCCCTTGTGGGCCATTTTAAGCCAAAACCTCTTTTTTCTTTTCCTCAAAAAATGTTTTATTTTCATTAAAATAGCATTTGCATAATATTTTTAAATATCATTTTAAACAACTATATACAATATTTACAATAGCCTGACTTTCAGTTATATACACTGTATGTTATTAAATATATAATTAATAGATCAGTTATCAGAGATACAATATTGATTATTGCAGAGTGTCCAACAAAGATATAACTTTCTTCCAAGGATTATTTACCAATGGCCTGGGATAGATTCGTAGTTCTTTGATTTTTATTTCTATCAATGCAGCTGTCGTCTGTAAAATGTAGAATTCTTCCAAGGTCGGGGGTGTATTTGAATTCCACCTTCTGGTTACGAATTTCCTAGATATACCAAGTATTGTCCATAACAAATACATATTGGTCTTATTCAGGTAGGGACCTTTATTTACATTTAGTATAATCAATGCTTTAGTTAAGGTAAAGGATTCATTAAATAAAGCTTGTAAAAAATGATGGATTCCATTCCAATATAATTTAATTTTATCCAAAACCTCTTTTAAAGGTAATTCTCAATCCTCATAGTTTGTGATTGAAAGGTGAACACCTTAACCACTATACTAACCCCATACTGCTGAAAGATAACCTGTTTCCAGGGTATACTACACAAATTCTACTGATGGATTATCTGGTTCCAGTCTTGTATTTGTTATGTAACAGCTTTTATGAAACCAAGCTGGGTTATTTACAGAGAGATTACTCACATTACCCTTACAGTATTTTATACTGATTAACATGGGAAAACAAATACTTGATGTTTAATGTTCTGGTTAAGAAGAAAGAAAATATGTTATAATATAGAATGAAGATGATTACGTTCTAAAGGGTCCACTAATATAGGATGTGCATTTGTTGTAAGTTGATTTAAAACTGAGAAGATGTGCAGCAGAGACCCAAAGACGTTTACTTATATGAGTATTAAGTTAACAATAAAACAGTTAATGGATTTTGAGAGTATTAGAAATGAATTAGTAACATTTGTAGAGCAAACGTGAAAAAAAGACATCTGGAAAGAGATTGAAAAGTTTTAAATGATAAAGGAACGAAAGTAATATAATCTTTCAGTCTCATTTCAGAAATGACAGACCATCTTTATTTACAAGTATGGCCCTGTTAGTACCAACACGAATCAGTGTACAGTCTCAGTCAGACACATTACTGTCCCACAGCTGATGGTAGGTGAAGTGACCTGTTAATCATTACTTGGCAGCCTGCTCAGCATTTAGAATAGGAACTATCAATGTGATGGAAGGTGCCGTAGTATGATAGGTAATACTGAGAATGGTTCATTTCATGAATACATCAAAGTATAGGAACTATCAATGTGAAGGAAGGTGCCGTAGTATGATAGGTAATACTGCTGAGAATGGTTCATTTCATGAATACATCAAAGTATAGGAACTATCAATGTGAAGGAAGGTGCCGTAGTATGATAGGTAATACTGCTGAGAATGGTTCATTTCATGAATACATCAAAGAGATTCTGCAAGGGAACTCTAATATACATACACACTGATGCCTGGATTTCACTTTATAATCAACTTGCTATGTAAATAATTGAGAAGTTAAATGTCCAGCTGCCAGCAGTTAATGCATGTATACAGAGACCATAAGTGTCAGGACTTGACAGTGAGGAAAAATCAATAAAGTTTCATCAGATACAGACATGGCTTGTTTAACACTCAATTTCTTTCTTTCTTTTTTTTTTTTTCAGACTGGCTTGTAGATGATGACAGCAGTTTAAAGCAGAAACAGACTAACTGGTTTTGCAATCCAGAGTTCTGGAAGTAATTGATATCTCTTGCATAAACATTGAAGAAAATGACTAACTGAAACAAAACGAGATAAAGTCAGTGTGAACCACATAACAACTGCTAGTTCACTGTGAATAAAGGCAAAGTATAAAAGTCGGGGAAGAATAAGGTAGCACTATAAAAATTAGGGGTTTCAGGTTGATATATATTATGAAAAACTGTTTATCTACAGTTGTGATTCAAGTTTACAAATACTTACAGATGCATTTCAGCAGCTGTTACTGTGCATCTTAGTATCTCATGAAATAATAGAACTGATTTTAGTTATATACATCTCACTTGAGTATTTTACATAAATCTCACTTGAGTAACAATAATAATCTATTTCTACACAGTCAAAGACATCTATTTCCGCTACCTTGAAAAGACTTGAAAGAAAAGTATTTAGCATATGAAGACACCTATGTACTTATCAGCATGTATAGCTGAAAACAAATGGAATAACTAAAAAAACAAAAAAATAATACAAAAAAAAACTTTCTACGATTTGCTGAGACGCTATGGGTTAAAACACTTTAGAACTTTACATACCAATATTTTTACTTAACTTGTGATGTTAGGTAATGATCACCAGTGAGGTCTGACATCCATTTTTTTTTCTTCAAGTGATATATTCTGACATTGGTTGCAAACAGTACTCACATGTAACAACCCATGACATTTGCCACATGAATATATTAAAAAAAGTGAACTATGCAATGCAGCAGTGAAAAAGCAGGAAATGTACACATTGTCTAAAAGTTTGCTTGATGTTTTTTTTTTTTTGTTTTTATTTGTTTGTTTATTTATTTTAGTATGGCTGATATCAGCCATAGTCTGTGACTGACTTCAAATATCCTTTTTACAACTGAAAGCAAAAATTCAGAATACTCGATGAAAAAACCTAGTAAAATATCTTTTTAATTAGCCAAATGTTTGAATTAAAAACACCGCATTTCTGCCTGTTGACCAATCAAAACCTGAATAATATACACATTTATTCATACATATATATCTCTCATATATAGATATAGATATATAGATAGATATATAATATGCACACACACACATAATTATCCAAATACACACACACATAGACACACTGCGTCTGCGCACACACACACGCACACACGCACTCAAACACACACACACACACACACACACACACACACACACACACACACACACACACACACACACACACACACACACACACACACACACACACACACACACACACACACACACACACACACACACACACTATGACTTGTTTAATACAGTATACATTATTTTACAGTGACAATTTTAAAAGTTAACCTTAAGATAGTACAAAACTTGCCTTGGCCTTTTTTGCATTAAAACAACTCTTGTTCACATTGAAAAGACATAGCAGTTAATGTAATATTTCAATCTTTGGAATCATGTTCAATATTCCTATCGGTCTAGTTCTTTTATGGTCATCTAGTACTTGAGTGTCTCGTAAGATAGTTCTCCCTGGAATTCTGATTTTTTTCTTTGGAATAGCTCTTGCTTAACTGCAGCTCTTCTGGGAAACACGAGTTGAAAGGCCACCCTCTGCAAGTGCTGATTACCTCACGTCAATGTTTTCTTAAGTCATTACTCTTTGTAACAGTTCCAGTTGCACGTCTTCCTGAAATGTTAATATTTGTATAATTTGTACAGATGTCTGCAGTTCCTCCTTTACAGCTTTCCATCTTCCCTGTAATGAAATATTCCAATGTTGCAAATTTAAGGGTCGGTAATCCTCAGGTTTTGCTTGTGTGTTGCTCATTTTCACTGGATTCCTAAGAGCTGCAAAGCTCTCTACATTTATCCACTAAACTACAGATAATGTTGATTTGGGGGTATATTTAAGAGTTTCCATCCTTGCACAAATCCTATGAATTTCTGACTTTCAAACTGAAAGCAGTTGTTAGATATGACAACATCAGGCATCCCTTGAATTTACAATACAGACTTTGGGGCATTAATTACAGTTGCACTTGTGACTGTCATTTTGACAGTTTCAGGGAATATGGGATAATGATCAACACAAATGATGTTCATGCTGTCCGTGAACTGAAGCAGTCAGTGTCTATCTAGCTCCATGAGCAAAGAAACTTCACTGCAGGGATGACCAGAAAGTATATCAGTTAAAAATTTTCTCATCAATTATTATGGTATGCAGTACTCACTACAAGTTGTTATATCTGAGTTGACATTCTTGACTAATGTATCTCTTGCTTTTTTCGGCCCATTAATGTTACCAGATATTATTTACATAGCATCTCAAGTTCTTGTATTCTTACTTCACCAGAAATGACTACTTGGTAATCTTCAAACATTTAGCCCTCAATAGAGCATGTTTTCTCCTTGAAAGAAAAGTAAAACATTAATCAATTATGATTTTTGTACTGTTTTCCTTTCATTTTTAAATTATTTCTGTAATTAAATTTCTAAATAGCTGTTACAAAATTTCTGGAATTCTGTCTTGTTTTTTTTTTTTTAATTCTGTCACTGCTGACTATGGTAGAACTCAAAGTGCTTCTAATGAAACATCAGACTTTTCTGTAAAACATGCAGTCAATATATCTGATATGTGCAGTTTATTGCCCCATCTTTTATTTTCCTCATTTAGGTTTTACTTTTGAAAAGTAGGTAACTTCTGTAACTGCAGAAGTGCCTTCTACAAGGACTTTCTTAATACACTTTAAAACGGTTTAATGCCCATTTCTTTCTCATTGTCTTTAGTATAAGCAGACATATGGCATTTCTCACCACTATACACTCATTGTCTTTAGTATAAGCAGACATATGGCATTTCTCACCACTATACACTATCGCTAGTTTATCATTTTCTCTCTGAGAATATACTCTGTAGATTTGCAAACATTGTCAACCCATAGGAAAATGAAACATTCTGTCTGTAACAATCATATATAGTTAATATATGTGCAAATGCAACTAGCCTCTTCAGCATTTCAAAACTTTCCTTTCCTGTTTCTAACATCATGTGTAGTCTGCATCTTGTTCTGACATCTTTCTTAAAGGATATAAACTGATAGATGCCACATCTTGTATAGAAAACTTTGCAATGTTGTTAGTTGACTTCTGTGCACAGTTACTCTGACTCTTTCTGTATTATTCTTTAACAGTTCTTATATTAGAATATAACTGATATATTTCCAACTTTAGTAGTATGATTTCACACTTAATCTTATTGAACTTGAAATTATGCTGTTTTATTCTGTTCAACAGTTCTGTTGGTCTCTCTGCATGTTCCTTGTGTGCCTAATCTCTCACTAATGGGATATCAATATCGTTAATAGCATTGTTGAAGAATTTGACTACCTGTGTATTACGAGTCTTTGGAACTCCTCTGTTGCTACTGAAATAGAAAAAGCAAGTCTAAGGAATCTGTGTATTTCTGATAGTATATTAAAATTTTCAAAATTAGGAATCTTCTAATCCAGATTTTTCTGCCAGAACCCATAGTTTATATCTGTAACTGAAAATAAATTAGAATTTAGCACATTTTTTAACTGTAAGCAATATGTAATGTGCATATTTAAATGTGCAAGCTCACTGTTGAATGTATGTAAATCAACACACTCCTGAAGAGTACCTTTGCTATACGTTTGTGAAATATCTGTTATGTTTTTTTTGATTGCATGATGATTAAATACATGCACTTTTTGCTTTTACAATGTAAACTTGTTTTACTATTCCTAGCTTGTCACAAGCCAAGTGAATCAGAATATTAAAAGAATTAACTATTTTAAGTACTACTATATGAACAGAGGGTCACTTTGTTGCTTTTATATTTATTCATGTAGGAAAATGTTGATGTAGTGTCTTGACCCTATGAGTGCACATTTTATAAATGTCAAACAGAGATGTTTTTAGTATCATTGAATCACAATAAAGGTATCTTCAGGCAAAATATTATATTCTGTCAGCTAAATGGCTTATAAGGATAAAGCCCAGAAAATAACACATGCAGACATTGTATAATAAGTGGTTTGGGCACTAGAAAACCTGACCTGGACAAGAGGAATGATGATGCTACGCTTGCTCAGCTTTTTTTAGGGGAATGTGCAGGCACATTTAGTATTTAGCTCCATGTTATAGTAATTGGTGGAGGCCATGGTGGAACCACTGTTGATTATATGTCTACAAAAAGTATGTGATGCCACTTACCATGAGCCATTGTACAATCATCTTTTAGACTGCAAAAGGAGGATAATGGTCCCATACCTGGTGGCATTGTCCCTTCTTCAAAGATAATGGATGGGCCATGTATGTCTCATGCTTGGGAGAACAAATAAAATAACAGAGTGGTAATGGAAGGCTGATAGAGAAGGGACAGAAATAAAAATATACACCTGAATCAGGGCATAGTTTAAATTCAGTTTTCTGTTTAAATTCAACTTTCTACTTAGTAATTATCCGCATTTCTTTTCAATCATTTTTCATGCTTGTCTCAGTGGCTATAGTCATTTTCACATTTCACAGCATAAGCATACAACCTTGCCCATACTGTTTGTTATCAAAAAGCAGGATAAAAAAGGAGCAAGGACCAACCCACCCACAAGATCAATCAACACAGACTAAATCAATAACACTGGGCATTTCCAAATTTCTGTTCAGCAACATGCACTCTCACAAGACCAGATGTCATGCCTTTTAAACAGATTTGCAAAATGTCCTTTTCTTCCTGAATTACAAGTTACAAATAATATATTAAAAAGACGATACCTTATGCTTATAGTACCTCCAACTGCATTATTTTTGTCTCTTTTCTCCATTATTGACACAATATATCCTCATGTGACTGCCCTTTTCATATTTACTTCTTTTGCAACATGTTTTCAGTTTATTTCTCATTTCTGACTTTTTGTTTGACTCACATTTTGTCTTCCACACATTCATTTTCTCAATTAAAATTACAAGCAGTGAGAATTCTATCTGGCTGTATTTGTGGATTGCTAATATAACATTCTGAAAAAAATTTACTTTATTTAAAAACTGGCAAATATTCAGACCCTAAGGTATTTGTTGTACTTCAAATTAAACTGAGTTTATAATCACCACTCTTGGAGATTGATCGTTATATATGTCTATCATTTTGTTTATCCCTGCAGGAAATAAAGTGTCTACCTAACAAAATAATTAGAGTTGGAATGGTATAGTACCTTATTTACCTATAAAGGCTTATTTAAAATATTTCTGTTCTATGTTCCAAAATGAACACTCTCAAAGTAAATTACACCGGGAACAAAAAGTGGTAGCATTGGAATAGGTTTTCCTTTTTCATGGGATGATGTATTCAGTTCATATCAATTGAATGTATCTTCATTATGACAATAAATGCAAATGTGCATGATAAGCCCACTCAGCAGACAAAGTTTATAATCTTTTTATAGTCTAATTAAGGTATAATAGCATTAATCAATTCCACGAACCAGCAGAAGGGAAACATGACAGAAAAATGTTAGTCTGTGAGTTTAACAAACTGTCACACCAGCAATACTATCCATTGGAGAAGTTATTCAGCTGGTCTTCAGATTTTTGACATTGAAATAGAAAGTTAATATCAGTTATTTGCATTATGCTTAAAGCATGCTAGATAAAAACCTAGATATAATAATCCCCTCTTGAGTATTCTTAGCTTGTGGCAAACATTTTTAAACTGTATGATTTAAGTCATTTATGTGTGTTGGGAGACTCTACTCAGTGTAAAATAATAAATTTAGATTATGCTTGTACTTTGATTTGCATCAAGTTAAAGTAACTGTATTATGATCTTATTTATTTTTGGCTGATAATGAAAACATAAATGAGCAGTTTAAAATCAGTTGTTTTAAGGGATTGCCATTAACTAATCGGCATTGGTTAGATCTGATAACCAAATTATGTATGAAAATCATTATATCCCTCAGATTTGCAAGTGTTATTAGGCATATATCTGTTGAAAAAATACAAGATTTTGAAAGATGGAAGTTTGCCAAGAAAGTACTGATGCTGAAGCCTGCAAATTAAGAAAAGTGAAGGAGCAATGACTCACTATGAAAACTAGTGCTTGCTGCCGGGTTACTGTAGAGAGGCAAAAAGTGCAAGGGGTGAGGATGAAGAAGAAGAAGTATACAACTACAAAAAGAAAGACAATATATCAATTACTGCAAACATAAATGGAACATTATTCCATTTGAGGAAATGGAGTGACATATATTTTAATTCTTGTGCCAAGGAAGTGAAAAGAGAAGAAACTTTGCCAAACATAAGGAGTAAGAGTTAAACCTTATGAACTTATAACCCATCTATTAATAAGGCATTAATTGAAATCTCACTAAAATTAGAAGGTGCTGAACACAACTAAAGGATGCAGAAAAAAAACATACAAGATTATTAACAAAGATCTCATAACATGGACCTGTATCGCACAAGAAGAATGGACATTTTAGCCCATCAATGGTTCTATAGCAATTTGACAGATTTTACCCTCAGGATGGTATAAATGTTTATGTTGTCTGTCATGACATTTCATCTGCCTTATAACATAAAAATATCTTTAACCACATAATCCCAGTTTATGTATGGATAGATTTTTGTCTCCTTGGAGAATGGTGCTTAGTTTAATACATGAAGACTTCATACTGGTTGATGGGGATACAGAGGAGGTCCTGAACATAGCTGTGACGTGATAAAGTGTTTTGTTCTTAGTAAGTTAGAGGTGGAGGAGTTCTGGGTTGTAATCTTGTCTAATGTGTCTGGAGATAAGATTTTTTTTTAAGAAGATAGAGACACCTCCACCTTTAATGCATTTGTCTAATGCAGTGGCCTTGTACAAGAGATAGACAATGAAGCCTTGGACTAATGGGGTGCTCTCACTGGTCTTGAACTAGGTCTCTGTTTTGGTGCGTATATCAATAGGGCCTGCAGAGTATGGAGTATTTTGTTTAGTCTCGTAGCATTGTGAAGCATACCTTAATGATCTCTGCATTCTATTTAGTTATGTTGAAAGCTTTAGGAGACTGACATTGCCTAAAAAGGCAACATGAGATTGCACATGGTTTGACCAAAATACACAAGCTTTGTGGGAAAAGTGCAGGCCATTCATGGCAAAGGAGTTAGGACTGTCTACTCTCTTTTTCCAGGTGGGTATATATTGTGCTGCCTTTTGAATGACACTAGCCAATTGTTGATGTCAATCATCTTTTGTTCTGATAGTGATTGAATAATGCTCAAGGCTAGGTTAATACCTAACTCAGACATATTGTCTAAGAACTCCATCATGCCTCTGTTCATTTATAGTCCAGGAAGGTATGTCTTAAGTCATTTATTCCAACAAGAACAATGACCGTACCATACGTGTTTAATTGAGGTGCAAGGACTTGTGTGCATGTGTAAGGTGGTGAATCTTGACACCTGAAAAGCATTTGACTGTGACACTTTCCTTGCACAGTCTGGATAGTACTGCATTGGTGTTTCTGACTATGGGGTCACCTATAATTAGGAAATTGGACTGTCTGTAAGTCTGTCTTATGGGGTTTTGAAATGAATCAATGGGATGCTGAGATGAATGTTTACATTGGGTGCTTTCTGTGATGTGTGTTTGTGAGCCTGTGTAGATTGCAAGGGTACATGTCTCTTACCTTACATTTAGGAGGCCTTTGTGGCTTAGGTAGGTAACTTTTAAGAGCCTCAGCATATACAGGTTTGGTATGAGCTGTGTGTGATTGGTTTAGAAAGGTGCTGTATGATACTGACATCTTCCTTTTTATTTGTAGTGGCTATGTGTGAGAGGTTTGCCGCCAATAACATATATAACTATGTCCCTCACACACTGTGTCAATTTGTTTAAGTAGTAGGTAGTGGTCAATAAACAGGTGACAATTGCTACATTGTCTCAAAATGTCCATTTCAACCATGCTAACTACATATATAGATGGTAAGTGTAGATCCGTTTTTACTAATGTAAGCTAAAAAGGTTGGGGGGGGTAGCGCATAGGAGTTTTGGAGATGACTAAATGCAGTACTGTCTGTCTTTTGGCTCATAGGTGAGATGTTGGATTGCAGTAAACTAATAAGTGTGAATACAGAAAATATGGTTTGAGCATCATATCAGGTGGGTTGCAAAACAATCAGCCTAGACTTCCTATGAAATGTCCTTTGCCATCTGGCAATGTACCTCTGCTTATATTTGACCTATCTCATTCACAGACTACACTGTCAAAGGTGACAGGTATGATGGCACCATTAATCCTTCTCATGGAAGTTTTGATGGAAAGAGTGTGTGCCACATCAGACATCAGTAGAACACTCATTACATTGTGTTTATACTGCAAATCCACAGAGAGCTGAAAGAATTCATGATGATGATGATGATGATGGTGGTGGTGGTGGTGGTGGTCCACAACTTCTGAGATGACATGTAACACATCTGCCAGCTTCATAGCAGATGGTATAGTAACAGAATGCATGTATAATAGACATTCTCACCTTCTGACTGATTCAGAGTTTTGCCTTCTTGTCTGGGATGATATGAGAGGTATGATGGTATGGGGTGATCCTGCATTTCTGGCTTATAGGGGGGAAGATCGACATCTGCGAGAGTGACCCTGAACCAAGTCATTTCTGAGGAAGATACAGAGGGCAGACATCTTGGACTTTCCTTCATGGGAGGATGCTTTGCTTAAAGCCCTAGGGGCCTTTTTACCTACAGCTGTCAATATGCTGTCAATTTACTCTAGTTGCTGGATGTCTCTGCACTCAGAAGTAACACAGATAGTCCCATTGCATCCTCAGACTGTGACAGCTCTGATGGCATCATCATATCAGAAGCAGTCACTGTGTTGCTATCGACCTTATGTGCTACTCCTACCTCTTGGCAATAACTGCTGCCACACACTAATACAATGTCATGCTGAACAAAATGACACACACAGCATAGTACCACTGTGGTACACAAGCAATGTATGGAGAGATACATATCTTACTTACACATAGCCTGAGGGCAGCATGTTTCTAATGCAGACTAGAGGTGTCTATAATAAGAAGTGCATATATTGACACCTGGCTTAACCTACACATAGTACATTATTCAAAACAGTATCTGGTGGACTGAATTAAATAATACTCGCCTGATGTCCCATCCAGAAAGTCCAACAGTGAAGTATTGCACTTAGTAAATAAAAAGTGCATTTTCAAATAAATCAATTGAATTAAATTTCCTAATTAACTTTTAAAGATATTTTTTCATGCAGTATAAACATCAGCCAATGTGATAGAATTAAAACTATGATTTCTCTTTTCAACGTACGTAATAAGAAGGTTAACTGGAATGATGCAGAAGGGTTAAATGGAGCCACAGTAGTTAGAGAAGTCTAAGTTTTCATTGTGAAAATTATATTTTTAGAAATGAAATAGACACAAAGAGTGCAAATGCCAGCAAGCATTACAAAAAAAAAAATCTCCCCAAAAACATTACAAAATTTGAAAAAAAATGCGTACACAAGGCAAAATCATTAAAACAGCAGAAAAACAAAATCAAAAATGTCCTTGTCAAGCTTTAAGGATCCAAGGAAAAAACGCTGTAACAAGTTAAATGCTACTAAGTAGCAATATGAAATGCCTAATGACTATGCGAAAGTTAATGTCCAAGTCAGGCTAACACGCTTCAAGGATATAATACCCAGTAACAAGCTGAGTGATGTTGTCATGAATAGTAAGAAAAAGACACTTTGGAGGAATTATTTCTTCAGCTAATGATCAGCTGATTTTTTTCAAACATTTAACTTGAACGATAGAAAGGCAAAGGGCAGCCTGCAGGACAAGACAACATTTTTTTTTTAGGATGACTGTTTGCTCAGATTTTATTTAGCCTGGAAAATACTTTTTTTAAAGCCATTTGAATATTGTGTGTCCAGTCTAGGCAAATTATAACTACTTTGTAGTAGGATCTCCTCAAGCATGACTACAGGTTTCATTTTAATGGAAGAAAAGGCTCACAATGTAGTTAGATCTGGATGTTATAGAAGTTTCATATTTGTAAGCAGTGAAGGTTAACTCAGTAACCATAGACATTTGGGGAAAAATATCATTCCAAACTATTAAAACATGATATGAGTACACTTGTTTGTTACTGATAATATTCAGAAAGGCACTCCGATTACCTCATGCTGTTTTAGTTAATGATTTAGATAATAATTCCGATAATAATTCATTGGGTGTATATTTAAAGCAACAGATTAAGGAGAAAGGAGATAACTTTTTACTATGTCCATGATTTTGGTTGCAATGTATCATTAAATTCTACCTGACTGACCTGTAGGCAATTTTTCTCTGGAGTTAAATAAAATCCCTTAGAACTTTCAGCTTCAGCCTGCCTTAATCTGTGATCCTGATAATGCTATCAAGGAGGTAGACTTTAAGAACATTTCTTTGAAATGTTCAGGAGTGCCGTTGATGGCAACCACTTAAGCACCACATATGCCAAGATTGGTAGTAAGATTAATTACTCCATAAACCAGTATTGACTTCTTTATATCTTACATCGCCTACACAGTATATTGTCTATGAGCTGAGATTCATTAAAAGTCCATACGGTAAGGCTTCACAGAGTTATTGAACACAGCTTTAAAGCTATTTTGAGATTCTTTGTCCAATCCCTAGTTACGGGAGCATATTGTTTGGTAGGGTGCCCTATCTATTGAAGTATAAAGAAGCAGCCCTGAGGTTTCAGGACATACTAAATACTGTTCTTTTTTTAATGTTTTTCTTTTTTCCATTTCATTTGTCCTTCTTCTGTGTCACTCCAATCTACATAAATATAGACATATAGACAATGTCCTGTCAGATTTAGCTGTAGCAATATACACTATGTCTACAGAGACAGGTGTTATTATTACTGAGTTATTAAGGCAAGTTAGCAAGTCACAATATGAACGAAAGAATAATCAAATGGAATGAGGAAATTATCTAACATTATTCATGAATATTGTAACATAGTGAGGACCTTTTTCAGTAGGTTGTATCAAAAATGACATCATATAAAAACTATTGTAAATGTTGTAGTATGTTCTGTTAAGAATGATGTCTTTCAAATACCATTGCAAAACAGAACTTGTTGAATTGCCCTTTAAGAAATACATGTATGTCTGTGAATTGGGAAAAGCAGTTCCTTTATCAGTTTTAGTAACAAGTTTTAGTAACCTTGTTAGTGTTATGTATTAAAAGGAGGGTTATGGCTCATAGGATAAACGAAAATAGCCTATCAATGCAGGAAGAATTCGTGCCTGGATCAAAGTTTCTGGGAAGTGTGATGTGAAAGAAAAGAGACATTCTTGAATAACATTAGATACCCTGTAGATATGGTGAGAATCCAACCAAAGGGAAACATCTAAATTTATTTTGGGACTAGTTCTTAGATATTTTGAAAGACTGCAGAACTTGTATTTTTTGTCATCCTGTCATAAAGAAGAGTATGCAATGCCGAGCTGTTATTTTTCATTATTTTAATAATAATAATAATATTCATAGTAATAATAATAATAATAATAAATACATATAATGACATACACACACACACACACATACACACACACACACACACACACACACACACACACACACACACACACACACACGCACATGCGCACTGAGATATACACACACACACACATGCAAACACAGATATATATATATATATATATATATATGTGTGTGTGTGTGTGTGTGTGTGTGTGTGTGTGTGTGTGTATGTATTGTTCTATACACAAAGAATCTCTATTAATGTCGATGCCATAACTCAGGGTATAGTGGGCATTTTTGGCATACAGTTTTATATGACAAGAAGGATCTTGAGCTTACGTTACAGTACCTGACATCTGAGCATTGTTTTTTTTTTTTGCTTTTTTTTTATAGCTGAAGATATAGCAGCATAATGGTGCGGGCTACATGTTTTGTTTTCTGTGTGGAGTACTTCTATGGTGTTCCAAGATGACAAAGGTAGGACAACTGGTGCAAGAATGGCTGTTGCTGTAATATGACGGTAGTGATTGCTAAGCCCTTGCCCAGGTTGAACACAGTTCCACTGGTTAAGCAATTAACCAATGACAAAGATTTCAAGAGTCCCTCATGGCCTTTGAATAGTACGCGCACCATAATTGATGGAACCTGATCTTTTTAGGCCATCTAACTGTTGAATCTTTATGCTTCTCATGACTATGGATGAGACTAAATATTAGGACTATGGTAAGGTTTGAAAGCACTGTTATCTCAAGCTTTTACTACTTTTGAGACACACACATAACAAATTCATAGCTAGACGTCTTCTCTTAACAAAATGGTAAGCTATCAGACATGTGAGTGAAAGTATTTACTTGAAGCCCATCTAGAAATGCAGGCTGAGCATACTACACATAAAATGACAGAAATGTTGTTACTGGTATTTTTTAAAGTGAATTGCATATTTCTTTAAGAACGTGTTCAAAAACTGACCTTAAGTATGTTGGTAATTTTGTTGACTGGTAGAGACAGAGAGTTATTCTATGAAATATGTTACAACTTAACAAATTACCCTATGATAAAGCATGAATCTACTTTTTGATAAAGCATGAATATACTTTTGATAAAAGAAAGTATCATCTGGTGACATTCTCTGTTTAAATGTGGAAAAAGGGGTCACATACATAGAATATAAACTACTAATAATAACAATGCTGTAACTGTGAAACATTCATGTCACCAATGAGTTTGAGATCACAGAATATAAAACGATGCCTTCTGAAAGGCTATGTCATCATTTTGCTATTGTGCCTTTGCAAAGTTATATACAATGACTTAACTGATGACAGGGAGCTGGAAAGATTACTGTGTTCAGGCAGTATTGTTTCATTTCCAAAGGTCCATTAGGTTTGCAAACAAAAACCATACCAGAAATGCAGTATAATTCATATTCAGAATGTCTCATTACTAAGGTAGCTATGCATTTATTTTTGGGAAAGTAGTTCATCTTATTCCTATTCAACACATGATATGAAAACAGAGAAAAATACTTTAATGATGTGTGTAGGCAATTAGGTATTCAATTTTTACAAACCACCTTATCACTGTTGGAGGAACTGGCAGGTGAAACTAAACTTGAAGATACACATCTGTCTTACCTGGAAAAAGGAGAAGGGGTGAGTCAAACACCAGAGACAAGCATAATAGTGTATGAATCCAGACAACATCAAGGCATAGTGAGAGAAAGCCTGACCATCTGAAAAGGATTCAGAGAAGGGAATAACATGTGACATTTAAAGTGATATGCTAGCATTCTGCTATGTCAGAGCAGCCTACAAGAGAACACAACCAACAGAAGGACAAGAGATGAAAAAAATAAATATTGTTTCCTGACTGTAAGCATGGAATAGATGTGTCATTGAGCCTGAAAGTGTTGCAGAGCAGAAAGTAAAAACATCTAGCAGAATGGAAGGCAACGAATCACTCACTGAAAGGGTGTACTCCAAGACAATGAAGTCAGAATGTAAAGGAAAATGTACAGCCTGATCAAAATTGTAAATCTTTTTGCCAAAATAAATCAGAAAGCTCCAGACGTGGAGAATTGTAAAGAGCAGAAGAGCCTTGAGAAGGAGAAACTTAACAATAAGAAGGACTACATCAGCGTAATTAAAGATGAAGAAGCAATACTGGGAGAGAGCTCCAAATTCATTTTTATGCATGTAAGACAAAAACTCTCAAGTAAAGGGAAGATATAGTCAATGAATACCTGTAAGCAAGAAAAAAAAAAAGAAAAAGTAAAACTGAAAACAAATCCTTCACAGAGGGAGAGCAACATAACAAATAAAATTAAATGGAGAAGCAGTGCCTGTTGAAACCATGGCTTTAAGCTCAATGCCAAAAAATGTGTCTTCATCCCATTTGGGAAAAACCCAGTTCCCTTGAATTACTACATCGGTGGTAGTCCACTGAACACAGAAGGCATTATAAGAGATCTGGGAACACAGGTTGACAGCAATCTCTCTTCTGACCACCACATTGTCACTGTGGTCAGAAAGCCCTTCTATGTGGCACATCTCATTACTAAGGGTTTTGCATCCAGGAAGAAAGAGATCATTGTCTCCCTCAACTCTTCCCTCATTAGGCCAGTCATCAGGTACAATGCCCTATTTGGCATGTACCTCACTAGACACCTGCAACAACTGGAGAGGCCACAAAAGTACCTCACAAAGAGGATCCTAGGCCTTAAACACTTGTCCTATATGGACAGACTCAAAAAACTCCAACTATTTTCTGTCTCATATCGCCTACTTAGAGGCGATCTCTGCTTGGCTTACAAAGCCATGTCTGACCCAGCTCTATTAGAAATGCTACATCTAAAGAAATCCCAATCCCTCCACACCACATGCTCCAGAGACCTCAAAATCATTACCACAATCAACAGAACATGCTGGAGGGACACGTTCCTAACCCAGAGACTGCCCATGCTATGGAATAGACTTCCCATACATGTCAAGCAGAGCACCTCACTGACCCTCTTCAAGAGAAACCTTGATGAGTGGATGGGAAATAGAAAATTCACCCCAGGGATCACTCCAGTGGCTCTACTCGATGGAGGCACTATTTACTAAGGTTGGGTTGCACAATGCCAGGGTAATCCTATGGGCTAGGCTTGAAAAGGCTCCAGGACCATTAGCCTAGTACACACCTATGAACCTATGAACCTATTAAAGACAATATAACCTTGAAGTAAACCCTAATGATATTACCATTCAGCTAAAATACTAAAATCTTAAACAGAAGGGAGGTTTTGAGTAGGAATACAGAAAGGAAAAAAACACTAGACAAACTGAGTAATGTAAAGACTTCTATTAGCAATGCACAGAACAGGTATAAATTGCTTTTCTGCAGAGAAAAGATAGACATTGATCCCAGTACTCTATAGGGAGGTGTAGAGCTCATTCTAAATCACAATTTGCTGGCACTGAGGAAACTTCAGATTTGGCTTCTCACCAGGTAAGTAGGTAATCTATAAAATGACACACCAATGGATAACACCTTGAATTAGAAGGAAAATATAGTTAGAGCTTTATGGGAAGTAAAGGAACAAAATGCTTCAATTGCATACCCATACTCTGGATGAGGAAACTGCATCAATGCCGTACACACACTTTGGATTACAAGGGGATTCATTGCACAAAGTTAGGAGAGAGCAAAAGCAATACATCAACTACTAGTGGCCAAATATTTCATAAACCTAGTAATGCAGATAATAGATAGTCATGTTCTAGGTGGACACCTAGGAAAGGAAAAGACAAATGCATGGATCACAGTAAGGTCTTAGTGCCAAAGAATAATGGAGGAATTTAAGAACTTCTTTGCTGGATGTTCTGAATCCCAAATGCTGTACCCATACCTCTCAACCTGGGAACATCAAAAATCCGGACAAGGCTCATGAAAAATAGGTACAAATCTGTACACTGGTTAACATAACATTTGCATACATAATTACATAACCCCACCCACTCCAGTGGAATTGTGGGATACCAACTTTCAAATGCAAACTGAAGAACAGATAACCAAAATATGGCACCAGAGTCCCCCTGCAGCCATTCCAATGGCTATTTCTCCCCATTTACCATAAACACTAATGTGTGCATACTGCTTTACTCCTACAATGATTTTTTGGATTTTATTTTTACATTTTATAGCAAAATGCACAAACACTAATGGGCATCTGCTAAACAAAGCAATACTGTCTCACAATGAAAATAGACTTAGCATTAAAACTTGTCTGCCCTTGAAAATCACATTAATTAAAACAGCATTGAACCCCACATCACATCCAAAGAAAATGTATCTGGCTAGTGGTGGATAAAGATTACCTTTGGTCTGTTTTCAAATCATTGGCCCTTTGCACACAAACAAGAATCATACATGTGTTCTTTTATACACCTTCCTGACTTTATTAAATTATATTCCTTGTAAAATACAGCACACTTGTTAGACTTAGAGTGCATTTTAAATTTATTGTTTGATCATTTTTCCAGTAGGCAATGAAACAAAATGCATGAACCAATAATGACAAAACTGCCCAATTCAGAACATTTCCATCATAAAAGTCTACTTCTACATACACACACACACACACACACACACACACACCCACACACACAAAATATATATATAAAAATAGAACAACAGTAATGTAAGCCATAGGCATCTTGCGCAGCTTCTTGCAATTATTTTCAATTTCATTTTTTGGGGAGTATATATATATATATATATATATATATATATATATATATATATATATATATATATTACACACGCATATACTATGGAAACATTCCATATAATCAAATGTTCATAATAACAGATGTTTTATTTGAAATTCATTTGATCGCTTCTGCCAGCTTTAAATTTGTCCAGGATCATGCACAGTGGGGAATTTACCCTGTTCCAACTGTAGAGCTGTCTTAGATGTGGTATATATGCAATTGGCAGGGGATTATAGGAGTACAGGAGCAGTTACCCCCCTACACAAAATACATGACTTCTGTGGGGGTTTACAGATCTGTCTGTCTATGGACAGATATGTAATAGAAATTTAGAACTTAAAATATCTGAAAATAAAAGAATAATATTCAAATGCATATACTGACTTGTTCTATATATGTGGTTTTATAGACAATTGTACACAATGATAATTCCTTTCAAACATCTGTTCACCTGGAAAGTATATATATATATATATATATATATATATATATATATATATATATATATATATATAAAAGAAAGCATGAACTAATGTTGAAAGCGTTACTTGTTTCAATTGATGCAGACTGTGTAACACAGAGAAATCATTCAGAAACCAGCAAGAGATAACAAAAGCTTGCAGTGATTAAAGAAAAACGATAACCAGGCTTCCCTGTTTTCAGTTATGGCATTTTAGAGTAAGAATTTCCATAGATTAGGAAATCTTACTAAATCTCTCAACAGTGCTTACATTTCCTCAGTAATAATGCTTTTATAATGATATTGCACAACGGTTTATTGAGATCTGCTGTCAGTTACAAAAAGTATTTCATTCACAGAAATCTTAACCCAAGCTGAGATCATGCATAAAAAAGGTATCAAGAAACATTTGCAGCTCAGTGGTTCAGTGTTATATGTCGAGGTACTTATTTGAATGACACTGCGTGATTCTGATTAGGGCCAGCATAGTGAAAGTATTCTGAGAAAAGCATTGCAAAGTAAATTAAAGAACCATGTTACAGGCAGCAGTAGTGCTAGCCATGCGATAAGCACACTGGTGTAGTAAGGTTGGAAGCAATGACATGTCCATTACTGTTGCTGCTGTTATAGGACAGGGTAAGAATGGTCACAACATGACAGCAGAAAGGTATGAGGCCACCAAACTGAGGGAACTGGGCAACAAGTTGACATATGGGTCAACCAAGAGCACCCAGTTATGCAAACACACACACACACACTCACACACACACACACACACACACACACACACACACACACACACACACACACACACACACACACACACACACACATCAGTTCATTCGTTCAAAAAATATCAAGCAGTGTCCAAAAAGAAAATATACTCGCATTCAAGTCCATCCGTTCACAAATACCAAGCTCTGCAACTCGTACCTCAAAAGCTCTGCAGTATCCACACTCCAAGCAGCACGCTCGCTGAAGCTTTGCAGTACCAGTCCATTTCCACAGCATAAGCAGCCTTCCTGCTCGCATCATGTAGCATCCAAAAAGCAGTCCTTTCCACACCATTCAAAAAGTAGTCCTTCCCACTTGCGGCTCGCATCATGTTTTCTTTTTTTACACAGCATTCAAAAAGTAGTCCTTCTTCCACCATTCAAAGGTTGTTCCCAGGCAAATACATGAGCCCATGAGCTCAATTCCGACAGGCTAATAGAGCTGACGTCATCACACACGTGATGACCTCAGCTCAAAAAGCAAAAAAAAAAAAAATTAAAAAAGAAGCTGGGAAAAGTTTGGAAATGAAGGGGTGCCACTCGAGAATCGTGGCACCCCATTATTTGGACCGCAAAACTCGGTAAAAATGAGTAAGTACAGTTGGGAGGTATGGCTGTACCTCATCAAACTTTTAAAAATTCTTTGATTCCAATGCCAATCACAGAGATGCCATTTGAACATGTTGCTGTGGATACTAATAGCTTATTGGAAAAATCCAGTAATGGGAATAAATACAAATTTGGTTATTTTTGGATTATGCAGCTGAGTACCTGATACCAAATCTCTAAAGTAGTATTATTTTCCAGATTAATGATATTGAAAGAAATATTTACTGACAAGACAACTCCATTTATGTCCAGAGTAATGGACCAGCTGTGTCAATGCCTTAATGTTTAGAAACTAAAAAGCTCATTATACCTAAGCCAGACAGATGAGGTAATGGAACACTTCTCAGAAGTCCAGGCCAACACAGAGGGACTCTGACTGACCAAGTTCACAGATGACTGCAAGCTGGGAGCTATTATTAACTCCCCAAGTGTTGCAGACATCCTACAGAAAGGCCTCCATTTATGTCCAGAATAATGGACCAGCAGTGCCAATGCCTTAATGTTTAGAAACTAAAAAGCTCAGTATACCTAACCCAGACAGATGAGGTAATGGAACACTTCTCAGTAGTCCAGGCCAACACATAGGGGCTCTGGCTGACCAAGTTCACAGACGACTGCAAGCTGGGAACTATTATTAACTCCCCAAGTGATGCAGACATCCTACAGAAAGGCCTCACTGAGACTAATGACTGGTGTTGAAACCATGGCCTTAAACTTATTGCCCAAAAATGTGTCTCATTCCCTTTGGGAAAAACTCATTTCCCACTAATAAGCACGTGTACACACCCAACTACTGAATCATCTTCTTCAATATAACCTGCTAGCAAATTCCCAACATGGATTTCAGCCAAACCATAGTACCACCTCTGCCCTTATATCCTTTACTGACCACGTCAACAAACAAAGAAATCTCAGTAACTTACTATCTGTTGTCTTCCTAGACCTGTCAAAGACATTTTAACAAGGTATCCCACTGCAAATTACTATCGACTCTCTCTGAGCTCAGTCTGGATAACTCCTCTCTAGTGTGGTTTAAAAATTATCTGTCTCTCTGGCAACAATCTGTTCAATGGCATAACTCTCTCTCCCCTCTCCTCCCAGTGGGACAAAGTGTTCCACAAGGATCCATTCTTGGTCCCTTACTACTGAGCTGTGGTGGTGTAGCGGTAGCATTATCGCCTCACAGCAAGAGGTTCTCCCATTCAATTCTCGGCTGGAGTGCCTTCTGTGTGGAGTTTGCATGTCCTTCCCACGGTTGAGTGTCATTTGAAAGATGTGCGTGAATGGGCATGCCTTCGTTGAAGGTTGGGCATCGAGCTGGCACTTCGGCACCATAAAAATCTACTGCCAGTCATTAGCGGACCGGACTTCTGCTGTGGTGACCCCTAACCGAGAAAAGCCGAAAGAAGAAGAAGAAGAAGAACCAATAACCTCCCCTCGGCTACCCAACAAACTAATATAGTAGAGTATGCTGATGACACCACCCTTATTTGCTCAGCCCCCTCTCTACAATTTCTCCAAGATAGAACCCAGGAAGCCTTTATTACTATAGAAAAATGGTTAATTCCTCCCAAGTCATAAAAAATCCATTTAAGACCCAACTCATGATCTTCCACCCATCCAAAAATTTCACCCCTACCTCGCCATTCTCAATATCATCCTCCAACAATACCCTTATCACACCAGATAACATCCTCTACCCTTATCACACCAGCAACCCAAGCCAAGCTACTAGGTGTAACTATCGACCAAAACCTAAAATTCAACAAACATATAGCACAAACAATTTTCCAGATTTCATAAAAAACTTGGTTCACTCTACCGCTGCAAGAGCTTCCTCACACAGGAATCGCAAATCACTATCTCTCGTACCCATCTACTCTCCACCTTACTATACGTTTTCCTATTTCTAACTAACCTAAACAAATATGACCTTCTGAAACTATTTATCTGCTGCAATAAAATCTCAAAATTTGCAACCAATGCTAAGTTTACTGCCCATCCGTATGACAACCAGTATGGTTAGAACTCCCTATCCTACTAAAATACAATCAATTTCTCCTGACCCATCAACTGCTATACCAACAAAATAAAATACCTGCCCTCTCATACCTGCCCTCTCTGGTCTGCTCACCTTCCATAATACTACATGTCAACTAAGATTTTTCAGTACTGTCCTACTGACTGTTATTGCTTACATAGCTCAGGCCAATCTCTTTATTCCTATGCAGTTGCTAAGACCTGAAACTCTCTACCCTCTGACATTAAATGTTAGTAAACATACTTTCAAATCCATACTAAAACATCTCTGTTTTAAAACTTGGATATGTGTATTTACAGAACCAGACTAATTTCACCTGTTCCTGACTTTCAACATCCCTAGATCACAGGTGTGCTGTGTAGTTTCACTCATTGCATAGTACTGTGAACCAGGTGTTTAGGCCACCTTTATAGTTATGATTTCTAGTTCATGACCCTGTTTGTCTATGGAAACTTATTTTTGAATTTATGTTCAAGCAATTCTATATTTGTTGTATAATATCTTGTTTAATTGTTTCTCAGTATTCTAACCACTGTATGCTGCATCAGTTGTAAAACTCAGATTTTTACTTCTTTTATATGTTCTATGCTCTTTGTACAAAATAGCTATGTTTATATAATTTTTTTATTATTTTTGTTATTTTTTATAATTTTTTGCTATGTATTTGGAGCTTTTCTCCCCAGGCCACTGCTGAAAACAGTCACCTTGTGTTCAGTCAGACTAACCTGGTAAACAAATGGAAAATATAATAAAATAAATAAAATAAAATAAAATGAATGGGAGCCCACTGAACACTGAAGGAGTTATAAGAGATCTGGGGACACAGGTTGACTGCAACCTCTCCTTTGACCACCACATTGCCACTGTGGTCAGAAAGTCCTTCTATGTGGCACATCTCATTACCGCGGGTTTTCATCCAGGAAATAAGCAGTCATCATTTCTCTATACTCTTCCCTCATTAAACCAGTCATAGAGTATAATGCCCCATTTGGCATGTACCACATTAGACACCTGCAACAGCTGGAGAGGCCACAAAAGTACCTCACAAAGAGGTTCTTAGGCCTTAAACACATGTCCTACATGGACAGACTCAAAAAACTTCATCTATTCTCTGTCTCATATTGTCTACTAAGAGGCGATCTCTGCTTGACTTACAAAGCCATGTCTGACCCAGCTGTGTTAGAAATGCTACATCTAATGAAATCCCAATCCCTCCACACCACATGCTCCAGAGACTTGAAACTCATTACCACAATCAACAGAACATGCTGCAGGGACAGGTTCATAACCCAGAGACTGCCCCTGCTCTGCAATAGACTTCCCATACATGTCATATGGACCCTCTTCAAGAGAAATCTTGATGAGTGGATAGAAATAGAAAGTTCGCCCCAGGGAACGCTCCAGTGGCTCTACTTCATAGAGTCACTGGGAACTAATGTTGGGCGGCACAATGCCAGTGCACCTCTATGGGCTAGGCTTGTAAAGGCTCCAGGGACATTAGTCTAGTACTCACCTATAAGCCTATGAACCTATGAACAGCACATTAAAATCTTTGCTGAGAAAATTTAATAAGAAAGATATGATTTGGTGCAGTTAATACAAGCCTTAACAGGGTGCATGTTTTCTTGAGTTATTATACAGAAGTCACCCTAGTACACTGATAGATATTGCCAGAGAAATCTGGGAAGAATGTCAAACCCATTTAAAAGTATTACAGACATTATATTAAATTGCAGGACAGGATGAAAGTGGCCAGACCTATTGTATTGGAACACAGGGAAAGAGTGCAGGCCATACAACAAAGAAGTATATAATAAAAATGCAGGGAAAAGAGAATTCAAAGTTGGATAACAGATGATACTTTAGTTTCCCTTTGCAAAAAAAAAAAAATGATAAATGTCAGAGTCCCTTAAGATGCACACACACACACATATATATATATATATTGCCCGAAACACATTTCGGCAGTCGTACGGTTGTGCGACTTTAAATGTCAAATCACAACACTCCGAACATACCAAGATTTAAAAAATGGTAATCTCAATAACGAGATTCAACCATTTTCGAAATCGAAATCAAAAAAGTTACATACAGCATTATGGAGGGGGGCTGCACCCCCCACACCCCTCCACTTTAATAAACAAACTCCAAGATCGCATTACAGTGAGGGAAAGGATTCATTTCCCAATCCCCACTATAGTGCGATCTGCACCCAAAATGCAACGTGCATTCGCACATTTGAAAGTTGCATCTTTTTTTTTTTCATAATTTCAGAGATCTGGTGGTTGTACTTTCACACTTTGGTGATATCATACAACCTCCGTACGAACAAATGAATGTATACCATATATATATATATATATATATATATATATATATATGGTTTACTATCAAAAACTTGAAATGCAGTTTATCGAAAGTCAGATGTTTGAAAGTACAGTTTAAAAAATGCACAATGCTGAACTAGAGTACTATGAACTCACAATAACCAAAGTAAAGTGTTATTTGTTATTATGAGTTCTGCATTGTGAATGGAGATTGCAGTGCTGTGAGGATCAGGGAATTTATCCTTTTCTTCACTGTAGTGCGATCTCACAGTTTGTATATATAATTTGCAGGTGGTGTGGGGGTACAAGGAGGCTTGAACCCCCCTGCAAAACAATAAAAAGCATGTGCTGTTGAGGTGAAATTAGCATGGCACATTGAGCTGAATATCCTGGGTGTCTGACATCACCTTTTGCTATATTGAATAATGTTAACTGTGGTCAATGGGGAAAGGATATTCAATGTAAAAACCTTTTCGATTTCAATGTTGTGGGTAATTGTATTGAACAAACGATGAAGTGCATTTCAAGCTTTTGATAGTAAACATATGTCTAAAATAAATTAAAGGCTAAGCAGACTAGACAAAGAAGGGCAGAAAATGTATATCATATCAGCACCATGAAGGTGTGGAAAGAAGTGATGACCAGTGTATTTAGTTTAATGACAGAAACTGATGCGATTCATAGAGACAGAAAACACACCTGTTTGCATGTAATACATGTAGATGATGCACCACTCATGCCCCAGAATCACATGATAAAAGAATTTCCTTTAATAAGCAGTGAAGCATTTTCATTACAAATTGACAGAAAAAAGGCTAATTTAGCATTATGTTAAGACCATTCCACAAAAAATCTCAAACTTAAACCTTCACAATATACCATTGCTACTGCAAAAGGCTGTACATGAGGAAGTACAAATAATGCTGATGATGCTTGTGATAGATGAGACAAAATGCAACAATACATGTGTAGATCAATATGCATGCATACCTTTAAGATGCTTTCTAGGGGCTTGCACAAGTGAATAAATACTGAGCATGTGCGAGCCTCACGGCCATTTTGTAGTAAGCTGTTGAGATGTAAGCATGTATGTCTGTGTAGTCTGTCAGTTAATCAGTTTGTTTATATTTTGTACTGCTGCTGCTGCTATCCATCCTGATGTGTTTCTGTGTAATAAACCATATAAACAAACTACCCCGCCTGTCCATCATCTATACTAGAGAGGGAGAAGCAACAGCATGTAATAGATTAGTCAAAATGCAACTGGAAAACCCCTTAGGTTAGCCACATGTGTAATTGAAAAGAAGGTTCTAGAACAATTTAGTAAGTTTACAAGCATTTCTAAATTTAACAGTGTTGCAATGCTTAGGGTAGATGAACTAATTGAATTGTTGAGGAAGGCAAATTTCATGACCACATTAGATTTAAAACAAAGGGATACCTCTGAAGAATTAGTCTACAATAACCGCCTTATTTTTGGCTACATGGTTCTACTGTATTTTTCAAATGTTAATGGAAACAGTCCTAAATTCCAATGTTCAGTATGTTGCCATTTACCCAGGCAATGTCATAATATTCTTGACTAGGACTCTAATATAGTTAAGTTATAGGCTGTGTTAGACTAATGGATATGCAAGGTTTAGGGGCAAAGGCTCCAAGAACAAGTTATGTATGACACAGATGAAATATTTAGAATGCCTGGAACTAAAAAGCAGGTGAGTGTATTACTGGTTTTCATTGGCTGCTACGGAAAACTGGTACCCAGTTTCTCATGTATCAAGTTCCTCTGATACAGATTTGATAAAGAAAGGGATGTCCCTTATACTTTAATAGATAACAGGGGAAGATAACACTTTAGAACCGTTCAAGGAAGAGTTATATTACAAACCTGTTTTAGCATGCATAGTTTTCAGAAAACTTTCATTGTTTACACTAATGTCTCATGTGTAGGCATAAGAGCAGAGCTTTAATAGGACATTGAAGGAGAAGGATACACTTTCTAAGCCACAGTCTATGCAAAGCAGAGGCCAGGTGTTCTACTATCAAGATGACATACTTGGTTGCAAGAGGGCACTCTCATCCATGAAGCATTATCTCTATAACAGGGACTTTACATCAGTCACACTCTGTGCTCCCATAATGTGATTACATCTTCAGAGAGACCATTTGTCTTTCACATGTCAAATATTTTCAGCTTCAGTCAGTATATTCTAGTTCAGTGTACTACGGATGTTTAGGTGATGAAAACATAAAGTGTTATTTACCATAGATAAGCTTTCTAGCCAGGGTTCCTCTTTACAATCATTTAAATTCACTCTAAATTTTCAAGCAGATTTAATGCCTCACAAAAATAACAACATCCAAAACCAAGAGATAAAAACAGGATATTTAGTAACCTCTCTTAACATAAGGGAAAAAGATATCCATGTAAAAAACACCAATATTGTGAAGAAAATATTTACAATAGAGGTTGCATTTATATGGCTCAAAGCCCATTTTTAGACTAACTTTTCAAAGGGAGGGCAGTGCAAGACAGTGTAGTTGTGTTTACCCCAGAATATCTCAGAACTGATATTGTACAAACGTCTGCTAAAATGATGTCTTGTAAAAAAATACAGTAAAAATTAGTGTAGAAAAAATGTTATGTTCCACTTTAAGAAAGATACAGCTCTGCTTTAGGAGGGGAGGTTTTCTTTACACAGTGCTGGTGACAGGATATTACTTTGTTATTGTAATTGATAAAAACAGAAGAATATCAACCTGGAAATTAGTGAGGTCGGCTTATCAAAGCAAAAGGAATTTGTCTCCAGAACAAAAGTTGTGGATAGGGTGGTGTGGAAGGGAAAATGAAGCCTAGTAAAACAACAAAGTATTTCTGCTATCTATATTTATATCTCTATATCTATCTAAAAATGGAAGGAAACCAAGGCAAGGACCACTTCTATAAAATGTATTAAGCACTTTCAAACAAGGTGGAGAGACCATCTACATGACTGGTTTAAATAATACATCAAAACCATTTGGATTGTATGACTAATTGCATCATTAAATAAGCAACTAGTTAAAATGAAATAGCATCACAATGTCAAGTAAAGGCCGTGACAAATGATTAAAACCAGATGAAAAATGCTGATTAGATCTCTTGAATACTAACAAAAATGGTAATCATGATATTATTCATGAGGCAGCAACAAAAACTTTACCTTATTTTAAAAAAGGCAGCTTTTAATTTTAAAAAACTACTAATAGAAATCAAGTCATTCAGACACAGCTATATAGTGGCATTGGTCTTAAGCTGCCACTGTAATTCTTTTAACTCCAAAAAAATCATCAACTGATCCACCCTCTATCCTAAGTCATCATGATCAATAACTAAAAATGTAAAAGAATGTTGTTCATATTGACCAATATGTCTATAAAGAACATTCTTAAGATCTTTTTTCTTTATGTCATAATAATGCTGATAAATTCTACTTCTAAAACTTCTTTTTGTCTTCCCCATATAAAAAAACTGGTTTTGAAACAAAGCCAGGTACACCACAGCTTTTGTTCTGCAATTATATTTCTTTCGTAATTTTACTATGCCAAGATTAACAAGCTGCACACAATTTGCCTCGTAAATATATTTGCACTGTGTACAGTGACACATTTCATCATTCTCCCTTCCTGTCATTATTTTCCCTCTCCAATACGTTTTTCACACAAATACCCTTCTTATCTACAGCCGATGGAGCCTGTCCCACCACTTTGGCGTATCCTGGATCAATCATAAGGAAACCCCAGTTTCTCTCAATAATAGCTCTGATATCATAGAAATCAAAGTTGTAAGTCAAAATAAGTGCCTTCCCAAAATTATTGCTTTCTATATTTTTCTTATTGTTTCTTAACAAAGATGTACAGTTATTACTTGAATCTAATAAGGGGGAAAAACAACCATTAATTCTCTTTAGATGGAACTCGTGAAAACATTATCCAAAAAGAAATCAGGTTCACCCCTTTTTTGCAACATGCATTTTAATAAACTACATTGTTTTTGGAATTCACAATCATCAGACACTATCCGAACTAGCCTAACACACTACCCAGAATTCAGCAAGCTCTGCACGGCATGCAGGATTAGTGCAAGAGCTGCTGCAGGCAATATGGCTAATGTGCGATCCAGGAATGAGCTCTTGGGACGTGCACAAGTGCTCTCACACTATTCCTGCATGGACACAGCCCTTGCATGCTAATTACCTCATTTGCTGGTGAAAACCATGCAAATTAGGTGAATTAGTGATCCAGGAAGCAGGCAGGAGTCCGTGCAGTAATAGTGTAGACTGCAGAAATGTATTCAGCCAGTAGTTGAATACATTTCTGCAAACTACAAAATGGAGGCATGACAGCTCATAATAAAGCATGTATTATAATGGTTAGGCATGCCAAAGGCCAAATATATGGCCATAGGCATAAAAACTAGTTTCAAAATGATAAAAAAATAACTGTTTTTTTTTCTTGCTGATTTCGGGTGATTAAGCATAGGGCAGCGGTGCGCAAACGGGATCAGCCCAAAAATAATAAAAAAAGCTAGAAATAAATACACACACACACACATATATATATATATATATATATATATATATATATATATATATATATACACACACACACACACACACACACACACACACACACAATAAAAACACACACATATATATATACATACACACACACACACACACACATATATATATATATATATATATATATATATATATATATATATGTTTACATATATGCATATATATACATACACACACATATATATGTATATATATATATATATATATATATATATATATATATATATACAGATAGTTCTATATATGACCATATATAAATACATATATATAAATATATATGTGTATGTACATATATACATATATCTACATATGTATAGATAGCGCCATACCCTTGTTATGTGTAAACATGACTGTTGTATATACCTTCCCAAATGTATCACACCATATTCATCTGATATGTATATATTTAGATATAACAACATACTTGATTCAACACTAATATCGCTGACAAGTACTACACAATTGTAGAAGTCAAAGCAGTTGTTCAATACTATTCAGTATGTGTACTGACAGATATATTGAAAAAAAACAATCTTCACAGCTGTGATGGCTTAGTGTTTAACTGCTGTGAGTATAGTGTACAGGGTCCTGGGTTCAAGATCTGCAAGGGCTGTTTATTTTGTTGCTGGGCAGAACAAGGGCTGTTGGATACAGACTGTTTAAGGCAGTTTTGTGTAGCTTTAAGTGTGTTTATGTGGGTTTGCAAGATGGTAAGTGCTGCTAATGTAAAGTTAAACGAAAAGGCACTCACACCGTGTGGGCTTTGCTTACCAGCATGCAAATCTGCTTAGCATTTATATTGCAGCAATGCTGAAACCTGCTAAGCATGGCTCAGCCCTGATAAACCAGTAATCACATTCCAGTCTGATAAAATAGCAGGGTAATGACATTGTTAATAATAAGTATATTTAATTCCATGTACATAACATGGGTCTATGTGCTGGCATTCCAGTAGCAATGGATGTGAGTCTACTGTCTCAGACATCTGAGTATATATGGCTTGTACAACACTCTTTTCCATTTGAATGTGTTTCATACATGGGTAGTATCCCAGGTTATATGCAGTCATACTGTCATGTAGTGTATCATTATGTTACTACTGTTGACTGTGCTTTCTCATGTAAGAGTGGATTGCAGATTGTAGTACTGGAACCAAAAACCCTTGCTGGCAAAGATGGACTCTTGAGTCCTCACTATTGTGTTATTGGTGTGTGAGCTATGTGTCATTAAGTATTTACTACTGGATATTGATCTGACATGTGGATATTAACTGTAGACTACTGCATGTATAGGACATGTCATTGAGGGCTGCTGTCATGTAGTAATGGCATACCAATCAGTGTCAGACATCTATCTGTCAACACATTCATCCTAATGCATAACCAGTTTGCTAGCTCATGTCTGTCTGTCCTCTGTACAGATGTGCAGATGTCAGGTATCCATTTTGGCTGCTTACAGGCAATCTATGCTTGAGTGACACTGACATGTATGCCCAGTTGTGTTATGAATGCCACAGCTAGGAATCCCCACCTTGTAAGCACCACATGCCAAGTTTACTTCAACTACACTACCACAGTCAACAGAACAGGCTTGGGTACAGGTCTCCAAGACAGACACTGCCCATGTTATGTAATACATGTTGCATACATGTCAATTGAAGCACCTCAATGGCCATCTGCAAGAGGCAACCAGTTGATTGGATATAGCATTTAACTCTCACCCTGAGGATTACTCCCGTGGCATCAGTTGATAGATGGCCTGCTGGCAAATGGCAGGTGGTATGATACCACTGTACCCACATAGGTTCATAGTTTTATAGGTAGGTACAAGGCTATCCGCCCAAGGGCCTAAGTAAGCCTAGCCAAAAAGATTCCCTGGCTTACACCACCGAAGAAAGTAATTTTTCTTTGCCCCTGTCGAGCAGAGCCACAGAAGTGATCCCTGGGGTGTATCTCCTATTTCCCATCCACTTATCAAGATTTTTCTTGAAGAGTGTTAATGAGGAACTTTTCTTGACATAGATAGGTAGCTTGTTCCAGAGTATGGGAAGTCTCTGGGACAGGAATCTATTCCTCCAGCATGTCCTGTTTATTGTGGTGACAAGGTTTTGGTCCCTAGAGCGTGCAACTCAGAGGGATTGGGATTTCTTTAGGTGTAGCATGTCCAACAGCTCTGGGTTTGACATAGCTTTATATGTTAGGCAGAGATATCCTTGGAGTAGGCAATATGCTATGGAGTAAATCTGGAGTTTTTTGATATGGTCAGTGTAGGGTATCTATTTTAGGCCAATAATCCTCTTTGTGAAGTACTTCTGTAGCCTGTCCAGCTGCTGCAGATGTTTTGTGAGGTATATTCCAAAAGGGGTGCTGTACTCTATAATGGGTCTGAGTGTCGAGTAGAGGGGAACAATGACCTCTTTTTTCCTAGATGAGAACCCTTTTGGGATGAGGAGTGCCACGTAGAAGGATTTCCTGACTACTGTGGCAATGTGATTATCAAAGGAGAGACTACTGTCCACCTGGTTCCCCAGGTCTCTTATCACCCATTCAGCGTTAAGTAGACTGCCGCCTATTTGGTAGTTCATGGGTACAGAGTTTTTACCAAAGTGGATGAGAATGCACTTTTTGGCATTGAGCTTGAAGCCATGGCTCTTACACCAGGCATCTGTCTCAGTGAGGCCCTTATGTAGGATGTCCACATCATTTGGGGACTAAGCTATGGCTCCTAGTTTGCAGTCATCTGCAAACTTATTTAGCCAAAGGCCTTCTTTGTTAGCCTGTACTTCAAAGAAGTAAATACCAAACAAGAGTGGTCCCAGAACTGAACCCTGTGGTACTCCACTTGCCAATGGTTTGAAGTCAGATTTGGAGTATGCAACTTTTACAGTGTGGGTTCTGGCAGTGAGCCAATTGGTAACCCATAATGTGATGAAGGGATTTATACCTAGTTTAGCCAGTTTAGCTATAATTCCAGAATGGGGGATGATGTTGAATGCCTTGGCGAGGTCAAGATAGGCTGTGTGAACCTTCTTACCCTTGTCTACAGTTTGGTGACTGTCTCAAAGAAGTCAGTCAGGTTCAGGATGCATGATCTGCCTTTCACAAACCCAAACTGGGTGGAGTCCCGAGTTTGAAGGCTAGCAATGTCTTTGTTTATGAGTTCCATGATGGTACATTAAATGGCCTTACAGACCAGGCTCGTCAGGCTAATAGGTAGATAGTTCCTTGGATCAGTGGTGGCTCCCAATTTGTGGAGTGGGATAACTGTTGCTGTGTGCAATTCAGTGGACACAAAACCTGATATAAGACAATGATTGAACTTGGCTCTTAGGTTGGGAGACAGTTCATTCTGAAGTTCGTGCAAAATGCAGCATGGGATGTTGTCCGGTCCCATGGATGCTGTGTTTTTGGCTTTAGACAGTGCAGCTTTTACCTGCGTATTTGTGATTACAGGGACTCTGCATTCTTCCTGTATAGATAAGGGCCCTTTAGGGGATGAGGGAGGGTAAAGTTATCACTGAACCTATCTTGCCAGGATGTTGGCAATATCAGTTGGTTCTGTAATTTTCTTGCAGTTGTACTGTAACTCAGAGCATATCTGGGTGTTGCCATTGAGATCCTTGACATAGCTATAGAATGCTTTGTGGTTGTCCTAGAATCAGTGGCAATTTTGTTTTCATAACTAGCTTTGGAGGCTCTTATAAGGGATCTCAGCTTCTTACTGAGGCTGACCAGGGAACTCCTCCACTCATGGGATTATACTCTCTTTCGCAACAGTTTCTTCCTTCTGTTGTAGAGTTTGTTTATGGCAGGGGACCACCAGATTGGATTCCTTTTTTTTTGGAGGATAGCATCATGGTTCTGTTTCATCCCCTACTCTTCCAATACCCTGAGGCCCTTCACACCCACTACACCCCCATTGCCGTAGTTAGATATGGCTGCTGCTGTAATAGACATTACATATACCTTGTTATACTCTTCACCCTATAGGCTACCTGGAGCTTCCAGTACCAGCACAATACTGTTGTACAAATTGGTAGATAGGCATGGGTTACCCTCTGAGTCCTGGCAAGTGTGTGTATGTGTGCAAGTGTGTATATTTGTAGGATACAGCATTCTGAGGTCACATTCTCCTAATACAATTCACCTTGCTACACATTATAAGGGATAGTGATGTTGCTGACCATAGGAGAACCATGACAAAGCATTATCCTACTATCCCTGTGGTATATGCAATAGATGCGTATCCCTGTAGTAGCACTTTTAAGATAGACAAGGGGTTGTATTGCAGTCCTGGTCAATGTGTGATGGTGGGTATGTCAGAGTGTTATCAGGGGTTTCAGTGAGTACAATATCCAATGTGGGGTGTGGGTGCTGGGTATACTGTCTTTACACCATGGTACCCCCAGTACATTTCCCAAGGTCCACTGTATGGGGACCACTGTCACTATCAGCCATACAGGTAACTGATTACACTATCCAGTGCAACAGTGCATGTGCTGTGTGCAACTTATCTGTAACAGAATGGACACACTGACAAGGTAGTTAGCACTGATAAACCCAGGTCTCTCAGATGTGTGTATGACTGTATGTGTTTGTCAATGTGTATATGACAGTACGTCACACTATGTATTGTTCATAAACAACCAGTACATCCCCCATTACCATACTCTATAAGGCCTGGTGATGTTCTTCACTTAACAAGTAACCTGGGACACACCTCATCCTAAAAGCTGTGTAGTGTGTGCAATTAAGGCCACACACATTAATAGCAATAAGTACCTAGGTAGGGGTTCTAGTCTCAGTGTTGCCAAGTAAGAGTGTGTGTGTATGTGAAGGGATCTACTTCAGTTTGCAGAAAATACATGTCCCAGGAGGTCATCTCTCCGAGAACTGACTGGCAAATGCTAACATTTCACAGATATCATCCTGTGGAAATTCATTCCATCAAAACTAGAAGTAGATGTGTAAATGCTCTCTTCCCCACTGTATGTCTGTACAGCGATACTGGAGTTGGTATATATATAGCTGGGTGTGGATCTTGCAGACACAGCCATCATCATTCCGGTTATTGTTGCGTGTATCCTCTCGCTTAGTCAGCTGTAATGCTGTACAGTTTATGTTAACAGGTTAAGTAGTTGTCAATCACACTATCTGTGGTTCTAAACCACCCCACACCTTCCAGAGGGTAGGGCTGTGCCACCAACACCAGCACACCTATGTTTACCAAGTTGAGAATTGAACTACATTGGGGAAGGGGACATATACCCTGCCAGTACCATCGTCAATGGTATTAAACTAGCAGACTGATTATTTCCCAATGTGATATTGTGCCTATTTGGTCTTGGTGGAATTACATAGGCTAAAATGGGTTCCTTGCAAAAGTACATATATGCATTTGTACAGTATTCTCTGTGTATTGCATCAACACCAAAGCCTCTGTGTGTGTGTGTTATACACAAACATGTGGTGTGTACCTCCCAGTACACTTGCCATTGTCCACTGTAGAAGGGCTGCTGACATCAGCCACCCTGCACTCACCTGTATACATCCTCTCAGACCTATCAGGCATGTGGCACATGCAGTAACTGTCATACAGCCCTGTGACTTGTGTTCAGCTGTACCCAGGATATGGCACAGTCAAGGTGTCACCACAGTGTCATACCCCTTGTAGGAAACAACAGCAGACCAACATCCTGCTGACACATAGATACCTACAACTCAAACGGAATACATTATGGAGACCACAATCAGTCAGTGTTAAGAGCTATAATGCATCATGGCTGGACAGCTACACATCCTCACATGTAAGCATTAAACTTTAGTGCTGAAAACATGCTACACAGCATTACATTGGTACACCATAGTACAGTAACGCTGTGCATCAGAACCATATTAGCCTGTCTCTGCATCATAGGTTCATAGGTTCATAGGTTTGTACTAGGCTAACTGCCCTTGTGAGCCATTGTAAGCTTAGCCAATTATCCCTTGTGAGACTCAAACCCTGCACCTTGTGTTTAGGCCACCCTCCCAACCCCCTCCCACAATCGATGTTGTGGATGACAGGGATTTGGCACAGGTATCATCATATGCACAGGGTGTGTTCTGGGTTTGCCAGAGACCTAGGCTGAGTTATTTGTTTGACATCATGTGTGTGTGTGTGTATATGTGTGTGTGTTAGGGAGTTTCATTATTAATTGGGCTGTGGGGTTCCCCTAGCTGTGTTTGTGATGTGCGTGCATATGCATGCACACAGTTCTGCCATGTGGCTGCCCTCTACAGGGGTTTGTTGCACAGCTGCAGATCGTACTGGGCAGGGTGTGCAGTCACCATCTCCGGCCACGGATATGAGAACTGGGCCTGCCAGGGGTTCCATGGGCACTACCAGTACAAGCCAAGATATGGCACTCTCCCCTGATTATGACATATGTCCGCTGGATCTGGGTCCCTCTTGGGACTGGCCAGGGCCATGTGCATATGGCCTGCTATGTTGTGGTGTGGACAGCATCCCCACATGCAGGGCTGGCACTGCCACTATGGGAGCAGCTCTGACTTGTTGTCACATCCACATTGACCTCCACCTGTTGGTGTTGCTGGCCTATGTCCATTTGGCTGTTAAACTACTCCCACCATATGCTCAAGCACAGACATTCCATGGTTGAGGATTCCCACCATCTCACCCAACCATCTATCCAGGACCGCTGCAAAATAGTGGTGGGCACCTGCAAGATCACAGATGTTGTCAATAACAGCAGAATGGGGGGGCGTGGCCAAGGATGAACACAGGATAGCAGCAGATTTCTTCAGCTCCACCAATTTCATTACACTAACAGGAATTAATTACTTAAAAAATTAATTTTTGAAGTAATTTTCTTTCTAAATATGTTTGTTTTATATAGTTATTGAACTATATCTAAAAAACAAAGGAAATCTTAACAATATTCCTGTCAGAAATCACTTTGGAAATTCTCCTGTCAGTTTATCAGTCTGAAATGAGTTCCAGTAAGACAAATTCTCAAGACTCCAGCATCAAGAAAGAACTTCAGTCTCTGATAATTATAATCCAGCAACTTACTGCTAAGATGGATAAAATGGATACTAAAATAGACACCTTCATAGAAAAAACTACAAAACAAATAGACTTGTTACATATAGACCTGCAACAACAGAAGATCCAGATGACAGGCATAGAAGAAGCTATGAATGACATGGAAAATAGAATACAAGAAGAGGAAATCAACATTGAGTTTCTGCTGAAACAAAATACACATTTACAAACAAAGCTGGATGACCTGGAAAATAGATCTAGGCGCAATAACATTAGGATTTTTGGACTGCCAGAAAATATTGAAGGTAACAATATTACTTCTTTTTTAACAACATGGCTCCCTAAAACTTTAGACTTATCAGAAGCATTCTCTTTTGGTATCGAAAGAGCACATAGATCTATAGCTAATACTAACTCCAACAAAAACTATCCTAGATCAGTTATAGTTAGATTTCTATCATCTTTTGATAAAGAGATGGTTCTTAAATCTGCTTGGGCTAAAGCTCCTGTTAAGATTAATGAGATAACTGTGCGTTTTGACAATGATTATTCTTCCATGGTAATAGCTAAAAGAAAAGTTTTTCTGCCACTAATACGGGAGCTTAAAAAAGCACAGTTTAAAACATACCCTCTGTTTCCTGCCAAGCTTAAAATCTTCCTTCCTGATGGTCCTAAAATTTTCGATGACTTAGACTCTGCCTTACTGTTTATCAAAAAAAATAAGATTTTGGATAAAATAGAAGAAATGGAATGGGCTAGTCCTTCATTAAAGAGACTGGCAACTGAAACTTCGTGGAAGACTTCAGAGAAGAAGAAGAGACTAAAAAACAAATGATCTGTTCCATGTTTTTTTTTCTCTCATCATTTTATTTCATTATTAATCTTTTTAAATATAGTTCCTGCATTTCCAAGAAGCAACAAATATTTTGAAAAAGATTTAATCAAAGTTATTCTCTGTGTGCAAAGAAATGTTTTGTTTCATAACTAGTCAAAATATCTGGAGATTTAATGGCAAGTTGTGATTCAACTTGTTTCTCTTTCTGAAAAGGAGAAGTAAGGTCAGTAATTTGATACATTTTTTCTTTATCTTTTTTTTTTCTTCTCCTTTTCTTCTTTTCTTTGTTTAAACAATGACATTCTATTTAGATTATGTAGTGGGTAAAGGGTGGGGGAGGGCAGGGAAAGAAGAGTAATGAAAATATGATTAATAGAATAATAACATATTTATTCCTTGTAAAAGTTTATATGTTCTTCAAATGCTATTCCTAATTATACTTTCTTGATTACACTGCTTATGCTTGTTTGTAAATAATCTGTCATGCTTTAACTAATAATAATTAGAACTAAATAATAGTAAATAATATGTTTTATTTTTAACTCTATTAATATAAACAGTAAGTAATATTCCATTGTATATACTTCTTATAGCTTTCTCTTACATTTTTTTTATTTCTGCCTTACACCCTTTTACTTTCTACTCTATTTTTCTTTTCTTTATTAATATATAGAAATGCTTTTGCTCATATAGACAGAGTAAATAATAAGATTTGCATAAAATTGAGTTGGGACAAAAATATCGAGTTTTATTACTTATTAATAATTTTGGGCTTAATTTCACTTACATAGAGTCTGTAATAACCTGTAGAATACATTGTGAAGGTTTTGTCATGTTTAGATGCATTTACACTGCTAAATGAATGTTTGTCACTAGTTTTTAATAAGTTTCCCACCAAAATGTTAAGAGAGACAATCTGGGATGTGGGCTGTCTCATGCACAGTGTCCATGAGCTACTTCAAAAGCTTCAAC
>NC_056737.1:1470640827-1470650827 GCF_019279795.1 Protopterus annectens
GAACAACAGTCCCAACAGTAGAGGTTTGTTTGGGAACATACCCATGTTGGTTTCAGTGTGATGGTTGGATCAGTTGAGTGGTGGGGAAAGGGAACAGATTTAATTGACAAGTGCTATTAAGTATATTTGTCAGTACACTACTATTCACTACTCTACATTCTGACCACACTTAAATTCTACCTGGGCAATACACATATTTCAGATTCACATATTAGTTGCAGGCCCTGGAGTGTGTGCTGTGCCTTTCACATAATCTACTGTGACATTCTCTGTGTGCAGGTTTCTTGCCTACTGGGGGAAAGTATCAATGGCAGTGTGACACTTGAGGGGCTTGTCTGGGCCAGACTGCAGAGAGTGGATGTCTAGCTTGCATCTATTTGTAGGACTGGGGCTGATCAACACAGCAATTGTACACCTTTCATAGTTATACACATCATACTAGTATTTCTATTTGGATTTCTTTACCTGTGTGCCCTGTATGGAAAATGTATGTGTTGCAGTACTTTATTTTTTATATTCAGATTGCAGTTTACAATTGTAGAACCAGACTGGGATGTTAGTGGTGGTCCCTGGATTCGAACCGTGGTGTGTGTGCAAAATTGAACTACAGGTCTAATCCTTTTCAGACTAAGCTACTGTGGAGGTGTTGTGCGCTGCTTGTGACATTTCTATTTAGTACATATTTTTGTGTACAGTACTTTTATTATGATATGTTGCATTATTTCTTTCCTGTTTTCAGTACAAATTATGCATACACAACAGACATTGGTGTCACTGTTTGTGAAACATGTGCACATTAGCCGGATTGCACATTTCACTGTTTTACAACTACATACTGCGATTTAGATTCCTGACTACACAGTGTAGGTTTTAGGTCTGCACCTGTTAGCCTTATACATTTTTCAGTACATTCACAGCTACATACAGCTGAAATTAAAAGGTTAACATAGGACAATGCTGGCAGACAAACAAGTAAAACACATTCTGATGGAAATATGTACTGTTGCTTTTTTTCAGTTATTTGACCTGCCCATTCTAAAGTATGCAGACAAGCAGTGCTAAATCAGTTCACCTCACTTAATGCATTGTGCAGGACATACACATTTCTATTTTTCAGGTACAAGTGAGATGACACACACCAGTGTTTGGGATCACCTTTATTAGTTTTGACATGCATATCTGTGTACAACTCAGAAATCCACAATTAATATTTCTGCATGATCTGCACAGGGGAATGCTTTTCATTTCTAACTGAACACTGCGACGGTGGTGCTGCGGTAGTGTTGTTGCCTCACAGTAAGACGTTGTCCTGTTTGATTCTCAGCTAAAGTGTCTTCTGTGTGGAGACATGCGTGAATGGGCATACCTTCGTTTAAGTTTGTGCGTCAGGGCTGGCAACTCGGCGCGTAAAAATAAAATCTACTGACAATCATTAGCAGACCAGTGTTCCACTGTGGTGACCCCTAACAGGGAAAAGCCGAAAGACACAACAACAGTACCACTGACATGGCACTTTCTTGACAGGTTAACTCAGACAAACTCATACATATTCTAATATTCCTCTTCTGCATATTGTACCTTGTTTGCTACTGATATCTGTATTACACAGCAGTTGGGAATACTCCACTGTAATACTAGTAGCCTGACACAGGCATTTATTCCTGACTTTTACAGCACAATTATATATATAGGCAGTACTATCATTACTGTAATTTTGATTTCTTACTGCTAATAGTAGAGGGTATTATGTACTCACCATACTGCCGACACAGCTGGGACAGTCACTGGGTATAAGCCTCCACATTTTGGCACCTCTCCACAGCAGCTCTATGGGGAGACATCACACATTAATCACACCTGCGCAGTCACAAGTTGAACTTTTTCCATACTTTGTTAGAGATACATAAGACTGCATACTTATAGACAGGTGGGACATCCTGCGCTCGGGCTTCTTGGATTCACTGGTCCAACAGTGCACCCCTTCTCTGCTTCAGGTCATTATGGTGGTGACGTACCTGCTCACCAGTCCGGGGTATGCCAGTGGCACTGGTGAGATCATGGTCAAGCTAGTCCCAGGCCTCCGCTTTGTACTGCGAGCCCTGGTACTTGCCCTGCAGCAGCCTGCCATCATGGTTTCTAAAAAGGAGCCCAACCATGACCCTGGACTTCTGGATGCCCCAACATTGGATTCGGACGTGCACACCTTCACCAACACCAGATATTTTGGTCCTGCTGTGAGCAATCCCAAATGATTATGGCTGTATTCCTACCTGTGCATGTAAGGAAAGAGTGCATACATTTGGGGACGTGCACTTGAAGGCTGATGCCTTCTAAGTGTTTGTGTTTTTTCTTTTTTTTTTTCAGTGTCCTTAGACACTGAAATGTTAGCTACTTACATTTCAGTGTCTGCAAACACTTGTTTACTATATTATATTAGAGCCAGGCTCTAATATTATATAAATTGACACTCATCTGTGTCACAAAGTGCTGTACAGCACTTTCTGAGTGAAGGGGGCATGTTTCATGTGCAGGCACTGCTGACACACACCCCCTGCGCTTGCTCCTGCTTCATGTCCATTTAATGGACACAAACCACTTGTTGTATGAATAGGTATTCTTGCACGGTGCTTTGTGAATCCTGGTGACAGTCTTTTCACTTGTGATTTTTCTTGTGACAAGGATCCTAGCTTTTAAAATGTAATAGTGTGTTACAATAAATAAGCATTCTATAAATAGTGGAGTTAAATCTCACTTTTGATTTGTTTTTAAGGAAAAATATATTAATAATGCTCTATATAGACATATTGGTGAATACGAACAACATTCTTTTACATTTTTAGTTATTGATCATGTTGACTTAGGACAGAGAGGTGGATCAGTTGATGATTTTTTAGAGTTAAAGTGCATTACAATGGCAGCTTAAGACCAATGCCACTATGTACCCAGGTCTGAATGACTTGTTTTCTATTAGTAGTGTTTTAAAATTAAAAGCTGCCTTTCTAACATAAGCTAAAGTTTTTGTTGCAGCCTCATGAATAATATCATGAGTAACCGTTCTTGTTAGTGTTTAAGAGATCTAGTCGGCATTTTTAATCTAGTTTTAATCATTTGTCATGGCTTATTACTTGTCATTGTGATGGTATTTTATTTTAACTGGATGCTTAATTAAGGATGTAATTATTTATCCAATCCAAATGTTTTTGATGTGTTATTTAAACCAACTATGTGGATGGTTTGTTATTCTGAGGAAATCTCTCTACCTCTTACTATATTTTATGGAGGTGGTCCTCACCTTGGTTTCCTTTGTCTTTTTCATTTTTATCAGTTTGTTGTTTCTCTGTTTTTGTGGTGATTTCTATACGTATATATATATATATATATATATATATATATATATATATATATATATATTTAAAAACTTTCCCAAACCAAGAGCAGCGGACAAAATGCTAGTTTCAGTCAAAGTTCACTTCCAACGTTCCTTCCTCGTTGGAAGTGAACTTTGACTGAAACTATTATTTTGTCCGCTGCTCTTGGTTTGGGAAAGTTTTTAAATATTATAAAGGTTCTTTGACTTTTGTTTGTCATATATATATAAATATATATATATATATATATATATATATATATATATATATATATATATATATATATATATATATATATATCAGTGTGTGTGTGTGTGATATTTCATATAATTGAGAAAGCTAACTATTGAATTTCAGATAGAAAACTTTTTTCTATAGGCCTGTAAACTAAGCACTAGCACATAAATGAGTTATTCAAAAATATAAGTCAAAGATTTCTGGTGTCTTCAACAGGGACCCTACACATGGTCGAAATCCCACAAAGTCAAAACCCATATGGCCAAGACCATATGTTCGACTTTCAGAATCCCAACAATGTGTAACAGACATCTCCGTGCAGTGCAGAAAGGAAATATTTCCATTTTGGCACTGTAATGTGATCTCTGAGTTGGTATATTAAGGTTAGGGGGGTGTGGGGGGCATAACCCCCCCATAGGGCGTGCAGGGTGGTGTAGCCCCCTTGATAACACTTAGAAAGTCGGTTAATGTTGTTTATTTTTTTTACATGTTTGAAATTGTGGAAGTTGAACATATGGTCTCTGCCATATGGGTTTCAGCTTTTTTGCAATTTCGATCATGTATAGTAGACCCCTTCAAAAACATACTAGCTTTATCCTGATAAGTACTTCTGTCTTTAGACTTCATCTAATATATTTTACATTGAAGCTATGGATATATTTATGTAGGCTAAAGCAGAACTGGGAGGTAGGAGGGGGTGTATTGAAGTCATTAGAAGGATTCCAGGTAGTACATGGCTGGATCCCTGGAGAGATGAAGCCAGTCAGATACCAGTCTTCTGAGTATAATTATGATAGGAGGATTTTCTCTACCCTAAACTGAATGTCATTTTATGACTGTCCAGTTTGTTTTCAGAGATTGGAGATAATAGAATTTATGTCTTAAGAGAAGATAGAAATAATCAGCAGCTAGTCTTAGTCTGAATAACAGTTGGGTGCATTTTATACCATTTCCATGCTCTGTTCCAATTGGACAATGTCTGTTCAGAGAATAGAGAATTTGGGAAGAGAAGCCAAAGTGCATAAAAATGTAAATTGTAAAGATTATGGATTTTATGTGTAAACCTTGGATCTAGATGATTGTCACTGTTGAAGTGACACCCTTACACTATGTGCAAAAATAGGAAAAAGGAGCTGTGGATGTGTGAATAATGAATTACCATAATTTCAAGTTGCAAAATGGAGAGACAGAAACAATAAAAGTTTATATTCATGAACATCTGGATCATCATAAATTTTCCCCCGGTAAGTAAACAATCTGCCAACTAAACTCAAAAAAAAAAAAATCGAACAAACCCTCCCACATCCCCCAATTAAAAGGGAAGAATAACAATGAAAATGTAAGGTACTGTGGTACTGTTCAACAAATTCCCAAGTCCTCATTGCCAAGTAAACCAGCTCCTTCAGATCCAGATTGAATGTACAATAAACAGAACAGACTTTTACAGGTGTTAAGTGAATTCAAACTCAAACTGAAAATCAAGATAAAAAATAAAAATATCCACAAACAAAAACTGAATTGTGTTTATAGTATTTATAAATGTTTTTATCGTTTTTATGGTTACTGTTCAATGAAAGTTTATGTGACTAATTGTTTTGATTCGAATAAATGCTATTGTAGATTTACTGGTGATTCCATGACTTGTGATTAATTTGAATGTTTTATTTAAACTGATTTGTTGATTTTGTTTGTGAATGAACAATGATGAAGGGAGTCCATCCATAAAGATTTGTTGTTTTTTTTTAAAGATTTTTGATGTTTTTGGAGTCTGGTATTCATTTGTTTTTATTGTGGAGTAATAACCATTGACTCCAATTAACTGGTCTATGATCCAGTGCACTTGATTATTTTACAGTAAAATATACTCTCATAATGAAATTAGAAACACTTATATGTATAGTCAGGCTTCCAGGGGACATGGAGGACCTGTTTGTTTCAGAGCCCTTCTTCTAATTCATAAGAAGGAATTCCCCATATAAGTGCTTCTAAAAAGGAGAGGGTCAGTCCTCCTAAATGTTATGAAGCCAGTGGGGTATGTGTGTACAGTATGCTTATTTTGATTAGTGTCTTTTACGGTCATTAGCCAGGTATTTCAAATATTTCCTGGCAGGTCACATAGTAGTAATTGTTGTGATCTAACTCTCTAATGTCAAGAATGCTTTTAACAAAGCAATTTTGTAATAAGGCATAACCACATAAAGGCATGGTGATTATTTACAATTTGAGGGGTTTTTCTTTTTGAGGGTGTCATTGGTATCACCATTAGTAGGACAGCCATGTTTTTTGAACAGATGAAAGAGAAAGGTGCTTTGCCATTTTATTTAATGGATTGCCAGACAATATGATTTTGTGTTTTTTAACTTGATATCTGATGTGAGTGATATAACATTTAAGGCAAATTTTGGTTTTCCTCATGTCAAATGTAGAAAATGAAGTGCACTGTCAATCATTGTTGCAGTTGCTTCTTATAAACTTTAATATTTCTTGTGGGTTTGAGGGCAGAAGAATATTTTTTCTACTCGCTAGAACACAACATTTGCAATCTGAGAGCTGCTTTTGTATGTTTCATGATGATCTTGGTGGGTGTCTTTTGTTCTGTTGCCAAACAGCTTTAGAGGTTTTGCCCCTTTTTGAAGATGAAACTTGTTTCCACTTTAATGATGTGATCAGTTACTTGTTAAGATGATCCAAAAGCTGTTTACTGAATTTCCTGTTTGCACTTAATTTTAAAATCGTTATTTTCTCAAAACTTACATATTTTCTGTCTTTGACCTAGCACTCTTGTGTGGGGTCATTTACTCCACTGTTATAACTTGATATTACTTGTGAACCTCTGCTATCTCTGAAAAAACAAAAACAAAAAAAAATCTTGCTTTTTTCCCACTTTTCTGAGATTTAAAAAAGTTCAAGTTACAGGCTTGCTGTTCTTGAACTGTTTTGTAAGTTTCTGTGAGGCCATTTTTGCTTGGGCTAAAGGAAAGTCTCTCTGTTGATCAGCGGCAGTGAAAAACATTGAGCTGCTTCCCTGCCCCCCGTGGGACTGGTTACTGACTTGAAACTGTAGTTTTATTGGCCATTTTGGGTCAATTCCTGGTTCTTTCCAGCCCCTGCTATCAAGCATGCTTTAGAGTGCTTTAGCGCGATTTAGCACAGAGTTGCCACTAGAGCAGCATCGGGCAGCGCTGGTTTAACAAGGTTAAACTTTTTCTGGCTCCATAAAGTCTGTTCTTCATTTTTTCCCTTAGAACTGCTCTACTAGTAATCTAAACAGTATATCCCTTAACTAAAAAGCGCAGCACTTGTTCCTAAAAGCTTTTACTTGTCTTAAAAGCATCTTCTTTTCAGGTTTAGCACTTCTGTATTATACAAACCCCCCCCAGGAGTACCCACTTCCTTACTAAGTCCTCTCTTATTCAGTTACACCCCTAACTTCTAAATTTCTCTAGCATGTCGAAGGGCCAGATGCTGGCGTCCTCTCCTGTCCAGTTGGTGAATTTGGGAATATTGAGGCAATATTACAATTGCCTCATGTACACTGACAACCCTCTCCTCCCACATAACACAAACACTTGTGAGAGATGTAGCTATTTAGCCAAACTGGAGGCTGAGCTCTCTCAACTCAGGACTGGCAAGACCAGACAGGAGGAGAAGGCAACTACACACACCACAAAACCAGTCTCACATAAAGCTATCACAACAATGAATCAAACACATAAACACACAAAGTCATACTCGGAGGCTCTGAGCAAAAATTTACCTAAACAGCAGAGGCCTCCAAAGCAGACATCCAAGCAACTGCCACCTCATGACACTCCACAGGCAACACATAAACCACAAAATCAGTGTGCAAAGCAGTCACAGCCCTTAAGGCCAAATGCAACACCAAACATACTTGTCATAGGTGACTCCATAGTCAGACACACTGATGTCCCACTCACCAGGCTGAACAAGGAGAGGGTCACAGTAAGCTGCCTATCGGGTGCTAGAATCCGCCACATAACACAAGCACTAGGGTCACTCCACAGCAAGTACAAATATGACACAGTCATTGTCCATGCTGGTGTGAACGACCTGAGACGTACCCCCATGGACTACATGAAAAGAGACATAGAAGAGCTCTCTGATTATGTAGCCCAGGCAGGTATGACCCTGACCCTGAGCAGTATCCTTCCTTCACCAAGAATGATGCCACAACATAGAGATAAGATGATCAGCTTTAACAATTGGCTTAATTTCTGGTGTCATTCAAAGGGGATCCAGTGTCTGTCTGCCTGGGATGACATGCTTGACAAGCCACGCTGCTTCACAAGGGACGGCTTGCACCTGTCACCCCTGGGATTCCGGATATTGGCTAAGGCTCTTGCCACCCCCATAGTGCCTTTTTTAGGCAAGGCTCAAATTCTAAACCTACCACACTAGAAAACAAAAATGGGAAGAAACTAAGGGTAATGCTGCTCAATGCCAGAAGTCTAAATCTCAAAATGCACGCACTCAAGGCCCTTCTCAGTATGGAGAACATTGATGTCTGTGCTGTGACTGAAACCTGGTTCAAGGCTCCTGAGAGCACCCCGGCACTATCAGGTTTTACCTCATATCATGCGTTCCGGTCCCAAAACCCGGACCACACCACAAAAGGAGGGGTGTATCCATATTCATCAAGGATACCCACACCTCCAGGTTGGTGGCAACGCACAAAGCATCGGAAACCATCCAGGTGCAATTAACCATAGGCAAAACTGCTCTACAATTTGTAGCATGCTACAGGCCACCCTCTCAAACTCAGGAACCCCACACAGCCTTCCTGAAGACACTGGAGGGTATAAATGTATCTCCAAACACCATTATATTGGGTGACTTCAACTACCCGACTATAGACTGGGAACATTATTCAAGCCCAAACTTTCTAGCCCAAAGGTTCCTGGAGTTCATAAATTCAAATGCCATGGAACAACTAGTCACCGTTCTGACAAGTGGAGAAAATATACTAGATCTCATCATCACAAACACGGGGACAAAATGCTCCACACCGGAAGTATATCCCTCATTGGTGAGATCAGATCACAAACTTATCTCACTGGAAATCCACATCCCACCCCCACCCCAAACAAAAAAGACCAGAGTGAAGAACTTCTCTAAAGCAAACTTCACACTACTCAAGACTGGTGTGGTATCCTTCAAGGCCCCCGAGCCAGTGGAAACCACAACCCAAGCTGCGGAAGCCCTTACAAATGCCTTCTACGAACACCTCCAGGACTGCATGGATCAGGCAGTCCCTAATAAAACCAAGACTCTTTTCACCAAGGGCAAACGTCCAGTCTGGTGGACCCCAGCCATAAACAAACTTTACAATAAGAGGAGAAAGCTGTTACATGATAGAGCAAAATCCATAAAAGAGAAGACACCCTTGATCATTATTAGTAAAAAAATACGAGCACTCATAAAATCATCCAAGGCCAACTTTGACAGAAAAATTGCAATAGATTCAAAAGACAATCATAAGGCCTTCTTCAGCTATGTTAGAAACCTGGGTGGAAACTCCCAGATATGCGCAGAATTAGTCCAAAATGATACAAAAATCACTGAACCCACAGACATTGCCAACATACTGGCAGACAGGTTCAGTGCAAACTTCACCCCCCTCTCCCCCCCAAAAGGAGAGATAACTATCCCAGCGGAATGTAGCCTCCCAGACATCCCAAATGTGCAGGTGAAAGCTGCTCTCTCTAAAGCTAAAAACACAGCATCAATGGGACCGGATGGTGTCCCCGGCTGTGTGCTACACGAACTCAATGAGGAACTAAACCCACATATAAGGCAGCTGTTTAATCTTAGCCTTACCACAGGATACGTGCCCAAGGAGTGGCGTATGGCAACTGTGGTCCCACTCCACAAAGGCGGTGCCTCTATGGACCCTGGTAATTACCGCCCCATAAGCTTAACAAGCCTGGTCTGCAAAGCTATGGAGAGGATCATAATGGAACTCATAAACAAAGACATAGGGGACTTGCAGACATTGGACCCAACCCAGTTTGGCTTTGTCAAGGGCAGATCATGCCTTTTGAACTTGGTCGACTTCTTCGAAACAGTCATCAAGGCCATTGATGAGGGAAAGGCAGTCCATACAGCCTACCTTGACCTTGCAAAAGCTTTCGACACAATACCCCACTCGGGTATTATAGAGAAACTTACCAGCTTAAATGTAAACCCATATGTCACAAGATGGGTTGCAAACTTGCTAAAGGACAGAACCCACAGGGTTAGAGTTGCTGGCGCCATGTCAGACTCCAAGCCGGTCACAAGTGGTGTCCCACAGGGCTCAGTCCTTGGCCCCCTGTTGTTCGGCATCTACTTCTCAGAAGTACAGGCAAACATAGGAGGACTATGGCTGACAAAGT
>NC_056737.1:1470655827-1470663327 GCF_019279795.1 Protopterus annectens
TCGGTTATTTAAAGTAGACCCATATATACATACATATATATATATATATATATATATATATATATATATATATATATATATATAAAATAGATTCACTTCATAATCTCAAAATACTAAAACGTCGAATTTCAGTATCTCAAAACTAAGAAACCGAATCCACAAAACATACATTCTCCAGTCCCTCGCACACACATCAAACACATCAGCACACTCAAACACACTTTAACCCCCACGCCAATCCCTTACAAAACACTCACTTACATGACAAAACACCTAGATCCACACATGGCACTGAGCACCATAAACACATAATCCCAGACATCACGTAGCATAAGGCCATAACCGCGAATTCGAGATATTCAAATTTGCAATTATGAACTTTCGCTATTTTAAACATTTGAGTTTATAGTCTTGAGATACTAAAATTCAACATTTCAGTATTTCGAGATTACAAACAGCTCCTCTATACATACATATAGATATATATATATATATATATATATATATATATATATATATATATATATATATATGAAAAACGATATATGAGTATCGTTGCACACAACAATGATCTGTGCTCAGAATGTTAACAAGTAAGCCTATCCAATACAAAAAGAACCTATTCTAAGTGCCACTTGGGGCAATCATTGATAACGATCTGCATTTGGAGAGGTGCATGTTGTTTGAACTTGAGGTGAAGGCAACAGATAAGGCTGTGACTACAAAATGAAAACATCTGGCTACGCCATTCATTATACTGACCATGCCCCAGTGTTTGGCACTTAATGTAGCATTTCTGTATATGATGGAAGATCAAGTGCTGATGAGAAATACTGCGTGTGGGTTACTTTTTTTTCGCTTGGATTTTGTACAATTACCTTTTATAACCTTTTACATGTACATATTTTGCTGAATTTATACTTTTTTCATAGAAAAAAACAACCCAGAGTGTGGGTCTGACAGCATAGTCATTAAATCATTTCTAAATCTGGGCAGACATGCCATGCTTCTTGCAGTTAAGTTGCTCTTTCCATGTAGGAATATTATATTTTTCAACATTTAAGATTTCAAAAATGACAGGGAAGTAACACCCAAATATTTAATAACCATCACAGGCAGAAATCTGGCATTTTTCTGAATGGGTACATTACCGTTGCAATGCATACTATCAGGAAGAAAGTAAATCATAATAAACATACAGATAATTCTTGTTCAATTATTTTTACACCGCTATTAGAAAATATAATTCCTAGCACTAATTCGTAGCATCTGCTTACAAGAATCACTGATTAATAGTTAAGTAGCAGAATTTAAGTGATATCTGACAGTTCCTTCCTCTGCTCTTGCATTTTCTGCAACTCGGTCATTACTTCTACTCCCTTTTTTTACAGATTTCATTATAAAATCAAAACAAATAAATAAAAGAACCAATGAATGAATGCACAAATAAATGTGGCTAACAAGTAATGATAAGATTAGACAGTGGAACATGGAAATTATTTTCTTTATGACTTATTTTTCATTTTCTCTAACTTTCTACTCTTAGTTATACTGATTTCCTTAGAGTGACCCTCAAAATGTAATCCGCTATCTCAACTGCTCCAAGTCAGATCATAAAAAGTCAGCCATGTATGGTGATGCATAAAATAAATTGCACATTCTTGCAGTACTTGATATGCCTATATGATTTCTTTGATGCAGCTGGTCTAGGGTATGATGCCAAATATTCAACATCTTTAAAAGGGAAAGGATATACCAGGGAGAAAAGCAAAGTCTATACAACCACGAATAATGACAGACCATTACCCATCCTGTAAGAACCTACCCACCCACTGAATCCAATGCTTCTTATTACTCACCTTGGGCTAAATGAATCATTCAAATAACAATATAATGCTCAAGCCTAAACACTCCTCAAAGAGAAAAACTAGGAGTATAATGACAAGTATAATTGTTCAATGAAAAAAGACACTCCAGTCTTTACATTTGACAAGTTTAGATGGACGTTATAAATGTTGCCACCAAAGTAATGTGCCTAAACCATTACATAATGAAAACTCCATCTTCCAAAACCGACTCACAAAATAAGATTGGTCTTATTCCATTCCTGACAAAACAAAGACTTGAATTTATTGTTTGAACATGATACTGTTCTGGGTTTATTATAATATAGTCAACATCCACAACAGTGAATCACCGGAATTGTCGACTACATCCCTGAACAAATAATGTTGACAAGGTCAAAATGTCGCAAATACATCTCTGATTGGGAATCCAACCTTGTTAAACATTACCAGAATGCAGTCCTACATTAAGACATTATGACATCGCACTACAGTGGGGAAAAGGACAGACTTCCTGATCCACACTGTACAGCAATCTCATCAGAAGGCTAACCACATATGCATTTGCTAATCCCCAACTCTCACAACTGAAGGTTCAGCCAACCAAATTTTGGCATCCTATGCTCATCAGACCTTCATTCGGAATTATGATAACAAACCACTATTCTGTTTAGTCTTTTTTATCAGCACCAAAGGTATCAAGGTCAACCAGACTGAGTTTGACAATCCAACCAGTGACAATACTGACATCTTAACTGGAATACAGAATTGATAAAACTATTCAAAATGTAAACTGTTTTCTTTTTTCAGATGGCAGATCACTCTGTATCTCCCACATAGGTGACTGTATCTCCTACACTCCCTGATATATATATATATATATATATATATATATATATATATATATATATATATATATATATATATATATATATATATATATATATATATATATATAGACAAAGTGACTGCACTGTGTAACAGAAAGGGGTTACAGTCCATTCCTTGGATATAGGACTTTTCCCTTCCAGCCATGACTGTACCCAATTAGCTGGATCTGAAAATATTCAGTTGTTATCCGAAAGGACACTTATCAAGAGAAACTCAATATCTGTACCTCTCAGTGAGCTATTCCTTTCAGAAAGAAACTACTACACCCATTCTTTTATCTAAGTCTAAGCCTAAAAGAGATATAAAGTTACCTGCAGTTATTTTTTTTCTAACTAAGATACAGAGTCTCTGCAAACAGTATTAAATCATCTAGAGAAATGTGACAAAAAATGAATACATAGTACATCAAATGTGACATCACTAAGCTATAGTAACACTGAATTATACAGTTAGTATATAAGTGAGGAAACTGAGATTAAGGCCAGTGAATTCAAGGAGGATGTATATAATCTATCTCTGAAGCATCCAATAAAAATGTATTGTGTTGGATTTGCAGTTTGGAAAATCCATTAAAAGGTAATGTTATTTGTGTAAAAAAAGCATATATTACTTTTCCGTGCTTCAAGGAAACTTTGGCATACCTCTCAACTGTACGGATTTTCACAGGCTGTCCAGATTTTTGCCTCATATTGTTTGCCCATGTTTCATAAAATTGTGGGTTTCTGGCAAATTATTGGCAAATCATTAAAGACTGATGTTAGAAAATAATGACAGACATTTGAGTTTCAGAGTTCATACCCATCAGAAAATTCATGCGAATGTACAACCTGTTATTCTATCAGCTTTCTAAGGTTGTAAGCAATATTTAAAAATTGTCCATATTTCTGGACCTTTGTCCCATTTTTATATATGGATTTTTCCAGATTTCATGCTCTAAGAGGTTGAGAAGTATGACTTGGGTTATAATAAATTCAGTTCAAGTGTAAACTTAAAAAACACATGTTTATTGCTTAAATCACCTCAGCAAAAAAAAAAACAAACAAAAAAAAAAACATACTGTCACACTTGTGTCACTGTCTCTTCCACTGTACTGATATATTTCTATCTAGTCCACTAAAGCACCACTTAAATGCAGTCAGTAACTGTGCCCCATTACAGCTGTCAATAGCTGAATGGTCTTAGGAAAGTAAACTGCAAAATAAATGCCATCTGTTGGATTTAAATGTAAGTGAGAGTCATCATGATCATAAAAACACTCTGGATTGCAACAATGTTGTGCAGAAATTCCTCTCATCTTGCTTACTTGTTTATTTGCTGGAGAGGTAAGAACACCGAGATATTCAGTACCTTTTTCACTCAGCTTTAGTGTTCAGTGTTTTACCTGATGCATTTTACTTAGAACATGCTACCATTTCATCTAGTGAAATAGATAAGAGCCAAAGGCTACCCATTCTAGATACAGTCTGCTAAATGAATGCTGCTCATGCCGTGCACAAATGCCACTATGAAGTAAAATGTAAGATATGAAATCGGCCTTCACAACAGAATGGACGTTTTCACTTGACGTTATAATTTCTTGAAATATTGAATTATGAAAATAACTGCATGATTGTTTTAATGAATATCATTCTGAAAAAGCTTGAACATTTTCAAATCTAAACCAATAAAAAAATGTTGGAGTTCCATCACAAATCATTTCTGCCACCAGGAAATGTGGATGTAGCCAAGAAAAATGTATTCATATATTTCCAATGGTGTAAAGTGAAAAATAGCAACATAATGAGAGTTCATATGATCAGGGGAGGGGGTCTTCATATGATTCCAGATAATTAGATTTGGTGGTTCTCAATGTTAAAACTACATTTCTTTGAAATAGCCAGGCAAGCTTAGTTACAACAGTAAATAAATTTGTGGTTGTGTGCATTTTAGCTTATTATTCAAACTTTCTTATACCCAGAGGTGCTGCCATGGAAGGCCTCAACTGAATTTTGAAACTTTGGTCCAGATAAGGTTCAAAACATAATGGGACAGTAAAGATTTAAAGTCTTTGAGATAAGTTCATTCTAGCAAATTACTTCTACATCTTTCTATAAAGAAAGTTGTGCAATATTTCTACCTACCCATTTGGATTATAGAAAGGCTTCCATGATGTTTGATAGATTTTACTGTGGACATCGAGTGACCCTTCCCATTTTGCCTGTTTCACTGAGACGCGATCTGAGGAACTGAAAGTTTCTGCTTGACAATCTCTTTGACTATACATGTTTGAAGATAAAACACAGCTAGACCCTGAATGGTAAACTCCCAGATATATGCTGCATAGCAGATGCATGGCTTAATTATTATTACATTTAATAAAGGCAGCATTTTTTTATGTTTTTGGTATTCTTTCCAGAAATAGTCCTACAGAAAATGTGATCTACTATTTAAGTCTTAAAGCACTCTTGTGGATAGCAAGGTATTTCTTTTAATTTTATAAAAAGCAATACAGAGTGAACTTATTCTGGCCAGTTTTGTATTGTTTTTAATTTTCTGTATCCGGCACCAAAGTAATCTCCCAGATTTTCTTTAATAAAAGTAGCACTTTGGAACCAGAATGCCAAATACGGTTTTAGTCTTTGGAAAAAAATGTACAGTTATTAATGGATTTCTGGTGGTTAAATATTGTTATTTTGTTTCAGTTTACATAATCATCTCAAGTTATCAGAGAATATATTCTTTAGTTTATGTGCCACATTAAATATTTGTATTATGGATCCCTTCTTTTTTGTCGTAATGACCACATGTTTTCAAAGAAGCGTCTGCAATTAAGTTATTATGAGTTATCATGTTAATTATAAAAGATTGTTAAGATTTAATAAAGTTCAATTTTTCTAATAGAGGGATTACTGATGTGATTTTTCTGAAATGTTCAAAATATTTTTTTAAATCATATTTTCAGTTAGACAGCCTATGTATTTCATTCCTATCACAACTTTCTGCATAGGGATTTGAAATACCTTATCAGGGTTAAATTTAATGACTAGAACAATAGAAACGTTATCTGCCCCTCTAATACTATTGTCAGAAAATGTGGTTTGGGAGACCTTATATTTTGATAACTTATTTGATAATGTTTAATAAAACATTGTATCTTAGAGTTTTAATTTGTGCATGCGAACGGTAACAAAAACATTTGATTTATATAGCTGTAAAGTGGATACAATCATTTTGAGTAGGATAGAAAAAAGAATGTAAATAAGCAATGAGTAACAGGCATTCTTAGAAAATGAGTGGGAAAACAAAACGACAAATAAATAGTTTGAATACTGATGACTGGTAGGCAAGAAAAACATGGTATGTTAAATATTGGATAAAGGCAGTCATAAGTTTGCATGGCTTAAAGTAAATTATGTTTACTTGAACCACTTCCACTATGAATGGATGAAGATAAACATGCTGAGGATCAGAATCCCCAAACTGCATCCCCCCAAAAATAATAATAATAATAATAAAATACTTTTTTTATGTATTTAGGGGATAAACTCCCTGCATGCCCTGATGTGATTGGAAACCCTCCACATGCCTGAGGTTATATATACCAACACCATGGTCACATCAATTTGAAGAAGGGGGATATTCCCTTGAAAATGCATCACTGATGGCACAAATCACTAACAGTGATGTCCTGTACAGGGAGTCTGTACTCAGCAGATTGAGTTAGTCACTGGAATAATGGATTCTGCATTAGTATGCATTTTTTGAATGGTATGATATCATGTCATTAAATGGTGAGTTTAATTCAATGTAATTTGGCAGAAAACTATACGTTTTATGAAAAGCAGACCAACAATAAAAGGAAAAAAAAAATGGACATTTTGGAAAAATGTAGACTGTTGAAAGGTATGACAGTGCTTATTGATGGTGGCAATTCTTCTTTAGATTGAGAAGACAATAATGCCCCTGAAATGACCAGCATAACATTTTTTATTAGCCTGCAGGAATGTCAAGCTCGAGTGATTGAGATCATAGATATTTGCTAAAGAAGAACATAGATAAAGTTAAAAAGAAGCTAATAGGTATCTAGCAAAAATGCACGTATAATAATATCAGTAATAATACAATGTAGAAGGCTAGTGCCTTTAAGAAGAAAACAACTTTGTGCTTTGGAAAAAATTATAATGCATACACTTTTAGCTTTCATTTCTGGCTCAGTAGGTTTCCTAGCTGTTGTCAGTTTCTGACATAATAATGCTAGAATTTTTCTATACTCTGTATTTAGCATCTGTGAAAAAATAAAGTGAAATCTCACTTGTTTCACTGAATATATATATTTATTCTGATATTGTAATTAATGTCATATCAAAAGAAAATAAATACTGCAGCAAACTCTAAATTAGAACAGAATGTGTTCATTTGAGTTCTTTGCTTAGCTGAACAACAAACTAGTGTTACATTTAAAATCTTTCTTTTTTTCATTTTTGTAGGCTGGTACATTACTGCTGCGTATTTTGTCATTCATACAAGGATGAAACATTTACCTACCACTTGCTGTTATCAGCTTTACAGGTACAAATTTATTTAGCCCCATACTGTCTTGTTTGAAGTTAAATCAGCACTATTTCTCTTGGTGTAGTTTGCATTTAGCACCACTAACGGAATTACTGGTCTTGGAATGCAACATTTCAAATATGTTTGAAAACGCTTATTTGCCTTAACAGACATTTAAATGGTAGTCTAGCTTCCCGGCACTGATTCTATAGTGCTTTATTTTAAATGAGTTTAT